>NC_083726.1:1936666-2290833 GCF_028564815.1 Eubalaena glacialis
CCCTCCCGAGCCTGTCCAGCCACCCACATCCGGCAGTGAAGCCCTGTGTCTCTTCAGGTCCGCCCGCGGGATCAGCCTCAAATCACGGTTTCATCTCCAGGGATAAGCAGCACTCCCAGAGGTAGACGCTCTGGCTCTGGTTCCCTCTTCCCAGCGATGCTGCCCCCCTGGCGTCCCATCCCGGACGCGTCCTCATGATGTGCCGTCCCACCCTCCAGGGCGGGGTGCGGGCGGCCACTCCACCGACCAGAACACGAACTGTGCTTGCTGGCATGCCCTGCCCCGTGTCCTGCTCCCCGGCATTCAGATGTGGGGCAGGCACTCAGAGCAGAGCTGTGACCGGCCGTGGCCGTGCGCAGGAGGGGATGGAGATGGTGAGTCGGGAAAACGGAGCACGGATGCAGCCAAAGCGTCCACGATGCTGCCTGGGGCCAGGCCTGGTCTCCTGGCCACACGCACAGTAGCACACGCTCAGGGCACCCTCACACCGACCGCAGGCGTGTGCATCTGCCCCTGGGGCAGCTGACACGGGTGCCCCAGATGACACAGCGGACGTTCATCCTCTCACGTGAGATCAGGGAGTCGGCAAAGCTGGTTCCTCCTGCGGCCTCTCCCCTGGCTTGTGGTGTTTGCCAGCATCCTTGGCGTCCCATGGCTTGTAGAGGCATCACTCTCATCTCTGCCTCAGCTGTCACGTGGCTTCTCCCTGTGTCTCTGTGTCCACTCCTCCTTTTCCAAGGACCCCAGTCACTGGGTTTAGGGCCACCCTTCTCCAGTATGACTGCATCTTAATTACATCTGCAAACACCCTATTTCCAAATACGGTCACGTTTTGAGGTCCCGGGTAGATGTGAATTTTTGAGAGCATGCCACTCAGCCTATAAGAGCGGTAATCTCTGTGTCAGGGAGGAGAGCATGCCCGGACAGGTTGAGCAGCTGGTCCAAGGTTGCACAGCTGCTACGTGGTCGAGCCGAGACCAGACCCTGGCAGGACACTTGGAGCCTGGCCCTTGTCCTTACTGTCACGGGAGTTCAGCCACTCAACCGTCCACGTTGCAGATGGGGAGACAGAGCTTAGAGGGGTGCTGCTTGCCTGTGGTCACACCATGTTTGGGTCGAGCGGCTCCTGGGACAGGGGTCTCCAGCCTGCCTCCCCTGGGACTGCCAGGCTGTGCTCAGTCCCCTGCACAGCTGCCCTTCGAGACGCAGGGCTGTTTCACAGACACTCGAGGGGGTTTCTGGGGAGCGTGAGAAGAATCACCCCTGCTACATGATTGCATAATAAACAGATTAGGCCATTAGGCACCAGAGTTATTAAAAGTGAAAGATCCTCCAAGAGAAGGCGAAGGATGTTTGGAGCCTCTATCTCCTACAAATATGTAATGAAATTTAAATTGAATCTGGTTTAAAATCATTTACCTTTTGACATCATCTATCCGTGCACTAAGAATCGGTTGATAAAGCAAATAACCTTTCAAGCAGAATGAAAAATTACTCTGTCTCTTTTGATTTCATGTTAATTTTCAAATTTAAACTACCCTAAAGCTCTCTGCTTGGGGTCAGCCCCTAAGAGCCTGTTGCTTGCACGAGGTCCGGGCCATCACGGGCACCCTCCTGGCCTGCCTTGCAGACGTGGGAGCAGGTTCGGCTTCCATGCGGGGGAAAACTGCTCCAGGGGAGGAGGTGAGGGCCCTTGCCCGACTCAGAGTGACCGTCCACACAGCGCTTGGGGGACACTGGGCAGGACACCCCTCAGCATTATGGTGCCCCGGGGTAATCATTTTCTACTGGGAGCCTCGGTCTTCTCATTCATCTACACACTGGCCACCATCGCCCAGCTCAGCCGGCCTCCGGAGGACCCTCGAAGCCGTAGGAGTTCCCAGGTGGGACCTCGTGGGGACATGCAGGATGCCTGTCGGGCAGGAGGGGTCCCAGGGCCATCCCGTCCACAGCCAGGCATCCTCACCGGGAACCCGTGTCTGGTACCGTTACTGGTGGTGATGGAGTTGATGGGGATACGGCTGAGCTGCCATTCAGGTGGGAGGGGGCGTTGTGAGGCCCTCACTCACCTACGTCAACCCGCTGAGGCCAGGCAACAAGCCTCGGGGGTGGGTGTTCCAGGGTTCCTGCTCCCATTACACAGACCAGTAAACTGAGGCCCCAGAGGCCGAGCAGCTTGCCTGGTCCCATCACTGCATGTCCAAGCCGAGACCTGGACCAGCTTCCGTGAGTCTGTGGGTCATGGGGCCCAAACGCCAAAGCCCGTGCGGCATCCATCAGATTCTCTGAGGTTGGAAGTCTTTCGTCTTGAAGCAAATCAGAACCTGTCAGCTCATCCTCAGCTTTGGCCATGATTGGAGCGGGGCGAGCACAGTGGGGCTCCCTGGGCCGGCCCTCCGTGCTGGGCACCGCCCTGCTGCTCCCGAACGACACGGCAGGAGGTGGGAGCCCAGCAACCGTCACGGATCCCGTGTGAGCCTTGCATGGAGTCTCTGGTCCCTGTCCCTGGGGGCACACTGGCTGTGCAGACGGGAGCGTGAAGGACGCCCAGGTGGGCAGGGGGACGGCACGCCAGGTGCCACTTCAGATGACCCTGCAGCCGGTGCAGAGATGGCGGCCCCGTTTGGGGACCCGGGCCTTGGTGTGCTCAGCCAGGGCCTGGAAGCAGCCTCGGCCTCTGCGGCCTCTGCCCTGTGGACTCAGCAGCGAGTCTGCCCTGTTTCACAGAGAAGAGAGTGGAGCCTCAGACGCTGTGCCCTGCCTGGGCTCCCAGCACAGACGAAGCAGCAGCCTCAGATCCTGGGCCTGTTCCCAGGACCACGTCAGCTTCCCAGACTCAGAGGGGCAGCATGCTGACTGCGGCCTAGAGGCCCCCGGGGGTGGTAGGACGCTCGGTTGGGCCTGGAAGGTCTTCCTTGAATCCCACTCAACTCCTGGACGTGCCTGTCCAGCCCCTCGGGACCCTGGCTGATGTCCAGAGAGGACCTGGGCCTGGGCCCCTTTTGAGGCCTGCTGCTATTTCTTAATTAGCCCGACCAGACAAAGGGGCTTTTCATGGACACTGTCCCCTGGGCTGTCACATGTGGGCACCACTGGGCTGGAAAACAGAGTGGGCTTTGCCAGGACTTCACCCCCACCGTGCCTGCCCAGAGAAGATGGGCAGGGAGGAGAGGCCGGGGAGGGAGGCCGGCCTGGCCCCCCCAGGCTGGCTGCGGCAGAGGACCCTGGCCCCGGGAATCACGTCTCCGGTCACACTGCTGCCACCAGGTGAAGGGATCCAGGTGTCCAGGCAGCGGGAGCCCAGGGTCTGCTCTCCCTGGCGAGGGGCTGCTTTCCACCAGGACACAATTCAGGGCCCCCAGGTGGCCCAGAGCCAAGCCCTCGGGCAGAAGGCCCGGATGTCAGTGTGCTGGGCTCGCCAGCCAGGCAGAGCCTCCGTGCCAGCTCTGGGGCCCAGGGGCGGGTACAGTGGAGGGATGCTTCTACCGCGCGCCTGCCGCCCGCGGGCAGCCTGTGCTCACCCCCCCGGGAGAGCTGCCATGCCGATGTGACACCGGCCTGTTGAATGTCCCCAGCACCACCGTGCCCAGGAGTTTCTCCCAAGGTCAGGCACATCTGCGGAGCCCGACAGCCGGGACGAAGCCAGGATCTTTGTTTTCCTTCTCGTGAACCTCCACCTGAGAGGAACTGAGGGGTCTCTGGGCCTTTGCTTCACAAAGGTTGTGAGTCTGGGGGTTTCTGGGGTGGGCGGAGGGGGTGACAGGCAGTGATGCTTAATGCATCTGGGGTTTCCTCTTGGGGTGATGAAAATGAGAACGTGGTGGTGACAGTGGTTGTAGGACACTGTGAACCTGCTAAATGCCGACAAAAGGCACACTTAAAAATGGTTAGTTTTGTTATGTGAGTTTCACCTCAGTAAATAAATAAAACAAGAAAACTTGTAGAAGGGCTGTCGGAGCAGACAGGCTCTCCCTGAAAAAGCAGGAGTGAGGCCCCCTGGCCCGGAGATCAGGTCTGGACAAGGAGTACGCACTTCCCCGGAGCCCCCAAGGCCCCGCCCACCCCCACCCCCACTGCACACCGGGGCACAATCCCTGGGGCTGCATTGGGTGGGGGGCTCAGCAGGGGCCTGGCCGGGGCTGCAGCCACCATCCCCCCAGAAAGCACTAGCCTCCGGCGGGGGGGCGGCCTCCCCTCCATCCTTGGCTGGGCATCAGCACTGCCTGAGCCCAAAGCCCCCCAGCCAGGGACACAGAAACAAAACAGGGCAACGTAAGTGCACAGGGATGCCCGACACGCGGTCCAAGTGGTCAGCACATCTCCATGGAGATGGTCATCTGCGGGGTCCCTGGGCCCCGGCCGGGAAATGCCCACTGGCTCCCGATGAGGGTTGGGGGGTCGGTGTCCGTCCCCTCAGCCAGAATGCCACCCACAGCGGTGACGTCTGCACCAAATATGCTGCTGGCTTAAATGAAACCCAAACCAAGGGGCCCCGAGGTTTCAGCACCAGGAGAACGGGAGCAGCCAGAATTAAGCGGCGCGAGAGGAGAGATCTGTGCTGAGATCACCAGGAAGGGCGTTCAGAAGAGCCGTTAATATGTACTTAAAAAATTCTTAATCTCCACCAGCATATGCCGTTCCACCTAATTTTGATCAACTTAAATGTAAAAACGTCTCTGTGCCTCCGCTCGGGTTTTACCGCCATCTGGTTTAATTAGTCCTCGGGTAGCGTGCCGCCGAGTTCATGACAGAACACGCCAGGCTGATTGCGGCAGCTGCTGGGGCCGCATTTCACCTCGTCCTCTCTCCTCGACCCGATGGCGGGGGTCAAGGCTCTGGTGGCCGAGGACGCGGCGGGGGGTGCGGGTGGTGGGCCTGGAGGGGGACTGGGCGTGTGAGGCTGGGCGCTGGCAGGACGGCTGCCAGGGTCGCCCTGGGCAGGGAGGGGTCTCTGCGTTCAGACCCCTGGAGGATGGACTCCTGCCCACAGGCTGATGGAGGCCTCAGGTGGCCCCGGATTCGCTTCTCCCGTCAGGCTGGAAGCCAGTGCCTGGCAGGGGGTGAGCAGCGCTCCCTGAGCAGACGACAGAGAGACCATCCCCAGAGGAATGAGGCGGGCAGGACACAGGCCAGGACCAGCCTGGGGGCGAGGAGACGGGGAGGGGCTACATGAGCAGGGCCCCCGGCGCCACGAGGCCTCAGAAGACCTCGCCGTTGGCAACTGTGATGGTGACTTTGACAAGTGCGATCCTGGGAAAGGAGGGAACAGAGCCATGGGAAAGCAGGCGTGATGCCTGCACGAGAAGGCGGGAGAGGACGGGTGGGGGGAGCTGAGGTCCACTGGTCCGAGGCCAAGGTGCCAGAGGAGGCAGAGGTGGAGATGACCAGGGGAAGGGGTCATCGGGCAGGGCTCAGGCAAGACCAGCACCCCAAAGCCCCATTTTGCAGGACACGAAGCTGCAGTCTGGCAGGTCCAGCCCCATGAAGTTCCCACTGCTGGCCCTGTGCTGGGGTCTCACTGACCCAGAGCAGCTCTGTACCACTGCTCCCCACCCTGGGAGGGCCCGGCCCCTCTCTCGGGGTCACGTCCACCCTGCTGCATGGGAGGTCTGGGTCTCTCGGGTTCCACCCTAAAAATGGAAATGACAGTGCCTACCTTGCCTGGTTTTGGAGGTTGAAGATGATTCGTCGAGATGCCAGAACAGCCAGAGTGACAGCCCAGAGTCAGTAGTCCTGTTGGTGTCATTTCAACCTTCTGAGATGAGTCCTTAATGGACACTGAGAGCCTTACACCCAGTGGATTTTCCCTTTTTGCCTTGTCTGCCAGGAAGCTCAGAGCTAAGCTCTGTGCTCAATTTCAGGAGCTCCCCTGTCTGGGCCGGTAATTCTCAGCTGGGATGAGTCACCTGGCTGACAGGTGAGGGGACTGGCCCTGCAGGCTCTAGCTCTGCCCAGCACAGAAGCCACCTGGGGAGATCCAAGGGGCCCTCCCCATGCAGCCTCGAGACCCTGAGCCATGTCCATGGAAAGGTAACTGACAGAACTGTCCCCTTGGCTCCAGTGCATTTCTGCGAGACAACAGATGGCTGCCACGCCAGCTCACGTGCACACCGTTGACGCCCAGAGAGCCCACACTCAAAAGTCATAGGAAAGTTATCCCCAACTACCCAAATTAAACGTATTAAGAGGTAACGGGTTTTTAGCGAATTTATTAATCAATTTGACAATGCCTGGGGATTGTAATATAAAAATAATCAGTTGGCCTTCTCACCAACGTGAGACGCCAAGAAGGTGTCATTTAATTTTCCAATGCCGCCTGCCACCTTTCCAAACTTATTGTTACATTAATTGAGATGAAAATTTTGCAGTTTGGAACTTCAGAAGGGCATGTGTTCGTTCCGTCTGGACCCTGTGCGCACAGACAGGCAGCGACTTGGTGGTCCGCACTGGATTCCACTCCTGGGACGCAGGGAAGACACTGAGGCCAGCTGTAACCACGGGCCAACAAGGAGCGTCCAAGATGCAGCAGGTTCCCACAGGAGACCTGAGCCTCACAAAAGGGAAGGGAAGGGAAGGAGGGTTGGGTCTTCCCTCTGTCCCGTCCCACCCGGCAGCTGTGAGCCCGTGTCCACACCAAGGCCACCTGGACCAAGCATCCCTACCTGACTCCTCCCTAGCATCCCTGGGGAGGAAGCCAGTAGACAGACGAAAACTGTCTGCACAGCGAGTCCCCAACAAGACTAAAGGGCGCCACGCATAGGACACACGTGGCCCCCGGGGTAGAGGCGGCGCCAGAGATTGCAGAGACCGGCCAAAGCCAGGTGCCCCGGCACAGCGACAGCGTGGACGTGGCTCCAGAGTCAGGCCTGGTCAGGGCCTCAGCCTCTCTCGGCCGAGCTCTGCTCTGAGGCCCCAAGCTGATGTCTGGCCTCAGGAAGCCTCTGGTCCTCGTGTCTGTAACGGATGCTGAGCCCTGATGACCCACCACGAGGGAAGAAAAGCACATTGAGAGGAGTTATGTTCAAACGTACACTTGTGCACGTACACACACACGCACACACGCACACACACACACACACACTCTACAAACCGTCTAGGTGTTGGTATCGTCCTCATTTCGGACTTTGTTATTTTCCTTTAGTTTTTTGTTAGTCTTCCTTTAAAATTACCACCTGTCTCCGGGAGCGGAGCAGAAGGGGGTTATTTCCTGGCTGGAGTGAGGCCGTGACAGTGAGAGGGAGTTGAGGGGAGGTGGGCTCTGGTCACCTTGCCTCCTGGGCCAACAGATGCAGGCGTGTGTGCAACGCGGGCCCCCAGCCACCTTCCCCACGTCCCACCTGCGCCGTGGCCAGCATCCCTGGGCTGGCTTCTTGCTGCCTGCCCGCCACGCTGTGTCCTGGGGACCCGTCACATCCATCACCAGCTGCAGCCTGGGGACGCCCAGCAGACGCCCCTCTCCCTGCCCTGAGCAGCATTCAAGGAGTGAGGGGAGCCCATCCAGCTTGGGGAGACCCCACAGAGCCCTGGGGGAGGAAGCACACAGAAGCAGGCTTCCCCTTCCCCCCACCCAGCAGATCAGCCCCTGGATGCGTGCACGGGGAGGGGCCGTCCCCACCGGCCACGTGAGGAGTCCACGACACCCACACGCAGGCCTGCACGAGCCAGCCTCAGGGAATGGCCCTTCAGAGCTTCAGGGGTCTGGCTGGTCCAGCAAAAGGGCTGGAAGGGCAGAGCCCTCTCTGTCCCAGGAGGCAAGCACTGCGTTTGACTCGGTCTCTGCAAGTGTGTTTTGTAAAATCAAAATTGACAATGAAATGGCTTCTCTGCAGACCCAGGTGCTGCTGGATGAAGGGCATTTTCAAAAAGGAAGGCGCTCAGGGCTTTGTCAACTGCCTCCCAGGGTGGGCAGGCCTCTGGGGGCTAAAGGAGCCCAGGAGGGCTGGACCCTGGAAGGCACCAGTGAGGAGAACCATCCCACCTCTTGGAAGCCTGAGCCACCCCCGGCCAGGTTGGCCCGAGAGGCCAGGCCCTCCACAGGCGCAAAACAAAAGCACCCAGAGGGGTGATGGGGCCCCGTGGAGCACCAAGCACAGCACAAGCCCCGAGGCTACCTGCTGACCAGCTCGCCCCCTCCGGGGTGGCCCCGGCTGCCCCCAGCTCCCGAGACTCTGCACCTCTGGCTCCCAGATCAGCCCTGCCCTGTGAATTTTAGGGTCCTGGCTACCCCTAAAAGTGCTGCATGTCACCCCACAACAGATGACAGCAGTGCCCGTGCTGGCCAGGACGCACATGGCAACACCCCCTCCACCCAGGTCAGGGGAGGATGGTCCCTAAGGACTGAGGATTTTCTTCTTTGTTTATACAATTTTAAGGGTTACATTCCATTTACAGTTATTACAAAACATTGGCTCTATTCCCTGTGTTGTACAATACGTCCTTGAGCTTATCTTATACCCAATAGTTTGTACCACCCACAACCCCCAGCCCTGTAGTGCCCCTCCCCCTTCCCTCTCCCCATTGGTAACCATTAGTTTGTTCTTTATATTCTCTATATGTTGGGTTTTTAGACTCCACATAAAAGTGATATCATACAGTATTTGTCTTTCTCCGTCTGACTTATTTCACTTAACATAGTACCCTCCAAGTCCATCCATGCTGCTGCAAATGACAACATTTCATTCATTTTTATGGCTAAGTAGTATTTCATTATGTATAAATATACCACATCTTCTTTATCCCTTGGTCTATTGATAGACACTTAAGATGCTTCCATACCTTGGCAATTGTAAATAATGCTCCTATGAATATTAGGGTACATGTATCTTTTTGAATAAGTGTGTGTGGTTTTTTTTTTTCAGATATATACCCAGGAGTGGGATTGCTGGGTCATATGGTAGTTCTATTTTTAGTTTTTTGAGAAACCTCCACACCGTTTTCCACAGTGGCTGCACAAATTTACATTCACACCAACAGTGTACCAGGGTTCTCTTTTCTTCACATCCTCGCCAACAATTGTTATTTGTGTTCTTTTTGATGTTAGTCATTCTGACAGGTGTGAGGTGATATCTCATTTTGGTTTTGATTTGAGTTTCCCTGATGATTAGCGATGTTGAGTATCTTTTCATTTGCCTGTTGACCGTCTTCATTTCCTCTTTGGAAAAATGTCTATTCAGTTCTTCTTCCCATTTTTTAATCAAGTTGTTTTTTTGATGTTGAGTTGTAGGAGCTGTTTATATATGTTGGATATTAATCCCTTATTGATCATATCATTTGCAAATATTTTCTCCCATTCAGTAGGTTGCCTTTTCGTTTTGTCAATGGTTTCCTTTGCTGTACAAAAACTTTTAGGTTTAATTAGGTCCCATTTGTTTATTTTTGCTTTTATTTCCTTTACTTTAGGAGACGGATCCAAAGAGATCTTGCTGTGATTTATGTCACAGTGTTCTGCCTATGTTTTCCTCTAGGAGTTTTACAGTATCCAGTCTTACATTTAGGTGTTCGATCCTTTTTGAGTTTACATTTGTATATGATGTAGAGAATGTTCTAGTTTCATTTGTTTTACCTGTAGCTGTCCAGTGTTCTCAGCACCACTTATTGAAGAGACTGTCTTTTCTCCATTGTATATTCTTGCCTCCTTTGTCGCAAATTGACCATAAGTATGTGGGTTTATTTCTGGGCTCTCTATCCTGTTCTACTGATCTATGTGTCTGTTTTTGTGCCAGTACCATGCTGTTTTGATGACTGTAGCTTTGTACTATAGTCTGAAGTCAGGGAGGGTGATTCTTCCAGCTCTGTTCTTTTTTCTCAAGATTGTTTTGGCTATTCGGAGTCTTTTGTGCTTCCATACAAATTTTAAAATTATTTGTTCTAGTTCTGTGAAAACTTCCATTGGTATTTTGATAGGGGTTGCATTGAATCTGCAGGCTGCCTTGAGTAGTATGGTCATCTTAACAATATTAATTCTTCCAATCCAAGAACACGGTATATCTTTCCATCTGTTTGTGTCATCTTCAATTTCTTTCATCAGCATCTTATAGTTTTCCAAGCACAGGTCTTTTGCCTCCTTAGGTAGGTTTATTCCTAGGTATTTTATTCTTTTTGGTTCAATGGTAAATGGGATTGCTTCCTTAATTTCTTTTTCTGGTACTTCATTGTTAGTGTATAGAAATGCAACAGATTTCTGTTTATTAATTTTGTAACCTGCCACTTCACCAAATTCATTGATGAGCTCTAGTCATTTTCTGGTAGCATCTTTAGGATTTTCTATGTATAGTATTGTGTCATCTGCAAACAGTGACAGTTTAAATTCTTTTCCAAATTGGACTCCTTTTATTTCTTTTTCTTCTCTGATTGTCGTGGCTAGGACTTCCAAAACTATGTTGAATAAAAGTGGTGAGTGTGGGCATCCTTGTCTTATTCCTGATCTTAGTGGAAATGCTTTCAGCTTTTCACCATTGAGTATGATATTGGCTGTGGGTTTGTCACTTACAGCCTTTATTATGTTGAGGTAAGTTCCCTCTAAGCCTGCTTTCTGGAGAGTTTTTATCATAAATAGATGTTAAATTTTATCAAAAGCTTTTTCTGCATCTATTGAGATGACCATATGGTTTTTATTTATTCAATTTGTTAATGTGGTGTATCACATTGATCGATTTGCGGATATTGAAAAATGTTTGCATCCCTGGAGTAAATCCCACTTGACTGTGGTGTATGATCCTTTTATTGTATTGTTGGAGTTGGTTTGCTAGTAATTTGTTGAGGATTTTTGCAAATATGTTCATCAAATTGGCCTGTAATTTTCTCTTTTTTGTGTGATATCTTTGTCTGGTTTTGGTATCAGGGTGATGCTGGCCTCATAGAATGAGTTCAGAAAGTGTTCCTTCCTCTGCAAATTTTTGGAATAGCTTCAGAAGGATAGGTGTTAACTCTTCTCTAAATGTTTGGTAGAATTTACCCGTGGAGCCATCTGGTCCTGGACTTTTGTTTGTTGCAAGTTTTAAAATTACTGATTCAATTTCATTACTGGCAATTGGTCAGTTCATATTTTCTATTTCTTCCTGGTTTGGGTCTAGGGGACTGGAGCCTACCAACCAAGTGACCCCCAATAACCACCTTGGGCCCCAGGGCTCGGGGGCACGCCCCTGCTCGGCGATACTCCACAGGCTGTCACACGTCCTCACTGGGGAGCTAAGTGCCATTTGTGCCACCCCCTGGGGCCTGGAGCTCATGCCTGGTGTCTCCTGGAGACTGTATCTCCGTGAACCTTTCCCTTTTGCCAATTTAATCTCCTTTCAGTCTAACAAACCATCCCCGAGACTGTCACAGCTTTTCTGAATCTGACAGTGGTCTCACAGACCCTGACCCATGGGCAATGGCAATGGTCTTCACTGGGTGTGCTTAGGATGACGTTTCTGTAGACATAGTGCCAACTGCCAAGGCTGTCCGGATGCCTTTGGGTAAACGTTCTTCCTCAGTCCCCAGACAGACATCACCGTAGCCTGCTGGCAGTGCTCCGCGTGGTGCAGCCCTGGTCAGCCAGATGGTGACCACCCAATTCCACACCCCCATGGGGCAGGAGGTGTTTCGCAAGGTTAATGGCAAGATCCAGAGCTGAAGAGGCCAGCAGCCATGTTCAAATCCCAGCTCATCACACTTGGGGAAGACAGGGAGACACTGTGGGCCTCTGAGACCCTCAGTTTCTTCTTCTATAAAAAGGGAGTCATATATCCCATCTCCTGCTGAGAAGACTCAATGCCACAAAGTACGAGAAGTGCCTGGCACCTGACTGGCACCCAGCAGTGGTTCAAGAAATGTCCTCTTGGGGACTTCCCTGGTGGCGCAGTGGTTAAGAATCCACCTGACAATGAAGGGGACATGGGTTCGAGCCCTGGTCCAGGAAGATCCCACATGCCGCGGAGCAACTAAGCCCGTGCGCCACAACTACTGAGCCTGTGCTCTAGAGCCCACAAACCACAACTGCTGAAGCCCGTGGGCCTAGAGCCTACGCTCCGCAGCAAGAGAAGCCACCGCAATGAGAAGCCCGTGCACCACAATGAAGAGTAGCCCCTGCTCGTTCGCTGCAACTGGAGAAAGCCCGCGTGCAGCAATGAAGACCCAATGCAGTCAAAAAAAAAAAAAAAAAAGATTAATAAAAAAGAATAAGTCACTGAAACAAAACTTAAAAAAAAAAAAGAAATGTCCTCTCTGGGAGGGCTACAGGCTTTTGTGTGGGTTCCTGAGCACTGGAGCATTCTGGATGCAACTGGTTCAATCCCAAAGGCAAATAATGTGTGCCCCACCTGCAGGCAGACACACCCACAGTGGGGGAGAGTGTCCACTATCGCCCTGCCCAGAGAGCTCACAAGGAGGCTTGGGTGGGGTGGGGTATGGAAGGTACCCAAGCACCCAAAGTCTCCCCAGTGCAGACCCTTGGCCGCACCCTGCCAGCTGAAGGGTCCCCTGCAGTGGCCTCTGAGATTCCATTTGGGAGCCCCACCCTGTGACTGTATCTCTTTCTCTCCCCCGTCCCCTCCTTCCCTTCCCCACCTCCTTCCCTCCCCCGTCCCCTCTTTCTCTCCCCTCTCTTTTTAAAGTTGCAATTGGAACTTAACTTGGAAACAGCAGATATGTCATCAGTAGGCTCCCCCAACTTGTCCAGACCCTTAAGTCCAAGACCCACCTGCCCCTCTTGGCGTGGTATCTGGACCATCCCCTGCTGCCCCCAAGGCTGGCTGCAAGTCCCATCACGGGTCTCCTCTCCAAACCTCCCAAGCCCCTCAGGAACAGGCTGGGGCCCCAGAAGACGGCCCGGCTTTGTTGCCACCTCTCCCACCAGGAACCCTGGGCGCGTCCCCGGCCTTCCCTGAGCCTCACTTCCCTCTACAATGAAGAGAAAACAAACATTGAGTTGGGAGGGTTGCCGTGAAGATCCAGGAGCAAGTGGACATGGCTTGCTGGGCGCCTGGCAGGATGTCCATCCACCAAGACTGTAGCTGAGTGACATAGCAGGGCCAGCGCCCGCCTCTCCAAGGATGGCCCGCGAGGACAGGGGAGAATCACTGCATGGACAGGCCCCGGGGTGACAGCACATGTCTGTCTGGGCAGCAGATCCAGCCGCGGTCACCGAAGCCCCGAGAGGGGCAGTCTGCCAGGGCTGGGGAATATGGGGGCTTCAATCGGGACCCTGGAGGCAGGATTCCAGAATGACGTGGGGACTCATGGTGGAACAGGAGCGAGAGGCGCCCCAGAGGGGAGACTCCTGGGGCAAACAAGGCCTTCGTCTGGGTTATAGTTGGGCAGGAAAACAAGGCGCTGGCCACAAGCACCCCGTGGCCTGGACGATCTGTCTCCTTTTGGAACCTTAGTGGATTCGAAAGTTGCTAAAGGCCCTTCCGCCACCCAGGTAAAAACACTTGCCAGAGGTAGTCTTCCAAGTCAGGGTCGAACGGGCAGGCCACCCCGTATCCACCCCACCCTGTCAGCCAAATCAGCATCAGAGCCTTTTTCATACACATGTGTAAATGGCTGACAGCAGCAGTAATCCTGGGTTAACTCATCTGCGGCACCTGCTCCTCGCAGGCCCTGACCCAGCCGACGGGGCCAAGCTGACAATGGGAGGTCCAGGTCCTGTCCCAGAGAGGCTCCCATCCCAGGGTGAACACAGGGCCACACGGCGTGGAGCTGGCAGGCCCACAGCCCCCCACTTTGGGGGAGCTCCTGTGAATGGAGACGTCCCCACCTTCCAGGTGCGCACAGGTCACAGGAACAAGGCCTGGGCCCTCTCACATGTGGCCACGCTCAGCAAACGCTGGCCTGGAGGGCCCTGAGTCCAAGGCCACAAAGCCCTGCAGGGCCTGGGCTGGCTCCTGACCCTCCCACACAGCGTCCACCAGAGTCCCAGGAGAGGACGTGCTAAGGCTTCGGCCGCCCTGATGGGAACCTGACCGGCGAAGGCTCTGGGCACCCAAAGCCGGAGCGGCGTCCCGCCTGGCTCCGGCTGTGAACAAGGCTGTGTGGAGTGTCCGTAGTCACAGGTGGCCTGGCCCGCCCCAGGGGACCTTCCAGGCCCCGCAGACTCCCACTAGGGACACTCCAGTATGTGTCACGTCTGCTCCATGGCACGGAATCGGCTCCCCTGTTTCTCAGAAGCGTCCCACCCCACTGCTGGCCCCAGGAATAGAGCTTGAGCAAACCGGGTATCAGGTTTGAGGGGGCAAACCCAGGCCTGGCGTGACACTGGGAGGAAGGTCCCAGGCCCGGCCTGTGTGCAGGACGCCTCTTCCCCGAGGGTCCTGGCCCCTCCCGCAGGCTCACCGCCCCACATCCTCCAGGTCACAGTGGGTGGGGCTGACATGCTGAGTGGCCAGAGGCCTCTGGGTATCCTGCCCACTTCCCAGGGTCTAACAGACAGAAACCTCCTGACCACCTGAGACGGTGACGGTGACTGGAGCATCTTGCAAGATCTCCATGACGACAGCGTCCAGTGAAGTCTGCATCCTCCCCACACGCACTGGGCTTCGGAGCTGGAGGTGGCCCTCGGCCACCCGGCTGTACCGTGTGGGCTTCTGCCGCTCCTGTCTTTAAAATCTGTTCCTTTTTCATGCTGGAACCTTAAGGTGAAGCCGGAGCTAAAACAGACTGAACTCTGACCACATCCAGCAAACGCATTTCTGTTGACCACGGACACCGATTTTGACTAAATCAAAGTCCTTGTAAAGAAGCACGTGGGTTGCCACAGTGACCTGTGTCTCACAAGGCTAAGCCTGCCAGAAGGTTTCAGAAGCCCTTGGTGCCCACGTCCAGTGTCCCAGATGCTGACAGTGAGAAGTTTTGCTGTTTTCTTAGCTTGAGAGCTCACGTCTCACTGTGGCGGGGTTCAGAAACCTCCCCAAGTTCATTAACACACACCTGCTTCCAGGTCTGGGTCCTGACAATTTTTCATGTGTGGAATGCATGTTGTTTGGGCCGACCAGGACGCCAGAGCAAAGGTCTCCGGGGGTCACAATGCGGTGGCTCCCGACACAGCTGGCCCGACTCAGTCGCGTGTTTCCAGAGCCCAGGGAGTTCTGGAAACACGTGCCACCCCCGCGGTCATCTCAAGGTGACCGTCTCCCTAGACGGCCCTGCTCTCCCACGCTGAGGGAGCAGAGAGGCCTCTCCTCTCCAGCTTGCAAACATGGATGTGACAGGTCCTCCGACACACAGCCCAGAGGGCCAGCCTCTGCCTCCCTGCAGGGTTCGCTCCTACGGCCACAGAGCCCAACACGAGCCGGGGAAGAAAAGAGACACGAAAAGAGACACAGGGAAATGCACGGAAGACCCAGCGTGGCTCCGTGGCTGGCCTCCTTCAGCCACTGCAGCGAGGACCATAAATTAGCATCAGTTGATTAACACGAGTCCTATCAACCCATTAATGGCATTCAGCTATACCCGGGGAAGTGCTATTAGGTAATGGAACTGCTATGGAGAAAAATAATTTAGAAACAGAGCCAGAGAGAGGCCTCTCCCCTGCAACCAATGGCATTCAGGGCGGCGTGGAGGCATTAGCATTTTAACCGAGCGACGTCCTGATAGGAAAGCCCTCCAGAGAACTGTCCAGATACCTCTCCCCAAACCACAAGGCTTCAGGCAATGGGTGTGCTTTAAAACTGCCTTCCTCAACGCTCAGTTAAAATCAGATGCAAGTCAGGTCTTGGAAAACTAGCAACGCCCTGCCCCCCGATGTCACCCGGATACCTGACAGCAGGAGACCATGGCCTAGCCCGGCTCCAGCCGATTTGTTCACGGTCCGGTCAAGCAGGCCAGGAAGACTCCGCCGTCACCTCATCATCGGTGGATTTTAGTAACAAGTAGGTAAGCTCAGAGACGTTCATAATGCTGGTATTGACTTTCCTAAACATCAGGTGAAACCCTCCGAATAGAACTTAGGAGAAAGCGGCCCATCACAGGCCATCAGCAAGGACACCGGGAGAGCCTGCCCGGCTGCATTCATCAGCCCCTCTTGCTGGACATTCAAGACACCAAGACAAGGCAGGTGGGGATAACTTGGGGATGGGGGTGTCCTGAAAAGTTCAGGGCCCTGGCTACCCCACTCCCGTCTCTGCAGGGACTCAATTCTGTCTGTTCTTTTGGAAAACCATTCCGGAGCCATCAGTAAACCAGGGGTGCCGTGCTGGGGGCCCTGCCCTGGAGAGGCCCACGCTGAGGGAGTCTCTCAGGTGCAGAGACTGAGGCCCCAAATCAGAAGGGATGCGTGTCTGTGGCGTGTGTACACACGTGCGTGCACAAAAACAGGGACACGGCACGAAGGGACAGGGAAGCGGAAGCAGCCGGCACGGGGAGGGGAGCCCTGAGCCCTGTCCCCTCCTGCTCTTCAGCGCGTGGTCCCCAGGCCTGTATCCTCCAAGGAAGCCGCCAGGCCACATCTGTGCATCCCACTTCTCTGGTTAAAAAGGAACCGGCGAGGAAAAGCTCTAGGGAGAGTCAGGTCTCCAACCACCCCCATCCCCGCCCCGCCCTGGCCTCACCACCTGGGGTCTCCCGGGCCTAGGACTCTGGCGGGGCCGTCAATGGCTTTGGCTCATGACACGCGAGTCTGAGACTGAAAAGCAACATGCAGGCCGGGGCTGGGGGCTGCGGGGAGACCCGCACAGGTGTGCGTGTGCGTGCGTGTGCAGGAGTGCTGTCTGATACAGTGGGATGTGCATCTTCACGCGCTGCACCCACATACACAGCAGCACGTCCCGTGCCCGTGCGCTGGGGGGCTGCTGCCTGCCGCCCCACGGTCACAGATGGCATGAGGATGGCGATGGGGTAGGGCTCCCGAAGGAAGGCGGCAACAGGCTGCCCGGAGACTAGAACACGCTGCCTGTTGGGGAGGGGGGTGGGCAGGGGCACATCCTGAGGCACAGGGGGTCTGCATGCTCCCCCTGCCAGCACAGGCCTGCTGACCCCGGGCACCATCCCCGTGCAGGGGCTCCTAGGGCCCAGCCAGAGCCCAGTGACAAGGCTGGCGGGCACAGGCTAGAACAGAAAGAGCCTGGCGGAGCCCCATCAGGGATACAGGCAGCAGGCTCTGGCATCCCCCAAAAAGGACAGAGTAAAGGCAGCTCCAGGCAGCCAAGGTCCCGCCAAGGGCAGCAGAACTTTTGGAGGGAATGGCGTTTATGAATTTGTTCCAATGGGCTCTAGACAGAAATCTCCGAAATCACGCCTCTTGAAAAGGCGAGCATCGTCAAGCCAGTGGGTAGATGACGGACAGGTAGTGGGCTCCCCTGTCCCCGCGGATCAGGAATGTTTTATTGCCTCTAAAAGGCTTTATCATCATCAGCAATAAAGTTACATGTGAGATATGGAGAAATCAGGATGTGGAGAAGAGTCTGAGACCAACCTCAAGCCCTAAGGCTGGTTCCAAGCTCTGGAGACAGAAGCGTGGGGAGACACTGTCCCCTCCCAGCAGACAGCCTTTCCCACAGCCCAGCCCGTCTGGGCACGACTGGGGAGATGCACCTGCCGGAGAAGGCGACCGGTTGAATGTCCTCACACCCCTGTGCTGGCTGTTCAGCTACAGACGCGGTCATGAGGTTGTCACGCTGCTGGCACTGAGCCCCAGGACCAGAGTCCCGATTCAACAAAACCAGGAAACGCCAGAACAAGCCTGTGGACTGCGGACCCACAAACTAAATCAGAGGTCCCAAGGATGGGGGGATTCTACCCCCAGGGGACACACAGCAAGGGCTCGGTTATCACCCCGGGGGGGTGGAGACTTCTGGCACCGAGTGGGTGGTGGCCAGGGGTGTTGCCCAACACCCCACCATGAGGAAAGTCCACCCTGGAGAGCAACCTGGGCCAAATGTCCACGGTGCTACGGGGAAGAAACCCCAGGGATGTCATGAGAAAGTAAGTATTCAACGAAAATAAGGATGAAGTAGAAGCTAAGGAAAGGAGGTGAGGCTGACGGGAGGGTCTGGAGAGCTTTCCACTCTGGCAGTGTGAAAGCCTACCAAGGACATTTTGAAAACAGTGAACGTTTCATTGAGATCCCACACATTTTTCTTTTTTCTCCTTTTCAATCAGACGGTGTTAGAACCAGATTTGATGCTCTGGATCCAACAACTTCAATTTTCAGAATACATCTCTCCGGCCCCGCCCCCAGTCCTTTGGCCACACCCAGACCCTCAGCCCCACCTCTAGCCCTTAGGCCTTGCCCCCAGACCTTCGGGGCACCCCAAGTCCTTAGGCCCCAGACCTTCAGCCCCGCCCCGGTCACAGCTCACTGCCCAGGGCGCCAGGATCAACGAGTGTTTTCTCAGAGAATGGGACAGTCGATGCCCGAAGGCCCAGAGCCGTGACAGCCGGCATCCAGATGAACACACAGAGCGCTGGAGAGGGAAAGGAAGCAGTGTATTCAGGGGAGGCTTCCTGGAAGAGGAGTTCTCCAACACTGGGGTCAGGGCATATTCTGGAGACCAGTCCAGCTCAGGGTTCCCTCCCTGCATTCAGCAGCACTGTGGCGAGTTACCGTGCGAGGGACCCCGCGGACAGCGGGCTATCGAAGTAAGACCAGGGCATGCACAAGAGAATGGGCACACACATCACATTCCCACGAAGGGAGCCCTGGGGTGCCGGCCCCGGGCTGAACTCTGCCAGGCCAGCACAGAGGGATGGAGAGGGCCACCAGGGCAGGAAAGATCGGCTTTGTGAGGCCCTGAGTGACATGAGCGGAGAGGTGGCGAGATGAGGAGGAGAGGACTGGTGCCGGCTCCATTCTAAGGGAAGCCGTGCGTGGGGATCTCCTGTCGGCCAGCCTGGAGGCAGAGGGGCCACCAAGGACAATGCTGACGTATGCAGGAGGGACTCGGGTGACGGTGGGGAAGACAGACCTGGAGGATGGCTAGGTGTGTTTTGGAGAAGGACTCACAGGAGGCTGGGCACAGGGACAGAGCTGGAGGCTGCCCTGCAATGCAGAGGCCCTGGCGAAGGCCGGGCAGGGCAAGAGGAGGCTCCAGGGGTGGAAGGGGATTCAGGGCCAGACCCTGGGCCGAGAGTTTGGGGCAGGCGGTGACCTGAGAGAAGGCAGGCAAGGACCCCAGCAGAACAGGGTGTCGGGCCCAGCTGGGTGGCCCATCCTCTATTGCCTTTGCTTTGTGCTGACCGTCCAGCCCCCCACTTGGATGCAAGCCCAGGAGGCCACGGTCTTGCCCATCTCTGTGTCCCCAGACGCCAGGGGCCGGCTCTCCACCGCTCTTGCCTCCAGCACGCTTAGAAGGAGGGCCAGGTCCCCAGGTGGGACCCCACAGAGGCCAGCCCCTCCACGGGGGAGGCCGACTCCACAGCAGGTGACACACCAGGGCCCAGGACCGGGAGGCGGGAACATCGTGAGATGAGTGGGGTCTTCCCCAGGGGGACATCTCACCAAGCGGCCACTGTCCCACCAGGCCTAGACCCACCATTCCCGAGGACGCCACAGGCACGCCGACTTGGAGCTGGGCCTCCCGAGAGCCACGAGGACCAGGGGATGCCGGAGGAGTCCCGCCGGCCTAGTTGGAGACAAAAGTGATTCCACACTCGACTCCTGCCAGCCATTGGAATAAATAAGTAAACGTTACAAAGCCTGCGGGAGCCCTCCACCACGTCTGCGGGGTGAAGGAGAGATGGGGCGGCTTGCCCAGATCTGCTGCCAGCTGCCGGGCCGTTTCTGGAAAGCCCAGCCATCAGACAGCTTGTGCTGCCTGCTGGGAGCTTCAGTTAGCACCACTCCAGGGCCCAGATCTGGAAACCTTGGGGAGGGGGACGTGGAAGGGGGAGCAGGCCATTGCTGGACGCGTCCCAGAAGCCGTGGGAGCCCTGAGCAGCCCGGGCAGCCCGAGCTCGGCTCTGGGGTTCACGGATGGCGTGCAAGGCTGCCTGCAGAAGGGGACACCACCAGGCACTCTCAGCCCCATGTGCCAGCCCTGGCCCGAGAGGACAGCCAGTGACAATCCCCCAAACAAATAAAATCCAGCAGATCCAGCGGCCAGCCCCCTCTGCGACCAGCATCCGATCCATCCCTCTCACGCAGGAACCCTGACCCACATCCTCCTCGTCAACCAACCTCCTCCCCAGCACTCGGCCGGCACCCAGGGCTCTGGGTGACAGGTGGCATTCTGTAGAGGTCATTAACTCCAGAACACCACATTTTAATGCAAAAATGAGCCCTTGTAAATCAGCGCAGCTGCGAAGCTATATAAAGAAATGGGGATTTTAATGTTTTGCTTTTCTTCCCATTTCTCGTGCCACATTATCATAACATTTTCCCATAATCACGCCCGTAAAAGTCACCTGAAAATACTTCATGCCACAAAAGCTGATCTCCATATTTCCTCCTGGGGATGTCAAGTGGCAGGTCCTGAGCGAGAAATTCCAGGGCGGAATTCAGCCCAGACGCCTGGTGCCGAAGACCCGGCCAGCTGAGTTGTGGCACACAGCCCCCATTTGGGGGGCGCTGTCCTCTGGCCTCGCTGCAAAGAGTGAGATGCCAGGGGAGTCCTGGAGGGCGTGGCCCCTCCTGGCGGTGTTGGGGGCTGGGGGGAGCACCAATCAGTCTGGCTGGCTTCCAGGGGCATAACCTCCCCCAGCTCGCTGATCCCTGGGCGCGGAGTTCCACTAATACAAATCCCACAAACAGGCAACCTATCTTTATGTAGTTGAAAGAAACACACAGCACATCTTCTGCGGCCAGAAATTCATCAAATAAAAAACACAGTAGGAGAAAAAAAAAAAAAAAAAAGATGAGAAATAAACTTCTGAATGTCATCACTTCATTAAGTTTCCAGTACTTCCAATTTCACCTCCTGGAAAACCCCAGAAATCAAATTTGAACAGCAGGAAAGTGGCATATTCTAATCTCTCTTAAATATGCAATAAATTGTATTTATAAGGAAAATGCAGCATCAGAAAGCCTACGCTTCTTTAGTGTTCTAATGTATTAAAAAACAATTCAGAAGTTGTTTGTAATTTCTTCTCCTAGTTGCATGAGGACTATGACATGAGATTTAACTGAAAGCTACCATTCAATTTTGATGAGATTTATTTGAAAAAAAAAGTCAAAAACAGAGTCACACTGCCTCTTGCACCCTGCTCCCTGGTACTTTAAAATATAAGACTTTCCTCCCACCCACCGTTTACATGCCAGGAGCAGCTGTCCACCAAGCCCGTCCAAATAGGAGACGTGCAATCTACGTGAAAGCATAGCCTTCTCGGACTTCGAATTAAACACTGTGCACCAGTGTCAAGTCAAGGCTTAGTGTCCTAAGGCAGCCACTAGCTCATCATTCTCTCCACCTCCCTCACAGTTATTACAGCCAGTATGTTGTAAGCCAGCAAAATAGACTGCATCTTCGGGGTCTCGGGGCTGAGCACAGCACACAGGCAAACCACCCTGGTTTCACCAGAGCTGTCCCACTCCATCCAAGAACCAGGTCCAGGCAGAACTCTCCTCTCCAGATATGCTAAGGGGAAGATGATCTAAATCAGCGTTTTCCAAGCCATGAGGACAGAGGTTTCCCCAGACCAGAAAGAAGGAGAGTTTCAATTTTCTCATCGGAGCTCATCACCTCCCCAAGATAAGTCTTTACCAAGCGTCCATCCCTGCTGTAATGGGAACGTACATAGAGATGGAGTCTGCATCTCTAAAGAAAGCCATCAAGGGCCCCCTTCCTCTTTCTGTTTCTCCTGGCAATTGTTCCCCAATAGGAGAAAAATGACAAGGTTGTGTCACTATAGCAACTAACTTAATTGGTGGACTGCAGGTCTTTCTCCAGCCAGAGGGTGGAGCCCATCTCCTTAAATATGAATCTCAGCAGGCGGCAAAGAAGGGAGGGCTTTCACGGGGCCAAGAACAGTAGAACACCCCTAACCGAAAACGAGGCCAAGAAAGATTCCAGTCTTCTTCCAGCAGCGCCAGGAAGTGAACACCTTTTGTGCTGCAGAGAAATGCACAGATTTAATAGGCAGGATAACTGAATCCTGTATGACGCTTATCAGTCTCCCTAACTAATGATACGAATAGATCTGCTCCAAAACACAAAAACATTTTGGGTAATAAAAATTCTTACTGATAACAAAAACAATTTACAGACACGGATGCTAACTATTCTTCTTCATCCCAGATATATTGGAAAAGAGAATGAAATCACAGGAACTGTTCCATTTGCATTTTATTTGCTTTATCAATTCTAAAAAAAAGTTCTTTTTTCTCTAGGACTGATGTTCCAAGCTATCAATTATTATGATGTCTATTTCGTATTTTAGTGCAGTGTTTTAATTCCTCCAAGTGCATATGTCTATTTTGTATTTTAGTGAAATGTTTTAATTTCTCCAAGTGCCTTTCTGGTGTAATGGGGTGTGTCCAGAAACGTTATCTTATTGTCAGTTATTCCATTCCATGGAGATGGAAACAACCATAAAAATGTGGTCAACCCAAGCTTCTGTTATTAATGATTTCTGCCATTCTGGATAAGACTTTTTTTTTACCAAATGTCCTCGTCCTGGTGGGAGAGCTGTTTCCAGAATGCCAGGGAGGCCTCCGCAAAGCAGCCTGAGTGTCCAATGGGATCTCGGGTTTCACCAAGTGTCTGAGCAGCGGGCAGGCCCGGACCGCCAGCGGGAGCAGGCAGCAGTCTGGCAAAGGTGTGAGTGTCAGGACAGACACAGAGGGTCCCCCTTCAGGTTCAGGAGGTGCTGGGTTGGGGGGTGGAGTGAGCAGAGACTGCACACAAAAGGTGAGAGAGGAAGGCCCTGGCTGGCGCACCTGAGGTGGGAAGCGTTGAAGCCACAGGGCAGGGCGGAGGTATCATGTACTTAACAACAATTAGCAGTCACTCCTCTCCATACCCGGAGGGCTGCCTCCCTAGCCAGCCTGTTGTTGCCGGGTTCTCGCCTTGGCACCAAGGATGTTGTCCCCAGAGCCGGGGAGGGACAGCAGCCTGGGGACTTGGGGCACAACAATCCCCTTCCCAAACACTGCTGGATGAGCCCCCCTCCCGTGCTGCCACCAGGAAGTGCATTTAAATGACACCTCCTGGGTGAGCCCCGAGTTTACCTGCCTTTCACCTGTTCCCCATGGCCAAGGAAGCCGGCTGAGGCTCTGCTCTGGAACCCTGGGGACGCTGCCCCAGGGCCCCGAGATGGCCGCGAGGAGCTGGGGAGAGGGCACAGACCTCGCTCAAACCCCCAGAACCGCCCCCCTCCAGGCAGCCAGCGCAGGAACACATTCAGAGGGGCAGGCAGGGTGCAGCCGGGATGGCGGTGCCAGTCTGGGCAGTCGGGCTTGCGGCCCCACGGGGAATCTTCCCGCTCGGAGACCCCTCCCCACGCGTCCCCACGCGTCGCCAGCAACTGCAGCGAAATGCACAGCCCGGCGGAGACCAGCAGCACGACTGCTGCTCTGAGCACCGGGTTTCCCCCGCCCTTCCGGGAGGATGGGGGGGGTGCTGTCCCAGGACTCCGCGACCGCGCGCGCCCCGCGTCTCCATGGCCCGCCGCGGTCCCATTTTGGAGAGAGCGAAGGCTCTCGGGCTGGGAGCTAGGAGGCCGAGGGCTGCGAGGTGGTGGCGAGGAGCGAGGCTCCGCGCCGGCCTCTCTCTCCCTCTCTCTCTCTCTCTTTTTTTTTTTGTAAAGAATCCATATTTTTCCATCGCCCATGGCAATTCTCCATGACAGGTGTTCCTCAGCGCCCGTCCTTTCCTCCCGCTGGGATGGGAAGGGACCCGGACCCTGTGCCAGGCGGTCGGCGGGGGAGCCCACCAGCCCGCGCCATCCCGGCCCGGAGCCTGTGCCCGGGACGCTGACCACTCCCCACCCACACAACCAGCCGCGAACCCGTGTCCGGAGCATTGACCATCCACCCCCACCGCAGTCCCTAGGCTGTGCCCGGCGTCCCACCAGCCTCCATTCCCCCAACCCCCAGCCTGTGCCCCGGGCGCAGCCCACCCCGACACACCCAGGCAGACCCCGACCCTGCTCCCGGTCCCCCAGCCCCCAGCCTGTGCCCCGGGCGCCCACCAGCCCGCGCCACCCCAGCCCCGAGCCCGTGGCCCCGCGCCAGACCCACTGGTTCACCGGCTCGGGTCCCCGGACCCTACTCGCGAAATGCCGGCGGAAGCGGCGAGCCCTCTCCGGGCACCCCAGCCCTCACTTCTCTTTTTTAGGAAAGCGCCGGCGAGCCTGCTTCCCGGGAAGGCAGAAGATACAGCCGCGCGTCCTAGCCCGAGCCCCGCTCCTGCCCCAGGCGCCCCGCTCCGGACTCGGCCGCCGCGTCCCCCCGCACGTCCCCCACCGGAGTGTCGCCAGCGGAAAGCTCAGGGCAAGGCGCTCCACCGACAGCCCAGGCAGCGCTGCCCGCCCGCCCCGGACCTGCCGCCGCCTCCGGAGCGCGCGGCTCGGCTCGGCCGGGAAGCCGCCGGCTCGGCTCGGCTCGCGGGCCTGGGCCGGGAGTGGCGGCGGCACGCCGGGCAGCCGCGGGCATCGCCGCGCAGGGACGCGCCGCGCCACCCGGGGCCTGGCGCCCGGGCCCTGCCCCGGAGTCGGAGGAGGGAGGCTCAGCGGTGGCGCCGGCCTCCGAAGTGCCGGCCCCTCGCCCTCCCGGCCCAGCGCAGGACCGGCGGGGACCCGGGGGACGGCGCGCCCCGAGCTCGCAACTCCGCACGGACTCCGGGCGGCCCGCGGGGCGGCCCGGAAACGGGCAACGGGGGCCGGGGCCGGGACCGGAGGGCCGGCCGAGGACCCGGGCCGCGCGGTACTCACTGCAGTAGGCGATGAGCAGGCTGGCCAGGATCATGAACGCCCAAAAAGTTGAGGACATGCTGGGCAGGGCGGTCGCATCTTGCCGGCTGCTGGTCCTGGGCGATGGCGCCATTGAAGCCGCGGCGCCCGCGCGGGGGGCAGCAGCGCGTCTCAGCAGCCGGCCCTGCCCGCGCCCCCGCGCCGGCCTCCACGTGCGGGCCCCGCGCGCGCCATCCTCCGCCGCCGCCGCCGCCGCCGCCGCCGCGCCTGGGCTCCGGCCCACTGCGCCCTGCGCCGGCCCGCCCCGCGCCGCGCCCGCGCCCGCGCCCGCGCCCGCGCCCGCGCCCGCCGAGCCCGGGGACGCCGGCCCTGCCGCTCTGGGCGTCGCTGCGCGCCCGGGCTCGGCGCGCCGGCCACCAATGCGAGGGGCGCGCCCGATGCGCGTGCCCGGCGCCGCGGGGGCCCCGCGGGGGCCCCGGTGCTGGCTGGGGAGGCCGGCGGCGGCGGAGGGGACGAAGCGCCGGAACCGCGCCTCTGGATGGCGACAGAGACGGCCCGGCGCGCCCGCGGCCTGGGCACCTCTCGGGGAGGACGGGCCGGCCAGCGTGAAGTTTGTGGACTGGGGCCGTGTGGCCCGCAGGTCCTCGGCGCCCACATCCTTTCCCCGCCCCTGCCTGCAACGCTGGGTCCCAGACCTTGCCTGGGCTGGGGGTACCGGAGTTTATTCCAAGTATAGGAGGCTTTGGACCCTTTCCCCGGATGGGCCTTGTCATCCCTGTTCTGGGTTTTTTGTTGGCGTCCTCAAACCCCTGGAGGGCACAGCCTTGGACCCGCGCAGAGTCAGCTGAGCACCCAGGAAAGGCTGCTCCTTTCCGCAGGCCGGGCACTGCCAGGCCAGGACACACGTCCCGGGAGCCCTGTCCTCGGCCCCTCTGCAGCGCCTCCACCTCTGCCTACTGTCCTGGCCTTGGTGAGCCTCTCCGTGCGCACCATTCACAAGGCTCCAGTCTCGTGTCTCTACATTCCCCACCCAGGACTGGTCTCCTGTGTTAATGCCGAGGATGGAGAGTGCATCCTTTGAGGTCACTTTCCCCATCCCCACTCCTCCCTCTCCTGTCCCCTCAGCAAGACAAGCTCCCAAGTCCAGGTGCTGACCTGATGGTCCAGCTACCCCGGGGCCGGGGAGGCTCTGACCCTGCGGTGCCCAGACACACCGTCCACCTGAGCACTGCCTCCCTGCCGATTCGTGGACACGCCATAGAAACGCATCCTTCCCAATTCAGGGGGTCTTCCGGGTTCTGCATGAGGAAGGGGAGCTGGGAACCCATGAGGTCCTGTTGGAGCTGGGGACCCTTTCTCAGGAGCCACTAGGGGGCCTGGGCGCTGATTGAATAGCTGGGAGAAGCAGAGATGGAAGAAGGTCACTCATGTCCCTCCTTTCGCCTGAGTCCTGGCTGGGGAGGCCCCTGAGGAACCAGGGAGCCTGCCGTGAGGGGACAGCTCTCCCAGGAGCACGCACACGTGCACATCACACACATGTGCACACAGCATATACACACATTTACACCACACACACAACATTCATGTATACACACACACACACACACACAGTGCGGGAACCGAGCACGCAGAGAGCAGAAGACTCAGGCCAGGTGGTCCGTCTGGACCCAGGGGTCGGCTCCGTGGGCGCCTTGGCCAGGGGCTTGGGCAGGGCTGGTGGTATAACATGGTTGTATCCAGGCTGATTTTCTTCATAAATTTTCTGGTCCTGTTTAATTACAATCCTCTGACTTCCCGTCTCAGTGTCTTCCCAACTGCAGCTGCCTGTCTCCCTTGGCTGGCAGGGAGGTGCTGCAGAACCTGGACCCCTGAAAACCAGGGGGGGGTGGTGGGTGGGCACGAGGGCAGGACCCCTTGTCTCCTCTGCCTCTGGCTCAGGGAGGGGCCCCTCAACCGGAGTACATGGAGCCACCATGGATGCCTGCATCACCTTCACAGTTCATTTGATTTCAGCCTTTCATCCCGTTAAAAGGATGTACCTTGTAAAAATGTTACACCTTGCATTTCATCCTGTGCATTCTGAACTCCTGTTCTGGACATTCATTTACTCAACGTCAATTTACTGAGCACCTACGAGATGCCAGGTGCTGGAGGAGGGAAAGTGGACCAGGCATGCACTTTCTGTCCCCTGGAAATGTGTGGCTGATTTAGGAAACCAGCCACTACAGGGCAGTGTGGCCGGTGCTGTGAAGGGGGGAGGGCCGTTAGAGAGCCCGCTGGGGCAGAGGAGAGGAGAGTTGGCCCAAATCAGGTTGTGGGGTTCCATAAGGGCGTCCCAGGGAAGCTTCCAGTGGTTTTCAAACATTTTTGGTGCCATCCTTAAGACACACACACACACACACACACACACAGAGGCACACAAACACTTGAAAATTTCACAGAACAATACTTATACCCTCAATACTCTCTGATATGTTCGATTCTATCCTAATTCATTTCATAAAGCGCTGGTTGCCCACCCAATAATTTTGTTTACTGTAATTTTCTTTGCTTGACAACACTGTTCTATAGAGAGATGTGGTCTGTGTTGAGCTTGGGAGGATAAATCGGGGCTGTCCTGCGAAGGATGCAGGAGATGGTGATGGTGGATGGTTGGGGAGGGTGCTCTGAGCAGAGAGAGGGGACATGCTGAATGAAGGAGTCTCCTTCATCTTGAAACTCAGGCCAGGAGACGTTTGTGGCCGCAATGTCAGGAGTTTGACATGTATTAAAAAAAAGAAAATCCAGTGACACTTGTTGAAGACGGTAAGGCAGACTTTATTCAGGACCATCATGATGTGTACAGGGACCACTGGGATAGGATTTTGCAGTGGGGGAAACAGACAGGGCTCAACCCTGCCTGCCGCATGGGTGAGTGGACATTTATGGCCAAGGAGCAGGTGAGAGTCAGTGGATGGAAAATGACTAAGAGGAAACATCGGGGCGGGGGGGGCTTCTGGCAAAGCCGACCCAACAGGATTCTTGCTGCAGGCAGGCCAGGTGGTCAGAGATCACCTGGGGGAGCGGGGGGAGGGTAAGGAGCCTGGTCAGGTATGGGGGCGGTGGTTCTGGATAAACAGACTTAGCAGCGTTCTTGCTAAGAGTGGATCCTACAAGGAAGTAGGGCCTAGAGAAGGTTCTAGAGCCTGACTAAAGATTGCTCAAGCAAAGAATCTTTGTCAGGTGGAAAACTTTAGGAAGTCGGAGTGGATCGACTAGTTCATGCCGTGTACTGAAAACTCTTACCAGAGAGAGGAAGAATAATGGAGTCCTTGGTGCTTATGGCTCGGAATCCAGGGACATGGAGAGTCGGAAACCCAGTGAGGCCGGAAGGGGTAAGGAGGTGGGAAAAGAGACAAGATCGGGGCCTCCTGACCAGAGGCCGACGATCCTGATCTGATCACAACGGCACAGCTAGGGTGCAGCCCAGAGGTAGGGGCAGACACCGGTGGTTCCTGGAGGCCCCGTGAGAGACTGAGATGGAAACTGAGGATGGGGATGAGCAGAGCCGTGAATTCTGTTGCTAGGCAACAGAAAGCTCAGTTCTGGATCCAAGCATACTACCCAGTGACAGTTTGTTGTTGTTGACTGGCTGGTTTTGATTACTAGCCAGAACTGATAGAACATTAAATTTTGAAACTCGGGTGAGTTTATTAGAGAATCACACCACCACCTTCACTTCAAGCCTAGGAAACAAGGGATGTAGGCGTTCAACCCCGAGGAAATCCTTGGGTCTCACCCCTCATCAAGTGGATAGTCACAGGGCTGCTGACACCTGGCCCGGGGAGGGGTGCCCTGCACCGTGGATGGCTCAGGTGGCCACGGAGGCAGGAATGGACAGACCCCGTAGAGGAGGCGTGGCTCGTGAGGGTGGGTCACCAAGGCACTCCTTCCAAGTCTGGGCAGGATATCTCGGCTCCTCTGAGGGATAAGTGTGCCTCATTTTCCCTGCTCTGCTTTTGAAAACAGGAAAATTGGTTGTGGTTTTCCCATTTGCTTTTTCTCCTCCATACTGAATGCCATATTTGTCACTCAGTCATGGGCTGCCAGGCTCCCCGGCAGCTCCCAGAGCTCCTGAACTGAGCAGGATGTTTTAACTGGGTGAGATGGGATGTCTCCACTGGGACAACGGGGAGGGACTTTGTTATGAAAAAGCAGGTCCTCTTTCGTGAAGAGTACACGTGGGTCTAGGTAGCCGGCAGCTAAAGGGCTGGACCGTGGTGGGCCTGGCCGCTCTGGAAACACGGCCGGTTTCCCTTTGAGGGCTGGCACCCTTGTCTCCTGTGTGCGTTTGGAAAGACATCACTTCCAAAGTGAGTGCAGGGGGAGGGTGGGGGAGGGGAGGCAGGCCAGCAGTCAGTCGGCAGCAGGTGTACAAGTCCATGTGAGAGGCGGGCTGGCTGCTTCTCTGGGAGAGAGAGGATGAGGGGACACAGGTGCACTCAGGAGCTGTTCAGGAGATGGAATTGACCGGCCATGGGAAATGGGAAGGGGGGGACCAGGATGGACGTGTCCTTAGTGACTCCAAGATTCTGGCTAGAAAACTGGGAAGAGGGCAACGGTGTCTCCTTGCAGACGGCAAATAAGTGAGGTCAGCCGCTTCCTCTGTGAGCTTTCAGGCTGATGGGGAAGCTGCAGCCCAGAAGGAAGCATCAAAGGGCAGAAGATACAGAAGCAGGAGTGGGAAGTTTAGGCAGGTGCAGGCTGTAATCTCCAAGGAGATGGAGAGCAACCTGGTGGAACTCTCAGCCCCTGGAACAGTGCTTTCCAGGGACTTGGTAGAGGGAATCTATGTGTCATTTTTATGAACAATTATCCATTTTATCGATTCAGTCTTAATAATGATAAGTGGTGCTTTTTCGGTACTGTGTGCCAGGCTCTATTCCATGTTCTGGGCAGGTAGAGATGGTTGACTCAGCCTTCAGGACCATCCCCTGAAGCACTCCGTTCCTGAATTTACAAGTGGGACAGCTGGGGCAGGAAGGAGGTAAGGGGATTGCTGCAGTATTTTTAGCTGGTAAGGGCTAGCAGAGGCCGGACCCAGGCAGTCTGACTCCAGACAGGGTGCTTTTCAGCACTGTTGCTCCCCTGCCTCTCGTTACTCAGTTAAGTTCACTTATAGAAAAATTTGTAAAACGGACAGATAAGCAAAAAGAAAATCAAATGTTCCTTCCTTACACCACTCAGTTAACCACACTTGGCATTTTGTTAGTAACTTGTACACTTCTTTTGGCACATTCACTCCATAGATCTTTATTTTTTCTTATTTTTGTATCAGCTTAATTGAAATATAATTTACAAACCGTATGATTCACCCATTTAAATCGTGTATAATACAATAATTTTAAACACCTGTGCAATCATCACAATCAATTTTAGAACATTTTTATCACCCCCCAAAGAAACCCCAGACCCTCTGTTACCCCAGAGCCCTCCATACCATCCTGGCAAGCCCTAGATAACCACTAATCTACTTTCTGATTTATAGATTTCTTTACAGATTTGCCTAATCTGGACATTTCATATAAATGAAATCATGTAATATGTGGTCTTTTGTGACTGGCTTCTTTCTTTTAGCATAATGTTTTCAAGGTTCATCCATGTTGTAGGCTGGCATCAATACTACTCTCCTTTTAATGGCTGAGTAATATTCCATTGTATGGCTTGACCCCTTTTGTTTATTCATTCATTAATTCATAGATATTGGGTTCCTTCTGCCATTTGGCTATTATGAATAATGCTGTTAGTCACATTATGAACAAGTTTTTGTGTAGACATATGTTTTCATTACTCTCAGAGACATACCTAGGAGTGAAATTGCTGGGTCCATAACTCTTTAGTAAACAGGCTCTTTATATGTAGTGGACGTTATTTCATGGCACCACATACTCTTCCAGAACATTGTTTCCACGCAGTCTGAAATTCTGTAATGCAAAAATACCACCTTTTTTTAAATCAATCATTTTTTTTGGACATTTAGACTATTTCTAAGCATTTAGAAAGCATTTAGACTATTTAAGAATTTCAGCAATGAACACACTTGTACTTAAATCATTTCCTGTAGTTATGGTTATTTGTAGAAAAATATTGTAGAACTAGAATTGTTAGGTCAAAATAAGGACACTGGTTTAAGGTCTTGCTATATATTACTAAATGAATTTCCAAATAATGTTATATTAATTTACATTCCTCTGGACAGTACCTGACAGTAACCATTTCAGTCAACCCATGTCAGCCTGGTTATTATTATTGACTCAAGTAACTTTGACAATTACTTAGTTGATAAAAAGTTCTTATTATTTTTTCCATTTGCATTTATTTGCTCTAATGAACGTTAACATGTATATGTCATTTTAACATCTTTTGTGAATCAACTGTTTATATCCTTTGCCAAGTTTTCTCCTGGTGTTTTGTCTTTTTATTATTGATGAGTAAGAACTCTTTTAACTTTGCAATTAATTTCTTTCAATTTTTTGAAATGTAAAAAATACAGAAAGGTATAAATAAGACAACAACAGGTATTACCAGTCTTTCACATATATTATAAATCTTTTTTTTTTTTCAGCTGTTGAATGGATCATGGGCCAATTTTTCCATTTGTAATTTTAAATATGCTGTCAACGGGAATATGGGTTTTCATCTTTTGTATCTTTTGATATTTATAACAGCTTTACAGAGGTGCATTAGTCAGGGTTCTCCAGAGAAACAGAACCAATGAGAGAGAGACTGATTTAAGGAATGGGTCATGCAAGTGTGGAGGCTGGCAAGTCCAGAATTTGCAGGACAAGGCAGGCTGGAGACCCAGGGAAGAGAGGATGTCACAGCTGGAGTCCAAAGTCCATCCAGAGGCAGAATTCCCTCTTCTTGTGGGACATCAGAGTATTTTCTCTTAAGGTCTCCAATTGATTGGATGAGGCCCACCCACGTAATGGAAGGTCATCTATTTTCTCAAAGTCTGCTGTTTTAAATGTTAATCATACCTTAAAAATAACTTCACAGCAATATTTAGACAGGTGATTGACCAAACAACTGGGCACCATAGTCCAGCCAAGTGGACATGAAATTAACCATCACAGGAGAAGTAATTGTCATACAATAAATAGCACATATTTGAAGTGGACATTTTTAATAAGTTTTGGCGTGTGTGTGCCTGTGAAAACATCACCACAATCAAGAGAAAGAACGTATTCACATCCATCTCCTGAAACTATTTCCACTGGCCCTTTGCAATTCCTCCATCCCACACCTCCCTGCCCAATCCAACCATGGTTTCTGTCATGATACGTTAGTTTGCATTTCCTAGATACCTATAAAAATGGACTTATACAGTATATCCTCCTTTTTTTCTGGCTTGTTTCACTCAGTAAAATTATTTTGAGATTCATCCACGTTACTGAAGAGATCAATAAATAGTTCATTCCTTTTTACTGCCGAGTAATGTTCTGTTGCATGGATACAACTGTTTTTCATGAATTCACCTGTTGATGGACATTTGGGTTGCCTACAGTTTGGGCTATCACAAATCAAGCTGCTGTGAACATTCATGTGTAGTTTTTGTATAAGCACATGTTTTAATTTCCTGTGGGTAAATATTAAGGAGTAGAATGGCTGGATCATATCACAGCTACAAACTTAACTTTGTATGAAATGGTGAACTCTTTTCCAACATGATTGTCCCACTTTACATCTGCACCAGCAGTGTATGAGAGTTCTATGTGCTGCATATTCTCACATCTTGGTGTCTTTTTATTGTCATCATCCTATTGGGTATAAAGCAATATCTCATGTGGTTTTATTTTGCATTTCCCTAATGCCTAATAATGTTAAGGATGGGCTTATTTGCATATGTGCAAATAAACATTTCTATGGAAAGTACCCACAATTTTTTACTGAGTTGTTGGTTTTCTTGATTTTTGATAGTTCTTTATATATTCCAGACACAATCTTTTATGAGACATGTAATTTGCAAATATTTTCTCCCAGTCTATGATTTGCCTTTTCATTCTCCTAACAGTGTCACTGAAGAACAGAAGTTTTAAATTTTGATGAAGTCCTGTACATCAGTTTGCTCTATAAAGTACATATTTTGATGTCCTATTTAAGAAATTTTTGCCTAGCCCCAGACCAAAAATGTTTCAGGTATGTCTTCTTCTAGAAGTTTTATAGTTTTAGGTTTTTCATTTAGATCTATGATTCATTTTGAGATAATTTTGTACATGGTATGAGTTACACATACAAACTTATGTTTTTGAATATGAATATTTCAATTGTTCTGGCACCATTTGTTTGAAAGACTATCCTTTCTCCACTGAATTTTCTCTGCAGCTTTGTGAAAAATTGGCTGACAGCATTTGCGTGGCTCTATTTCTAAACTCTCTACTCTGCACCACTAATCTATTTATCTGTCTTTATGCACTGATTTGATTACTGTAGCTTTACAGAAAGTCTTGAAATGAAATAGTGTTAGTTCTCCATTTTTTTCTTTTAACTTTTCTAGATTATTTGCATTTCCATATGAATTTTAGAATCAGTTTAGGGTGTAATTGTCAACTTAACAGTTTTGAGTCTACTGACCCATGGACACTGTGTATCTTTCCATTCAGATCTTATTTAATTTCTCTCAGCAATATTTTGTAGTTTTCAGTATACAGGTCTTCCCACCTTTTGCCATATTTATCATATTTTTGGTACAAAATGATATTTTATTAATTTTTAAAATAATTTTTATTTCAATTTTTGATTGTTCCTACTTTACAGAGTTTCATTTGACTTTTTATATTGATCTTATATCCTGCAAACTTGATAAACTCAGATATCAGATCTATTATCTTTTTGTTGATTCCATCAAGTTCCTTCAGAATCCTAACTTCTGTGAATAAAGACAGTTTTACTTCTTCCTTTCTAATCTGGATGGCTTTTATTTCTTTTTCTTACCTTATTGCATTGGCCAGAAATGCCAACACAATGTTGAATGTAAGTAGTTGGAACAGACATCATTGTCTTATTTCTGATCTTAGAAGTAAACCTTTCAGTCTTTTCCATTATGCCTGTTGTTAGCTGAAGTTTTTGCACAGGTGCTCTTTCAGGTTGAGCAAGTTCCCTTCCATGCCCAGATTTTGGAGGGTTTTGTCAGAAATGGATATTAAATTTTCTAAATATTGTTTCTGTGTTTACTGATACAATCACATCATCACTTCCTTCAATTACTATTTTAGTTGTGTTTTCATTTCCATTCAGTCCAAAATACTCTCTCATTTCCCTTTTAATTTCTTCTTTGAACCATAAGTTATTTGGAAGGGGGTCATTAATCTCTAAACATTCAGAAGATTTTCGAGAGATTTTCTTTTATTGATTTCTAATTTAGTTTTGTTGACAAAGAACATAGTTTGCCTGACTTGAGTCCTTTAAAATAATCTGAGACATGTTTTATGCCTAGAATATGGTCTATCATGGTAAATGTTTCGTTTGTCCTTGATAAGAATGGAACACTGCTCTTGTTGGGTGGGATGGTGAACAAACTTCTATCACATCGAGTAAGTTTTCAGTGTTATTCACATCATCTGTATCTTTACTGATCTGTCTACTTGTTCTATCAGTTACTGAGAGTCATTGCAGTCTTTGCCTATAATTGTGGATTTCTATTTATCCTTGCAGTTCTATCAGTTTTTACCTCAAGTATCATATTGTGAAATTCTGTAATTAAGTACATGACCACTTAGGATTGTTGTGTCCTCTTGATAAATTGATCATTCTATCATTATAAAATGGCCGTACTTATTCCCAATAATAGTTTGCTATGAAATCTATTCTGCCTGAAATTAACATATCCACTCTATTAATATAGCATATCTTATTACTTTTTACTTATTTGTGTCTTTATTTTTTGGGTGAATTACTTCAAAACAGTATACCGTTGGACCTCACTTTTCTATCCAATCTGACATCTGCTTTTCAGTGGGCATTTAGGCAATTTACATTTAATGTGAATATTTATGAGTTAGATTTAAAACTAGCACACTGGCAAATGTTTTCTATTTTTCTCAGCTGTTCTTTTTTTCCCATTACTCTCTTTTTCTGCCTTCCTATAGATTAGTTGAATATTTTTATGATTCAATTTTATGTTTTTTTTCAGCTCCAACTCTTTGTTTTATTATATTAGTGTCTGCTTCTCAGAGTGTAGCTTTATTATACCACACTGAAGGTATATTATCACACCACTTCATTTACAGTATAAGTAACACACACGCCTGCTATTTCTGATGTCCTTATTTGAGTAGATCAATTATTCCATTTAGTATTATTTCATTCTGCTTGAAGTACTCCTTTTACCATTTCTTACAGAGCAGATCTGTTAGTAATAGATTCTTTCATCTCTTGAATGTCTTAAAAAACATTTATTTCACCTCCACTCTTGAATAATATTTTTTAAGTACAGAGTTCTAGGTTTACTTATATTTGCTTATTTATGTGTTTTCTTTTAGCACTTTAAAGATGTTTTGTCACTATCTTCCCTCCCACATTGTTTTAAACAAGAAATCTGTTGTCTTTCTTACATGTGTTCCTCTGTATGTAACGTATCATTTGTTTCTGGCTGCTTTGCGGATTTTCTCTTTAACAGTGGTTTCAGCAAACTGATTATTATGTGTCTTGGTGTAGTTTCCTTGTGCTTGGAGTTCTCTGAGCTTCCTGGATCTATGCATTCACAGTTTTCCTCGAATTTGCCAATGGTTTAGCCGTTACTTCTTTAAATATCTCTTCTATTCATATTCCTTGAGGATTACCATTACACACCACCTAAAGTTAGCCCACAGCTTGATAATCCTCTAATTTTAAAACTGTTTTCCCTCTGTTTCCTTTTGAATAGTTTCTACTGCTATGTCTTCAAATTCATTAATCTTTTTTTCTTAATTTCTAATCTACCATTAATCCCACTGGTGTAGTTTTCATCTCAGACATTATAGTTTTATCTCTGGAATTTCCTTTTGGGTCTTTTAAAAATATCTTCCACGTCTCCGCTTAGCTTTGTGACCATATGGATTTACTGTTTTAGCAACTTTTAAAATGCTTTGTCTGCTCGTTCTAACACCAGTGTCAGTTCTGGCATGGTTTCAATTGATTGATATATCTCCTCCTTACGTGTTGAAATGTCCTCTATATAGCAGTCCTGGTGACTTTTAACCGGACAACAGACATTCTGAGTTTTCCTTGTCGAGTGCTGGATATTTTTGTGTTTCTGTGAATATCCTTGAGCTTTGTTCTAGGTTGCAGTTAATTTACTTGGAAGCAGTTTGATCCTTTTGGGTCTTGCTTTTGGAGATTATTGGGGGGGGGGAGTGGCAAGAGCCGTACATAGTCAAGAATTAATTATTTTCCACTGTTAAGGCAAGTCCCAGATTTTGAGCACTCTACCCATTGCCCCATGAACCTTGAGGTTCTGTCCTCTGGGACAGAGTAATAGGAACAAGCACTAATATTGGGCCCTGTGTGAACAATGGGGACCATTACCTCTGATCCTCTTGTGGTTCTTTCTCTGGCCTGGGGCAGTTTCCACCCACATGAACTGGCTAATTCTCAGCTGAGAGGGGGGACACTCTGTCGATCCTGGGTTCTCTCTCTGGGCAGATCTCTCCTCCTAGGCATTCTGTGGGTGACCTCTAGCCATCCTGGTCCCTCTGTACTCTGGCTCTATGTCCTCAACTCTGAGAACCCGCCCAGCTCCACCTGGGTCCTGCTCCCTGAAGTACAGCCTGGCAACTCTTTCTAGGCAGTAAGTTGGGACAACCCCAGGCTCCCTTTGTTTGTTTTGCATCCTCCAGGGGTCACTGTCCTTTGTTGCCTGATGACCAGTATCTTGCAGACCATAGTTTCATATACTTTGTCCACTTTTCGATCGATTCAGGTGGGACAGTATATTCTATCACTGTTACTCCATCATTTTTGAAAGCAAAACTCTTCCTGTGTGTATTTTTTATAATTAAAAGTCCTTTACCCTGCAAAATACGTGATAAAATAGTCATCCTTTCAGTTACTCAGTGCTTAATGCTGTGCTGAGCCCTGGAGAGGGAAGGTCACCAGCACAAGCCCTGGCCCCTGGGGAACAGTCACAGCAGATGTGACAGGTGCTTCAACAGCCAGCAGGTAAGCATGGGGGGCAGGCATTGCCATGCCAGCTCGGGGCAGGGTTCTGAGCAGGAGACACTGGCTGCTTCCCGAATGGATGAGAAGGTGTCCGCTGAGCGAGGACACTGAAGGCAGAAGAAGCAGCTGTGCAGACGCCCAGGGACAGAGGGATGTCCAGGCAAAGGTAAATCATTTGGCAGGATTGGAGCTTAGTGTGTGTGAGAAGAGGCAGCAGGATTTGAAATGAAAGCATCAGTTCTTTCATCGTTAACTAGGAGTTAGTCCTAGAGGCCCCAGTGGCCTTTGGCAGGTGTCCGAACCCACAGTCAGATGGGGGTGCCAAAGGGTGTGTTTGGCCCGAAGGAAGGCCCAAGAGTCAGGGGTGAGATGTTTCAGGAGCAGCCCTCACCCTGAAGGTCTCCCTAAGCTAGGTGTCAGAAGCCCGTTCTCAGCCAACGTCGTCATGACTAGATATTTAATAATATTTGGCTACTATTTTGTTAGGTGTGATATGGCTTCTGGTTTTATAATAAATATGTCATTATTTTGAAGCACCTACTGAATCGATCAGGGATAAATTAACAGGGTACCTGAGATTTAATAGAAGATGCTACAGGGAAAAAAATAAAGAATGAATAAATGCATAAATAAGCAAACAGGTGAAGGGGAGTAGATAGGTCGATGGGTGTTGAAGCTGAATCCAACCCAGCCCGGCCTGAGGAGCCATCCCCAGCTGCCCTGCTGGTATACCGCCATCCACCACTCAGATCGTGGGGTCGTCACGCTGCACTGGGTAAGTGGTGCAGTGTCTCAGGCCCAGAGAGAACAGGCCTGTTAAACAGGCCCGGCAGCTCAGAGGGTCCGTGTCCTGCCCTGGGCCCGAGGACAAGGGACCCTGAGAGTCTACCCACTGCCCATGGTCCTCCTCTCTGTGGCCAAGACCTTACAGCATCACCTTTACACTTGGGAGGCCTCCACCCCGGACCCACCCAACCACCCCCCTGCGGGCACTGGATCACACCCCTGGGCTCGACCCACACGGCCTTCGCGGTGGGTCATCTCCCAGCCTCATGTGGGCGGTCAGCACTTTTCGACCATTCTTCTGGTCTTGGATTTTCATTCTGAACATTTCCAAATGCATGCAGACGTGGACTGTTCAATGAGCCCCTTCCCATCACGGGGCTCCTGCCCACTTTGGTTCATCTAGTCTGTGTAAAGGCCCTTCTTGCACTTTCCAGAAATGGCCCTAGCGCTGAAGCAGGTGGACCCACTTGTGTCCAGAGGCTCCGCAAAGCTGAGGACATGTCTGCTGGGGGCCCTGGGCACCATCCAGGTGTTGAGGTGTGAAGATGGTGCTAGAAAGCTGCTGGGCTGGCAGGCCCTGCTGCTGATGGGTGGATAGCCTTGCAAGGATTTTCTCCCCCAAATTGCTTTTATTAAGTACTTTTAAACATCAACTTTAAATTTTAAAACAGTTTTAGATTTATAGAAAGATGGTGATGATAATACAGAGTTCCCATATACCCAGCACTCATTTCCCCAGCTGTCAACATCTTAGGTTAGTGCAGTGCATTTGTTACCGTGCTGATACCTTATTTTACACTAAAATCCATATTTTCTTCAGATCTGCTTCATTTTCACCCGATGCCTTTTGTTTTTCCTATTGTTTGGTCCCAGGACCCCACTGAGGTCCCACATGACATTTGGTCATTATGTCTCCTTAGGCTCACTGGGTTGTGACAGTTTCTCAAATCTTCTTTGCTGTTGAAGACCTTGGCACCTCCTTGAGGAGTGCTGGGGAGGTGTTGTGTAGGTGCCCCATCTATTGGGATTTGTCTGATGTTTTTCTTAGGGTTAGACTGGGGTCCTGGGTTTTGGGAGGAGGACCACAGAGGTGAAATGTCCTCATCACATCACATCTGGGCCCACGCTGTCAACCTGGCTGATCGATGTGGTGCTGGCCTCTGTCACTTGGCTCAGGTGTGCTTGTCGGGCTTCTCCTCGTTTTACTCCTTGGAAGGCTGTCACTATGCAAGGCCCACACTTAAGGGGTGGGCGTTCTGCCCCGGCTCCTTGAGCATGAAGCGTCTACAAATTATGTGGAATGTTTCTACCTGAGAGATGTGTCTCTTGTCCTCTTTATTTCCTCAATTATGTATTTATATTAGCATGGACTCGGGGCTATTTATTTACACAAGTTATGATTTAAAGCTACCTGATTCATTTTGTTGCTCTGGCCATTGGGCACTCTCTCAGCAGCTCCCGTATCCCTTTGGCATACCCTCATCACTGCGGGTGTTATGTCTTTAGCAGCTTATTCAGTATTTTCAAGTTATGTTTTTATCCACCTGTCCACCGGTCTGTACAACAAAGCATCTGTGATAAGTGGAAGACAACCTGGGAGGGGACCCTGTGTCAGGGCAGCCCCAGGAAAATCACAGCTGGTTTATTGTAGATGGAATTATATTTCCTGCTGGGCTTTTTCCAGCTCTATGGGATAGAATTGACATATAACACTGTGTAAGTGTAAGGTGTATAACGCAGTGATTGTATGTATGTACATATGGCAGAATGATGATCACGATAAGATTGGTTAATATAGAGGTTCCTCAAAAAATTAAAAATAGAACTACCTTATGATCCAGCAATCCCACTTCTGAGTATATATTGAAAGGAGCTGGAATCAGGATCTTGAAGACATATGTGCACCTTCATGTTCATTGTAGCATTATTCACAGTAGTCAAGACACAGAGACACCCTAAGTGTCCACTGGTGGATGGATGGGTAAAGAAGACGTGGTATATAAATACGATGGAATATTATTCATCCGTGAGATAGAATGACACATCCTGCCATTTGCAACAACATGGATGGACCTTAACGGTGTTACGCTCAGTGAAGTAAGTCAGAGGAAGACAAATAGTGTACGATCTCACTCACATGTGGAATCTGAAAAAAACAAACTCATAGAAAGAGAGGATCGATTGGTGCTTTTTCCTCTTCTGACATGATAAAAAGAGACCCCAGCCCCATCACCAGCTTCCAGACCCCCAGCTGCAGGCCTCAGGGCAGGGCTTGAGGACGGTCCCAGCTGACCGCTCTGGGGGTCACCTTCGGGTGAAGGTCTCTGGGACCCGAGCTCCAGGTGATTTTCTCTGGACACTGACTGGGGTGCCCTCCCCATTCTGTCACAGTTTATTCGTATTATGATGGAGGGAAGGATATGTTGCCAGTTTCACCCTGTTCCTCAGAGCCCTGTGGGTTCAGGGTAGGGCCTCGGACCGCACAGAAGAGGAAGATGGGATGGATTTGACCGGCTGGGGTTCCCACTATCACGTCAACAGGGGCAGCTTCTGTTTGCTTTGAGCCTTGAGTTGCCCTGAGATGCCACTTGAAGAAAACTCCAAAGCCACAGCTCTGAGTGTCTCTCAGAGGCCTCAGTCACCCTGCAGTGGCTGTCCGTCCCCTTGCTGCCCAGCCCTGGCCCCTACTTCTGATGGCATCACCCCAATTGCATTCTCCCGCAGGGAACTGCCCCCATGTCTTTGCTTGTGTGTTTGGGACGGGCTGGTCCATCCCCTCACCCCAAATTGGCAGGATTCCCCCCAAACCAGTGATCAGTTCCTGTACCAGCCAGTTCTAGGGCTTTTGCAGAAATGACTGGGAAAGAAATTGTTCACAGCGGCCTCCACACGTGGGACAAACGCCTGGGGCTGTTGAGAGGCACTGCGTGGAGAGGTCCTGTCCCCAGGACCGTGTCACCCAGAGCCCAAGGTGGGGACATGGAGGGACCACAGGGGACGTTGCTCAACCTTTGGTCTCCAAAGTCAGACTCAGCTCAGAAGGGGCACCGTCTATCCTTTCTCTTTTTTTCAGCTGTGCAAATACACACACTCCTTTAGGAAGGAGTGGGTTTGAGTGAGGTCGCCCACTTCCAGTGAAAGATTCCTGCCATGAGAGGCAAGCCCCCCGAGAGCCAAGTCTGGAGAAACCAGGGTGCATCCCGCCTGCCCGCCATCCACAGGGAGGACGCATCCGGAGACCCCGCTCCCTGAAGACCCCCTTCACTCCCGCCCGGCCTGGAACATATTCTCAGGAGGCTGTTTCACTTCTTGGACTTTGAGACCAAGAGATTTATGGGCTGAAGTTTTTTTTTTTTTCAGGGGCGCTGCCTTTTGAATGGTCGTGTAATTAAGATGCTAATGGCTGTTTATAAAACCTTCTCCTTCTGAGCCCAACTGCTTTCTGAATAACAAGGACCGTCCTCTTTGTTATGGTGGAAAGCAGCATTGAGAGCAGAATCCTTCATTAAATCACTGTTTGCATCTTTTTTCCCTTACACTAAAAAGGAATTTACTAATGCTCATTAATTTTTGGTGGTGTGAATAAATTGTAGGGAATTCTTCTCCTCACAGCCCATTTCCTTTGTGAGTGAGGATAAACACCTTCATTCCTTGCTGGGCTGTTGGACAGTGCCCTAAGAGAACAGCTTCTTAATCAAAGTCTTAAAAAAAGATACTTCGCCAGCCTCATTCAGAAAAACATTTCGTGAGTTTGCGGGGTTGGAGCGAGGTCAGCCTATGGTTGCAGCTCCGGGGCTGGAAGCAAAACTCCCTGGTGGCCCTGCCCGTCCAGGACTGGCTGACCCTGCAAGTGCAGGTCCCTCCTCGCCCAGGGACCCAGGGCCCACATCCTGCTCATTCCAGGGACAGGCCTGAGGCCGAGCGGCCTGTGAAGGTGACCCGTGAGCCACAGGCAGGCCTGGGCCCTGCACCAGGCTCCCTTCTCCATCCCTCCATCCTGAAGTGGCTGCCACTTCTCCTTAGATTCAAAGCAGCTATGTTCCTTCTCAAGTCCTTTCCCCCGGCTGCTTCCAGCCCAAGCCCCGCCATCGGGGAGGGAGTGCATGATCACGAACAGGCATCTGGACGGCTGTATTTGCCCATCAAAAGTGCAGTGACCAGCAAGGGCAGAGCTGGACGAAACTTCCCCGGGGCTGCTCTGTGTGCTCTGGCCCCTAACCCCCCGCCCCCTCCCCAAAATGTGTTTTCTTGTGGTTCTGGAGCTAGAAGTCATAAATCAAGTTGTCTGCAGGGCCATGCTCCCTCCCAAGGCTCCAGGGGAGGGTCCTCCAGCTTCGGGAGGCTGGGGAGCTCCTTGGCTTGTGGCCGCATCACCCATCCCTGCCCTCGTTGTCACGTGGCCCCACCTCGGAGTCTACATCTTCTCTTCTTCTGCATCTTAGTCTTTTATAAGGACACTTGTCATTGGATTTAGGGCCCCCTGAGTAATCCAGGATGATCCCATCTTGAGATCCTTAGGTACATCTGCAAAGATGCGTTTTCCAAATAGGGTCACCTGCACAGGCCTGGGATTAGGACGTAGGGGCCTCCATTCAACCCACTCAGCTGCTTTTATCTGTAATAGATTTTCTCCATCTGCTTTTCGAGACTGTGGTGTTTATGGCCCACCCCTGACAGCCTAGCAGTGCCGTCCTGAAGGGCCCCCATTTGCTGTAGCTGCGGCCAGCCTCCCGCCACCTCAGCCCTCCCTCCTGCCCACCCCTCCCCCGTGCCCACCACCATGCTCTCCTGTGACTCAGGGTTTGTTGTCAGACAAAATGGTTTCACCATTAGCTGTGGAAACTCAAGGTCTTCACCTCACCTCTCTGAGTTCAGCTTTCGTCTCTAAGCAGTTGGTCACTAGGACATCCTCGTAGGGCTTTAGAAGGTTAGATGAAATGCATCGCAAGTCACGTGCACAGCCCCGGGCTCCATCAACGTGTTCAAGAAGGGTGAATAACCGAGGTAAGGTGTTACCTTAGATTCAGTGCAGTGGGGGGGCGGCAGCTGTCAGAGCGTCCGGCTGGGCCATTTGGCTGGTGCAGGGCACACGTCAAAGCTGGAATAAAACAGTGGACCTTACACGGCGTCTCGGAGCCCTGGAGCTGCCCCACGTGCATCGACCTCACTCTAAGATAAAGCTGTTCCCATCCACTGAATTTCTATTAGCCATGATCACGTTACTGTTGGGTCAAAAGAAACAAAAAAAAATCCTTGACATATATTAACATTTGATACCTAAAATAAGATTCTACCTTAAGAAAGTAAAACTAGTTGCGTTCAATACGTAAGTCAGCAAAGAACAGAGATAGATGAACAGAATATTGGCACACAGGCCAGCTTCTTAACACATCACGTTAGAAGCACCCACACTTGAAACCTATCTGCTGGTCCTTGGATCGGGGATGTCCTATGGTTGACATTGTGACTTAAAGTAGCCAACTGACAAAACCACAGAAGCAGAGTGGGACCCCGTGAACAAGGAGCCATAGGGTCTCCCGCACAGGACTGCGTGGACATCAGCGGCCAGCCCCCAGCCCCAGGGTACGTGAGCCCTGCACCTTCAGACACCTGGGTGTGCACCTGGGGCGGGAGCCCGCACTGATGGACATCAGGTGCGGCCTCCGCCCTCCACTCCCGGGGGCACTGTGACACAGAGGGAAGGGGCAGGGGTTCTGGTGCACCTGGAAGGGTGTGTTTCATCCCTCAGGTCCCGCAGCGCCCCCACCCTGCAGCCTGTGGGAAATGCCGCAGGGGTTGACCAGCAAGCCTGACATCAGCCCTGGTCCTGTGGGTCCCAGGGAGGGCAGAGGGGGTGAGGCTTGAGACCACGTTGCCTCCTGGGATCGTTGTCTGAAATGTACAAAGTGGAATTCTAATTTTGCCCACGGGCAGAAACAGAAGGCTTTTATCATCGTTGTGATTATGAAACATAGAGTTTCTTATCCTCTCGTCGGATCAATGCCTGGAGACCTCTTCCTGCTTTTCGGCTGGGCTGCCCTTTACAACCCCGTGGGTCTCACCTCCTCCAGGATGGCCTCCTACCACCTCCTGTGTGTCCATCTCACCCTGGGCTCCCTGTTCCCGGGCTGGTGGTCCCCAGTGGGACCCGGTGCTGCTGTCTCTCTCTTGGGCGTGGGACCTCATTGCCCCCTCCATGGCCTCTGCACACACTGAGTGCTGGAAGTGCCCAACAGTGAAGCTTCTTTAGAACTCTGTGGCTTCACCTCCTGCTTTGTTCAGAAAGCATTCCCCCTCTTTCAAAGGCTAATGTTTTATTTACCCTTTTTATTTTCATTATATATACTAGGATTCTTTTAACTGGGATCCCGTTAGCCTGTAGACTTTGACCTATTTCTTGCAGTTAAAAAAAAAATCACCTAGTCATTAAATACAATTATTAATTCATTCTTCTATCTCTTCAATCTACCCAACTATTACACGCTCTTGATTATTGCAATATTAGCCACAATAAAAATCAGAGAAATTTACCCAGAATCCTATAACACCTACAAATTAAGGGTCTTCTTTATTTTCTAAGTTCTCTCTCAGGCTCTGTCCATATGCATGTATAATTCTTGTTATTATACATTCATTTTGTACTAATTCTGTATTTTTTTCTACTTCATTCTACAAAATAACCATTATTTTTGCTTTATAGTCTTTTTTTTTTTTAAATACTTCCTTTTTTATTTATTTATTTTTATATTTAGTTTTGGCTGTGTTGGGTCTTCGCTTCTGTGCGAGGGCTTTCTCTAGTTGCAGCAAGTGGGGGCCACTCTTCATCGCGGTGCGTGGGCCTCTCACTGTCGCGGCCTCTCTTGTTGCGGAGCACAGGCTCCAGACGCGCAGGCTCAGTAATTGTGGCTCACGGGCCCAGTTGCTCCGCGGCACGTGGGATCTTCCCAGACCAGGGCTCGAAGCCGTGTCCCCTGCATTGGCAGGCAGATTCTCAACCACTGCGCCACCAGGGAAGCCCTGCTTTATAGTCTTTACAATGTGTTTTTGCTTGAAAAATTCTAAATAAAAGACAAAAATGTAAATAATTTAAAATCCTATCACTTAAAAGCAATCACAAGGATTTCCTGCCAGGACTGGGCAGCGAGTTTGTATTGCAACAACTCCCTTTGCTCTGCACTCATAGAAATGATGAACCACGTGTGAACAGAGAAAATGCAGACAGTGTCAGGTTCTGAAACAAGGAGACGCGCCTCTATGAGTTTCATTTCAAGAGGTGGGGGGCAGGGTGGGGAGGGGAGAGTGTGACTGTTGAGTGGGGTGAACGAGGGCCACTGGTCTCTGGGTCCACACAAGGAGGACAAGGGTTGACAACTGCTGTATAATGGAGACCAGAATATCAGACTGGAGATGAGAGTCGGGCTATAGCCAAGGGGTGGAAGGAGCCCCATGAAATAAGACTGCAAACAGCTTGCTCTAAGATCCAAGGACCCTAATTTGAAGGGAGCTGCAGGCCTGGGGAGATGAGAGGAAACAGACATAACCGTGCGGCTGGGATCTGAGCCTGGTACCCGCTGGCATCACGGATGGGCCTGCCTTGTCTCCAGCATCCCTGCCAGCCCGCACACGATCCTGTGTAAGACCTGGATCTGGATGTACCTCAGGTGGAGTGGAGGCACGCTCCTCAGGTGGGGGAGGTGAGAGCAGGGAGAAGGAGGCAGGAGAGACACAGAAACAAAGGGAAAACAGCCCCAAACTCCACCCATCAGATTTGACTTGGAAACCCAAACTGAGAAAGGCCTACAAAAGTATAATCCTGAGAAATAGAACCAAGAAAATAAACTCCTGCCACAGAAATGGGCTCTAGGTGAAAATCATTCAGACTTTCACAGAGAGACGAACAGAAGCGTAAAAACAAGTATGTTGAAGGTGTTTACAGAGATAATTGAAGGTACAGTTTCAATCACAAAAGAATAAAAAACAAGGAGAAAACAGAGAAAATGTTAGCAGAACTGATTTTTGTGAAAAATAACTAGCTGGAGACCTTAAATATTGATTAAAAGGGAGTCATTAAAATAAACTTTATACTCTGTAGGTTGTCTTTTCATTTTGTTTATGGTTTCCTTTGCTGTGCAAAATCTTATAAGTTTGATTAGGTCCCATTTGTTTATTTTTGTTTTTGTTTCTATTGCCTTGGGAGACTGACCTAATAAAACATTGGTACGATATATGTCAGAGAATGTTTTGCCTGTGTTCTCTTCTAGGAGTTTTATGGTGTCATGTCTTATGTTTAAGTCTTTAAGCCATTTTGAGTTTATTTTTGTGTATGGTGAGAGGGCGTATTCTAACTTCATTGCTTTACATGTGGCTGTTCAGCTTTCCCAACACCATTTGCTGAAGAGACTGTCTTTTCCCATTGTATATTCAAAGAAGATGTGGTACATACAACAGAATACTACTCAGCCATAAAAAAAGAATGAAATAATGTCATTTGCAGCAACATGGATGCAACTAGAGATTATCATACTAAGTGAAGTAAGTCAGAAAGAGAAAGACAAATACCATATGATATCACTTATATGTAGAATCTAAAATATGACACAAATGAACACATTTATGAAACAAAAACAAAATCAGGGACATAGAGAATAGACTTGTGGTTGCCAAGGAGGAGGGGGGTGGGAGAGGGTAGTAGGGGGATTTGGGGATTAGCAGATGCAAACTGGTATATATAGAATAGATAAACAACAAGGTCCTACTGTATAGCACAGGGAACTATGTTCAGTATCCTCTGATAAACCATAATGGAAAAGAATATGGAAAAGAATGTGTATATATATGCATGACTGAGTCACTTTGCTGTACAGCAGTAATTAACACAACATTGTAATTCAACTATACTTCAATAAAAAATAAATTAAAAAAAAGAAAATGAAAAAATAAACTTTATAAAAAAGCAAGACATGTGTTGAACTCTAGCCTGCTTGAACGCAGTCAAAATGAGAAGTACTGAATTGGAAGGTAGCACAAGGGAAGTCATCCAAAATACAAAATCCAGACATGTGCTGAAATGAGCCTGTTTCAGCTTTAGATTAGATGCATGACAGCAAATTCTTCATTTCAAAGTGAGACCACCACACAGAAATCTCAAAGTTAATGGTCGACAACTAATGGAATAATTCTTAAAAGTATCACCAACCTCAAGGTTGCAGAAGGTCAGGGAAGTGGAGGTTCAGGAGGGCTTGTGAGAATTTTTGAAGAGACCTATCAGTATCTCAAAATTCCCCACAGTGACTACTGCCCACTTTACTAAGAGATTAAAGTTTAAAAAATTCATCACAAGAGACTCAGAAAAAGGTACTGAAAAAGGCAATATCCATTCTGGATGAAAAATGACTTGTCAACTTGGAATTGAAAGTAACTTCTTAGCCTGAAGGGCATGTATCAGAAATATAAACAAGAATCATACTTAGTGACAACATTTTAAAAGCATTCCTTTTGAATTTGGGAACAAGACGAGGAGCCAGCTCTCACTGCTTCTCTTCAAATTTTCACTGAATTCAAACCAATGCAATTAGACAAGAAAAAAATTGAATTCAGAAATGATAAAAATTGTACAATTATATCTGTTTGCAGAAGATATGATTTTATACATCAAAGAAACAAAACAATCAAATAAACAAAACTACCAAGAAGGTTTCAGGATATGTGATTTTACAAAATGTCAATTGCTTTCCAAAACAATAATAGAAAACATAAAAGAAAAAGTTCCCATTTCTCTCCCTCCAAAACACTATAAGGTGACAAAGAGTTACCAGGCCTCTACATAGATTATAAACTTAAAAGGACAAAAATATAGATCTGAATAAATGGCTAGATATGTTTATGAGCTGGAAGTCTTAGTGGTGTAAACAAGTCAATTCTCCTTCAACTAGTCTTTAAATTTAATGTAATTCCAGTCAAAATTCCAGTAGTATTTTTCACGGAGCATGACAAGTTTGTTATTATATATTGGAGAAGGACAGACAATAATGGAGTTAATTGTGAAAAAAAAAGATGAAGGGCTTATCCTACCATGTTTTAGCACATATTGGATGGCTATAGAATTAAGACAATATATTGAGAGTCCTGTGACAGACAAATAAACCAATGGAAGACAATAACCCAGGATAGACCCAAGATACACGTAATCAATATATGGCAGGGCTGAGATAGCCTCAATGAGAAAAAGATAGATTTTTTTTTTTCAATACATGGGCAATTGCTTATCAGTATGGAAAAAGTATCATTATTTCATATCATACTCAAAAATTATATCCAGGTGGACTCAATACTAAATATTAAAAAGCAAACTTTAAAATACTTTAGATCTCTTTTGATAAGCAACATAATGGATGAAATATCCTGTTATAATAGCCCTCAGAATGGGGAATAAAGTGTAAAATACATGCATTTAAATGCTTGTCTCTACTCAAAGGTAAAAATAAAAATCTTCAGGAATAACAAAATAACAGGAAAGTAAAAAACCAGGCTCTAAAGAGATCGGTTGCCCATATAGGCATCTCCCAGCTATAGTAACATGGAGTTTGCATGTCTGACGGTGGCACAGATAGGACCCCAAATGAGGAGCCAAGTATGTGTCCTTGTCTGTGGTTGGGACATGCTCAGTAAGGGAGGAGTCTGGAGATGAATTTTCCCTGAAGAAGAGAAGAAGCAGACACTTGTCATATCAACTCTGGTTCTGGGTAGAGGAAAAATGTAGATTCCTTTGAAAATCCATATCTCAAAACTCTGTGGAAGGTTTATGGCTTGAATACACATTTTCTGCAGAGTCCTACAACATTGTAGCTGATACTTTGCTTTTAAACATGGTCCCAGGTTCAGAGGGCTCAAAGGTCCTGGCTGAAAAAAACGCAATATTCTCTGTAATTATATACCCACAAACCCAACCTCAGGGCCTGCCCAGCGAATGGTCCATTGAAAACACCATAAACACACAAAGACACAGGATACCGCCAGGTAGGGAAACACACACGGCAGCAACACCACCCCACAGAGATGTCAGATTTGGCGGATTGGCAGGTGTAGATTATACATACATATGCGTCACGTGTTTCAGTGTAAGACGGAACATAAAACGTGGGCAGGGAACAAAATACTATTAAAAATGGGAGCTTAGTAATCAAACAAGCAAACAAATAAAAACTAGTTAATCCCTAGAAATGAAAAATGTAGTAACTAAAATGAAAAGCCAAATGCACAGATGATATATCGGAGAGCTTGAAAAGGAGATGCGGCATCAAAAGAAAGGAGAGTGCAAATCAAATGTGAAGTGACATTGGGGAACTTGGATCCCACTGACAGATGAGAACTTGCTTCTCAGTTGTGGAGGAGGGAACACATTCACACAGACACAGAATGAGAAGGAGATCGCAGGTCGAGAGCCCTGGGGAAAAGTGATGAAGCCTTTGAATAGCATGTCAAATTTCAGCTATGTTCCTGCTCTGAAAAAAAGGAAAAGGGTTCTCACTGTACCCTTATAACATTTGTTTAGAAGAATTATTCTTGAAAACCCACAGTCAACGTTTGAATTGTTCATTGTTCCTTTGGAAAATGAGGACATAGTTGCCTTATAAACTTTATTGTGTAAAATATAAGATAAAATTGTATTCATAGTTTATACATATTCTTAAACCCAAATTCAACTTTAAAATAATCTGCTTTGATATTCCAGGTTGTATTTAGATTTTCTTTAAGTGAGGGGTCCTTTTTCAGGACTAGTGTTTCTTGGACATGTGGGTTGCCTGCACTGACCAATACCCTCCCCAAGGCAGCACCAATTCGATTCACATTTCCACCCCCAGGGTATGAGAGTTCCTGTGACTTGCAATCAGATGGGTGAAAAGTGGTGGGGTTTTTCCTTATTTTTATTTGAATTCTGTTAAGTATGAAAAATGCTGAGCATCTTTTCATGCGTTCAATGGACACTTGTATTTCTTTTACCTAAAAACTATCTCTTTTGGTTCTTTGCCTGGTTTTCTTTTGGGTAGTTCATGTTTTACTTTGGGCTTATACACACATTGTAAATTAAGACACAACCATGTGTTGGCCATATGTATTGAAAAACATTTCCCTCTCTGTTATCTGTGTTCTGTCATTGTTTCTGACATTTTTAATCTTGAAAAAAATTTGCCTTTCTATATAGTTAAAATAAAGAAGGCTCTCCTTTCTCCACTGCACCTTCTTTGTACCTTTGTCAGAAAAACCAGTAGGTCATCCATGTAAGGGTCTGATACTGGACTCTATTCTGTTCCATGGATCTACTTGAATAGCTTTATATCAATAAAACACCATCTTCATTACTATAGTTCCAGAGTCAGTCTTTAAGTATTAAAATCAGGTAGTGCAATTCCTCTAATTATATTCTTCCCTTTTGAAAACACTTTTAGCTATTCTGGTCCTTTTGCTTTCTTATATAAATTTTAGAATTGGCCACAAAAATTCCTGCTGGCATTTTGATAGTAATTGCATATAAACCTATTGATCATTTTGAGGAGAATAACATCTTTATTACGTTAGTCTTTCAATCCATTACCAGTGTGTGTCTTTCCATTTCTTTAGGTTTCTTTGATTTATTTAATCAGAATTTTATAGTTTTCAAATAATAGTATCTCACCTGTTTTGTTATTCCCATGTGTCATATACTTTTGAAGCTTTTGTAGATGGTGTTTTTAAATTTCAACTTCAATGGTCATTGCTAGTATATAACAATGTAATTCATTTTGTGCATGCATCTTGTATTCTGCAACCTTGCTAAACTCACTTATTAGTGAAGGAGCTTTCTACAAATTCATTTCATGGTGATGAATTATTTCAGCTTTTGAATGTCAGAAAAAATTTTATTTTGTCTTCATTTGTGAAAGCTATCTTCACTTGATATAGAAATCAAGAATTACACTTTTTTTCTTTTATTACTTTAAAGATGTTGTCCTACTGACTTCTTGCTTGGATGCCTGCTCTGATGATAAATCTGATGTCATCTTCATCTTTGCTCTTCTGTATGTCATATGACTTTCATCTGGCTGCTTTTCAGATTTTCTCTTTATCAATAGTTGTGAGCAATTTTATGAGGATGCATCTTGTAGTTTTCTTCTTATTTCTTTAACTTGGGGTTCATTGAACTTCTCGGATCTGTGAGTTTTTAGTTTCCATGAAATTTGCAAAATGTTCAGCCATTATTTTTTAAAGTATGCTTCCTTGTGTCCCCTCTCTGGGGATCCCAAGTACACATACATTAGGCTGCTGAAAGTTTTCTTATAGCCCATTGATGCTCTGTTAATTTTTTATGTCTTTTTTTCTCTGTACATTTCAATTTAGATAGTTTCTATTGCTATATTTTCACATTCTCTAATATTTTCTTCTACAAAGTCTAATCTACCATTAATCCCATTTAGTACATTTTTCATCTCCTACACTGTAGCTTTCATCTCTACATGTTCGATTTGGGTCTTTTTAATTTCTTCCATGTCTCTACTTAACATGTTCAATCTTTAGTACTTTGAACTACGATATGCAGTTACAATAACTACTTTCAAGTCCTTTTCCACTAATCCTAATATCGGTGTTAGTTATGGCTTGGTTTCCATTGATTGATTTCTCCCTTCATTTGGGGCTGAAATTTCTGCTTTTTTGTATGCCTGGTAATTTTTTTTTTTGCCTGGTAATTTTTGATTAGATACCAGACTTTATTAACTTTACCTTGTTGAATGTTGAATATTTTTATATTCTTAAAATGTTCTTGAGCTTTGTTCTGATGTATAGTTATGTTACTTGGAAACAGTTTTATTCTTTCAGTAATTATTCCACATTTATTAGGCAGGACTAGAGCAACACTGAGTTAGGGCAATTTTCCCCTATTACTGGGGCGTGACCTTTCTGAGTAATCTATCTAGTGTCCCATAAATTAGGAGGTTTTTAGCTGACTTCTAGGAACAGGTAATATTCCTGGCCCTATGTGAGTTTTGGGTATTTTTCTCACTGTTCTTTTTGTTCTTCCTGAACTTAAGTAGTTTCCTCACTTTATGTACTAATCAATATTCTGCCCCCTCTTTCTGTGTCACTCTTTTAAATACTCTGTCCTACAAATTCCAGCTGCTTTAGTCAGCTTGGATTCTAGGCTTGGTCTACTCAACTCAAGCATCTGCCAGGCTCCCTGTGGGTTTTCTTTCTCTGTACTCTCAGTGATGGGAAACTCTTTAGGCAGTCAGCTGGAGCAGTTGGGGAGATCACCTCACTGGTTCTCCATCTCTCAGGGATCCCTGTCTTTCATTGCCTGATGTCCAGTACCTTGAAAACCATATACTTGTTTTTAATTTTTCATATATAGTGTCTGGCTTTGTTGTTGTTTCAGGCAAGAGGTTAAATCTGACCCCCTTTACTCCATCTCTGTCATAAATGAACATCAACTCTGAACTTTTTTTAAAGGTGTGACAATATAGAAAATAAATACACCTGAGTCCATATGAATATAAAGGAATGACTGAATAAATAAACAAATGAGAGAGAAGAGACAAATCTTCATTGTAGAATAATCCCAAACACTATATGTAGATAATCCTCCCTCTGGGAGGTAGAGATTCATCCCGAAGGCTGGGTTAGTCTCAGGGATTGGTTTCCAAAGAATAGGCTAGGAAAGGAAAAACAGTAACTGTACAGTGGAGAACCTGGCAAATACCACTGTAACCAAGTGATAGAGGTCAACATCACTAATGATAAGTCATGTGATATCATGTGCCCCCTGATACAATGTGATGAGAAGGGCACTTCCCCTCTGCACTATTATCTCCAGAAATCCATAACCCTAGCCTAATTATGAGTGAAACAACAGAAAAACCCAGGTTCAAGGATATTCTACAGGGTACATGGCCTGTACTCTTCAAGACCTTCAAGGTCATAAACAATAAGGAAAGATATAGAAACTGCGGCAGACAGATGAGACTGAGATATGACCACTAAACATCATGCAGGATCCTGGATTAGATCCTAGAACAGAAAGAGGACATTAATGGAAAAACTGGTGAATAAGCTGGAGTTTCATTCAAAAAATGATTTGAAACATAGCCCACACTGCAGTAGAGAAGAAAGGATAGACTCTCCAATAAATGGGGTGAGATCAATTGGATATCTGTATGGATTCCCACACTTTACCTTACATAAAAATCCATTTCAGATGGATTACAGGTCTAAATGTGAGAACAAGGAAGCTTTTAGAAGAAAGCACAGGAGCCTATCTTTACGGTCTTCGTGTAGGCAGATTTCTTAACCAAGACCTAAACTGGGAAAGTGGAAGAATTGGATTATAGTGAAATTAGGAATCTCTGTTTATCAGAAGGTACTGTTAGGGGAGTGAGAAGGCATCTAGCAGAGTGGGAGGAGATATTTGCAACACGTGTGTCCAACACGGGACTCATATCCACAATATGTAAAGAACTTCAAATTAATAGGCAAGAAAAGACAACCCAACAGAAAAAGGGACAAAATGTTTGACTAAGCACTTCACAAGAAATGGACTTCCAAGTGGCCTCTGCAACTTTGGTGATTTCTCACGATCTGTGCTCCAGAATGGGGGAAAACCGAGAGCACCCAAAGATGGTGAGGAAATGGGGCAACATCATCTCTTAATTGCTGCAAGTGGATGTGTGCCTTCCAATCCCTTTGGGAAACCACTTGGCAGTATCTACTGAAGCCCCAACTAAACACACTCTGTGATGGAGCTATTTCATTCCCAGGTGAGGTACTGATAGACACGTGGGCATGTGTTCACCAAGAACCGCATAAAGGAATATTCAGAAAAGGGCTTCTGGTGGCCCCCAGTTGGTGGCTACCTACTTGCGCATGAATAGAATGGGCGCAGACATGTTGATATGTTCACACGATGGAATCCTTTACCACAGTGGAATGGATGAGACGCAACTTCATGCAACACCATGGAGGAATCTCACAAATACTAGTTTGAGAAAAGGAAGCTGAATGCAAAAGACACTGTGTATGTTGGACCCCATTTACCTAAAGTATAAGCCAGGTGAGAGCAGTCCTTTCTGTAAAAGGCAGGAAGGGGGTACCGCCTTAGGAGGATGGGGTGGTGACCTGAAGGGAGCACCAGGGGCTCCTGGAGGGGTCACCGTGTCCTGCTTCTTGATCTGAGTTTTGGTTCCATGGGTGGATTCTGTCTGTGAAAATTCAGCAAGTCAGACCCTTTGATACCTTTACGATTATGCAGCAAGACCTTGTTAGAAGAGATTTTATTTTTAATGTCATATTTTGATTTGCTAAAGCTTTGTGGACAGTCCGAGGATTTTTATTATTTTCCTCTACATTCTTGTCCCACATGTGAGATAATTTTAATAAAATAAATACATATGGAAAATGAGCAGTGAAAATTTCATATCTTTGTATCTACCTAACCCTCTCTCCCAGTCCCTCTGTAAGGCAACATCTGACAGTAATTTCATATCCAGAATTCTGCCTTTTCCTCTGGAAGGTTCTGGTCATATTAACATAAACTTTTGGATCTAGGGAATGTTTTAAGTATTGCCTAATATAAATGACTCCTCGTGATCGCTAAACTGTATTCTCGCTCTTCTTTACTTCCTGTGATATTTAAACTATTGCAGATCACACAAAAAGATGGAAAACTTAATGTGGATAATATACCGGATAATAATAGTCAAGGAAGAAACAAATTATATAATTATATGTTAATTTCATTTCTATACCTAGATGCAAAACTCTTCAATAAAATGTAGACAAGAAATCAGGCTGGTTAGTGTATTTAAAAGGATGACCAGTCATGGATGAGCAGTTTGTTCCAGGAACCGAGAAGCTGGCCTTGGTGGATGCCACTCACCCTCATGGCTGCTCCTATGGACAGCTCAGCTGCTCGTCCTTGCTTCCTGGATGAGATGTTGGCAGATCTGGTCTCTCTTCTGGTTACTTTCAAATCTTCAACGCCCATGTAGTCCAAAAGCTTCACTTCAAGCCCTCATCCAAAGTAAATCTTCTCCCCAGTGGCATCTCCGGTGGGGCTCTCAGGTGGCTTATGGTAGGGAGAGGTGCCCTTGTCTTCTCTCCTCCAGGCTCGATTTTCTGTCCCCATCTCATAACTGCTCTTCAAGACCCTTCTAGGTCTACCCAGAATTAATGGATCAGAGGGCAAGGGCCCAGGCTCTGGGGATGCAGGGGCTGTGATGGGTTGTCGGCGCTCTCTCTGTTAACTTGCTTTCAGACAAGGTGCTCCTTAGGCATATTCCTATGGGACCTAGAGTCCAGCCTCTGGAGTGGGCGACAGCCCTCCTCTGCTGGCCACCCATAGCCCTTCTCCTGCCCCAATTCTGTATCACATTCTCCTGGGGCAGGGCTTCTTCAGAAGGGCTCAAGTCTGGCTCTCAGCCAGGAGCCAGGGAAGCATGGCCCTGTGTCCCCTGTTGGTGGAGAAACTCTCTGCTCCCTCTGTAGCTGCCTTTCTCCTTGCTTGACCAGACAGCAGTACTGAGTCATGGTTAATGCCAGACCATCTGACATTCAATTCTGGCATTTCCTTTTCTCACCTACAAGACTGGGGTTGGGGGGGAGTGGTAAGTCCCTAATCTCTTGGAGGCTGGCCTTCCTCATTGGTCAAAGGAGGTGCCTGATAGCCCCCACCTTGGAGCGTTCTTAGGGGAATGGATATACACATGGGCCCTCGGACCAAGGCTGGCACGTGGCCTAGATCCCACACCTCAATGTTAGCCAGCATCACTGTGTCCTCCGCTGCTCCTGGCTCTCAAGGCCTATCCCTTTTTCAGACCCAAACAGCTTCTAAGCTCTTTGCTCCAGCCCAAGGGGACAGAGGCCAGGCACGAGGCTGCTTCTCTTCAGCACATCTCATGTCACTTGGGCCCCTCCCCCTAAGATCCAATTACCCCCATTGCATTTGAGAGCACCCTTTAGTTCTTGTTGTAATTTCTCCCTTACAGAGAAGGGTGGCAAGAGAGGGCTTCATAAGTCTGGGGGCTCCAACATGAATTCACTTCTCACATCAGGGTGAAAGATGTGTCTTCTGGACCGTCCCAAATGGGTGAGCAGCCTCAAGTGACAGATCCACTTTGAGATCTCACTGAGCCTTTGAACCCCTTCGTCTGCCGTATCCCAAGGTGGTCCTGGCGTTTCAAGCTCTCTGAGTGTTGGCCACCTTTTGGTCCACGTCTCAGCCACCCAACCAAGCAAACCCTGGGGGCTACAGCCCTGGCTCCAGGTTCTCTGCTGAGTGGGCCCATATCAGGAAACTCAGCCTGGTCCAACTTTACGTTTCTTCCATCAATTTCCACACCCTTAACTTCCATCCCATACACACTCTCCAGTTTCTGTCTGTAGAAGTTGGGAAGCACTGTTCTTTTGGGGTACAGTGAGCCCGCCTCCTCTTGGTTTACTCTCTGAACCTCACCTTTTGGGGTCTGCTGGGCCTTGAGTCTAGTCCTCGGTCTGGAGGCCATGAGAGGCAGTGGGTGGGTCCTGAGAATCAGCAGCGTCTTGCAAGGCAGACCTTCCCAAACAACAGCAGACCCTCCGTGACGTCGAGAATTCAACTTTTGTTGTAATGTCGCCCCTGGCAGGGTGAGCCTCTGAGTTTGGTTTTGGAAGTCTCAGCTCTGTGGCAGCAGGAGCAAAGGGTCCCTTTTTTAGGGCAGATGTGGGGTCTTCTGGTTGCGTGTGGTGTGTGAGCTGGGAGGCCTCTCTTTCCCCACTCTGCTGAACACAATTAGGAACAAACAGCCAATCTTGCCACACTTGTTAGTTTGACAAAATGTTCTGAGGCATCAAATCAATGGTCACCCAGAGCCTTGCACCTTGTAAGTGTTTGATCAGGAGTATCCAGTCCTGATATTTTTTTGGGTCTCTGCTGCTATGTCACACCACAGAAATAGAGCCAGTAGTGCCTTTAAATTGAATCAGATTCAAGAACCAATTCCAGAAAGCCTGGAAGCAATTCAGAAAACGTATCCTTAAGATTTCATTCCTCTAGGACCACTCTTCATATCAAAGTCTGTATCAGTCAGGGTTCTCCTAAGAAACACAGCAAATAGGACTCACATGAGCATTTATAGGAATGGGGTCACGTGACTGAGGGGCTGGCATGTCTGAAATCTGTAGGGAGGCCAGCCGGTGAGGAACTCAGGTGCAGGAGTTGATGATGAACTCTTGAGGCAGAATTTCTTCTTTTGCAGGAAATCTCAGATTTTGCTCTAAAAGCCTTCAACTGATTGGATGAGGTCTACCCACACAACCAACGGTCATCTTCCTACTCAGAGTCAACCAGTTGTAGATGTCAACCACATCCACAAAATACCTGTACAGTGGTGCCTGAATTCATGTTTGATAAAATAACTGGGGACTGGAGCCCAGCCAAGCTGACACAGAAAACTCACCTTCACAGTGACTAATTCTAAACATTTTATCATGTTGCATTGATCTGTTTGTCTATCTGTGACAATGTCATCCTGTTTTGCTTGAAGGAGTTATTTATACTTCATGTTAAAAATAGCAATCCTTGGAGAGTCTATCTTCCAAGTGCAATTTTCAATCACTTTGTCCTGTTCCCCAAAATACCACATTAAGGATCTGGTTGGGATGCTATTAAATGCACAGTTAACATAGAAAGGACTCATACTCATTTGCCAACCATACAATTGCATTGCTAGAAAACCAAAGAGACTGCACTGAAAACACCATCAAAATTATACACGATGGATGTGGTAACACAGCTGGAGCACAAGGTAAGTGAACAAAAAACATTGTTTTGCAGAAACATCCAATTACAAGTGGAAGTAGACAGAAAATCCCACCCATAATAACAAAATAACCATAAAATTTCTAATACATTTAATCCAGAAGGTGTAGCCCTGACGTGTAGAATATCATAACATCTGGCTAAATTGTGGGAGATGTGTCCTTTCTGGATGGTGGGTATCAGGCACCCAGACAGGCAGACATTCAGGTCAGGGATAACTCCAGAAACTCATGCAGGGTGGGGTGGCTACACTGGCAGGAACGCTGGAGATGAAACAGGACCACATGCCCGTGGGCCCCATGAGGATCCCTCCTGCCCTAGTGTTTTGGAGTTAGTGCTTTAAACTCCATGGATCTCAATTTTTTTTTTTCCTTGAAAATGGTCATCGTAACACCTGCCTCTTTACCCATACTTTTTTTTTTTAAGGAATTGAATGGAATATTCTATGGAAACCACTGTGTAATCTGCAAAATAAGTTTCCATGGCTGGAGCGCCAACATCATGAAGGAGCATCAGATAGGAGTCATGTCACTTTGTCTCTGCGTGTGCACATGTGTGTGCACGAGTGTGCATGTACCCATGTGTGAGCAACCTTCACTTTATGAACTTCTCAATGAATAATTCTTCCTCATAATTTCTCAGGAGAAAACTCTGTGCTTTCTAAAACCACACCGTGGAGACGATTCTCTGGACTTTTCTACCAGCGAGCATCTTTCAGGGGCTCCTGACCTGCCCATCAGCTTTTTCCACTTCCTTGAGATGCAAGCTGGTGAGGCAAACTGACTGGTTAAGTACACTTGGGAGTTAGCTGTTTGAAATGCAGACTTAATTCGTGTTACCAAAGGGTCTTAAATTATTCAGGTAACCTTGGATGAGTCAATTAACCTCTCTGGGCTCCACTGTCTTTATTTGGAAGATGAAGGGGCTGCAGGAGATGGGCTGCATGATGGTTTCTGAGCTCCTGCCTGGCTTCTGCACTCTGATGCGGGGGTTCAGTTCCCCAAGGTGCATGGATTCTTGGTGCTGATGGCACAAGTAAGAACCATAAATAAACTGTTTCCAACGTGAAGATGTTGTCATAAGACTAATATGTAGCTTCAGGTAGAGAATAATTATAATCTTCAGTGAACAAGAAAACTACCTGAAATTATAACAAATTCAAGAAAATTCCCTTGATTACAAAAGAGGGAATATAATTCAGATGTGGTTTTCTACGGCTGCAACATGATATGCTATTAGGGCCTCAGAATAACAGCAGAGATTTTTCATCTCTGGCCGCACGCCTTACAGAGGGATGCTTTGTGCCATGGACATCTCCTTGCCAGCCGGCAAGAGGAACTGCACTGGGAGATATTTAATACTCAATGATAATAGGATTCAATGCTCATTATTCAAGAGTAGGCATGGGTTCTGGCCCATGGTAATTATTAAAATCATGTTTATGCCAAGTAATGCAATGAACGTCACCTATTTTTGACCCGACCGTGCACAGAAGGTGGGGGAGGCGATGTTTTACATCTTATCAATTGGATTTAGAGCGTGCTTGTGCTGCAGCAGGAGCGGGGGCCTGTCCGGGGTGATTAGCGCCATGGCTGGTGGATGGATGGATGGCTGTCGGGCCGCCCAGGCTGCTCAGGTCTGAGCGGACCCCACCTTCTGCCAGGGAGACTCAGGGACCTAGTGTCTCAGCGGGAGCTCATTTTAGCTACAGGATCAGATCCCGATTTCCTGGCCTGATCAAGGCCCTTCTCTGCCAGGTGCCATCTTGCATTGGGTCTGTAGCAGCTAATGTTGGTGGTGCATCAATTTGCATCGTAAAGGGCAACAGCCCAAGCGGGAGGCCAAGGTGAAGTCCTCTCCAAGGGCCAACAAGACGCTCACTAGACCCCAGAAGAAGCAAAGCTTGCCCCCACTTCTGCAGACACACGTTCTCACTTTCTCCAGCCATAGATATGAGATCGGGTGCCTTGATGGGGAAGAACACAAATGTCCCCGGATCTTGCCCCACCTGCTCACCCAGGACCTTTGTTCTCCTACAACTTACGGAGCTGTTACTGGGAGTCCCCGTGCCTGGGAGGGTCAGACACTACTTCACTGCACAGCTCTCTGTGTCTGCTCTAAATACCAATGGCCGTGCTGGGGGTTCCGATTCTGTCCCCTGTCAGAATTGGTGACCCTGGAGTTTCAGGGCAGAGCCATGTCCCTGGCATCTCAGTATATACGCCGGACTCGACTGTCTGCCTCAAAGATGCAGTGAGGGGCCCTCTGTTCTCTCCTCCTTGCACTTAGCCCTCTGGCCTCAACGCAGAGCTCCTTGGGCACCAGAAGTTCAGGCTCTGGTGAACCCTCAGGGGTCCCTCGCATCACAGGATTCAGGGGCAGCTGGGATCTGGATGGCTACCTCCCCAGCCTTGCTTCACTCATGCTAATCAGCTCATGCCATGGGGGTTAGGATCCGCCCCCCCCCAAGGCAGGGCTTCTGTGCCCACGGATGCTGCCCAGCAACCGGACCAGGGTTGGACCACAGCGGGCCAGGATACGTCCAGTGAGAGGATGGACAGTCACACAGGTCCACATGTCTACAGAGCAGTTGCCTCTGCTCCTTCTCCAGATCGATCTCGGGAGTGCCTGGGATTTGGCTAATTGTCAGAATCTTCCCCAGAACAGAGAACATCCTCCAAAGTCCGTATGGCGCCTCTTGAGCACTGAGCGCTTGTTCTCATTACTTGCGGGAACAGCCTATCTGGGTGAGTGCAAATAGATTTCGTTTTCTGCTGCAAATCTGCTATTCCAAATTTCTTCAGCCTCATGCACTGTTCTGTTTCAATTCCTCTGTCAAATGCCTTTGTGGAAGGAGTTTGACAGCTGAGGGCTGATGAAGCAGCAGATTGAGTGCTGGGCTGGAGAAAGTTTCAAATGTGTGCTGCCGACTCGCTGGGAGCAAAAGAGACTTGAAGACATAATGAAAATTATGATTGAAAAACATTCTTAATTTATAATGCAAAATATGAGATTCAGTATAGATGGTGGCCAGTAAGCTCACCGCCTTCCAAGGGCACGAGTGTGTATGTGCACTGACGTGCATTTTTTCTGCTCTTGGATGGCTGGTTTGTTCTGCCTGCTCATCCCTCTTTTAAGACCACCTGGCAGCCCTGGGCAGAGCTCCTCAAAGAGGGGGTTGGAGTTCAGGGGGTGATGGGGGGCTGGAGGGGAGCACTAGGTGGTTGGCGAAGGTGTGCCCTGGGACTGAGGGCTGACATCACCAACAGAGAGACCTGGGCGCTGCACACGGGAACCCGGGGTCTAGCCCCTCAGGGTACCCCTGGCCTGGAGCATCTCCGCCAGCAGGTTTTGCAGCCCTCTCCTCCAACCCCGATGGCACAATCTCTCGAGGGGCCAAGACTGCAGCTCCAGCAACCCCACCCGTGCCGAGGTCAGCGCCCTGGCTGGTGGCGGAAGCAAGGGCCCTGGAAAAGGAAAACAAGACCCTGGACAGCTGAGGCCGGCTGGGGGCGTGGGTGCAGAGACCTGTGAGCGGCCCCGAAGTGAGATGCGGACATTCTGCCCCGAAGACAGGACCTCCCAGTGCATGGAGGCTACTCTGTCTCCCCAGCACCTCCATCTCCCTTCAGCCCTGGGTGGGACGGTCAACCCTGGGGGTTAGATTCCACCGTCGCCTCCACCACCTGACAACAGGCATCCTTGGTCCGTTGTCTGTGGGGTGGGGGAATAACAGCAGGGCCCCCAGGACCACCGAGTGTGATCTGCAGCAGGAAATACGCAGGCTGGTCTCAGCTCCTCTGTCTCTCGACCTGGCAAGAGCTGGACAAGGCTTTCTCCTTCTTTCTTCCAATCCCCTTTAGAACATTGTGACTATGATGAAGAAAACTCATGAAAACCAAGAGATGGAGCTCAGAGCTGCCATCGAGCTAGGGCTCAGAGTTCATCCTTCAAGGTCCCTGAAGGCGGGCATCCTGCAGCAGGACCCGAGGCGCCCCTGCCAGATTCCCATCAGCTCCCCGGGAGGTGTGAGCATCTCTTAGTTTACTGGTCCCCCGCCATCCGTTATGGGCTCAGTGGTGTCCTTCCAGATTCATGTGTTGACCTTCTAACCCAGAGCTGGGGTCTTTAAAAGGTGATTAAAGTAAAATGAGGTCACAGGAGTGGGCCCTGATCCAACAGGACTGGAATCATTATAAGAGGAGGCGATCAGGACACAGACACACACATAGGGATGACCGTGTGTGGACACAGGGGGAAGGTGGCTGTCTACACACCAAGGAGAGGTCTCAGGAGGAACCAGCCCTACCCCACCTGGATCTCAGATTCCAGCCTCCAGGACTGGGAGACAATTAATTTCCATTGTAGCCCCCCAGTCTGTGGCTTTGTTGCAGCCACTGCACTGCCTGACACCCTCTCAGACATGGTTTTGTCCCCTGCATAGGGACCGACCTGTAGTGACTGACAGGCATGTAAAAGCCAGAGCAGGTTGAAGGCAGGTGCTAACCCTGGGATGGCCGGCAATCTGGATGTGTCACCGTCTGTCTCTCTTGGGCCACCCTGGCCGCCGGGTCTGGGTGAATCCCAGGTCTGCTCTCCCATCTCAGGCCTCTTTGTCCTCACCCCACGCCTGCTCCAGCAAAGCCCCATGCCCCAGAGAGCAACGTGTGCCCATTTCTCGGCCTCCTGATTAGACGCTGAAGGTTTCCTTGACCCTGACATTTACTCTTAAGTAGCTTCCTCTTTCCCCCTGGAAATTTTAATGAAAAAATAATGAAGATGTTAACTATAGAAATCAGATAAAAAAGGAAGTAAGACACCAGAGCTTGTTGCTGATCAGGAGAAAGTTCAAAAATAGATAAATATTATCCATTCCATCAAAAATTTACAATTAATCACCATTTTCATACCATTGAAGTTGTCGACGAATTTGATTACTATTCTCAATTATAGACTTCGCAAATTCCCCCCTTCCCAAAGTACAAGTGACATTTCTAATTGCTGATCTAAGAATCCGCTTCCCAAAATAGATGGAGAAGACAAAAATAAGTGTGGAGATGATGGTATTTCATCACCCAGTATTGGGCAAACTGTCACGGAGGTGGCAGCGGGCGGGGAAGCTGGCCAGTCCCGCAGCCTCAGGCCGCGTCGGGGAAGAGCCGCCAGGCCCGGCCTGTCCAGCATTGGGGAGGTGCTGCCCCCGCCCACCTCCTCTGTTTCTTCGTTTCTAGGCCCTGACACGCATTGCAGGTACCTCTACTCACTTGAGGGTGGGTGGCCCTCGGCCAGAGGAGGGTGGCGGTGGGCAGGGAGGTGCCCTGAATTTGACGCCACGCTGTTTCCCAGGCTGCGGGACCACCGGCGACTTTCTTGGGGGGCCAGCGCCGATGATCCGCAGAGCATCCTGGAAGCAGGCCTCTGAGACCTGGCCTGCTGCTTCTCCCTGGGTTCACGTGGCGGCTACAACCGCCTCCCCGCTTGTGCTGCAGGAAAGTTTCCAGGCAGATTCTGCAGTGTCCGAGGGGCAGCTCTGGTCCTGGGCTTGGCCCACAGCCCACGTGGCCAGACTGAGTAGGGCAAAGGCTCCTCCTCCTCTGTCCTGCGGCTCCCCTCTGCTCAGGACCCTCAGGTCACTGAGCACAGTCACGCCTCTGTGCTGTAGACGCACCCACGTCCCACCCACATCCCAGCCGTCCCTCCGTCCCCTGACGGCTCCTCGGACTCTGCACTTGCCAAGAGGTCACACCCCCCTTCTCCCTCCCCACACCCTTGGCCAGGCTTGTGGTCTGTGCCGTGGCTCCTGGTTCTGCATGTGGGGTGTGGGACACAACACCGCTCCCAGTACCAGGACGCCGCTGGGCTATGCCTTTGCCATGTCTCTGGCCTCTCCGCCCTACTCCCGCCCCTGGCCCTGAGGTCAGAGCCATTGTTTCCATCCACAGAGAACCCCTAAGGTCAGCAAGCTGGAGGCTGGACTGGAGGACACAGCCTGTGCGTGGCAGAGCAGGGACAGAGCTGACCGCCCAGCTGCTGCCTCTGTGGCCGTCTGTCCTCACAGCTAGAATGTGGACAAAGGGCTGCTTATGTACATCTGGGTCTCCCTGGACCAGGCCGGGGGAGGGCAACGCAACCTGTGAAGGACGGGTGGTGGTCCGGGCTGGAGGACAAAGCAGCCTGGGAGGGAGGCATGGTCCAGTATAACGTGTTCGCAGAGGAGCTGGAAAGGGAAGAGGATTCCCGGCCACGGAGGGCTGGCTGCTGATCTTGGTGTCTAGATTTAGAAGCGATGCCGGTTGCTGGTGCTGCATCGCCCTTCCCTTGATAACCCTTAAAAATGCACTCCAACCTCTAGAATTCAGGCCATCTCTGGGGAGCTTTGCACGTGGGTCTGGAGTGACCTTGGCTGGGCCAACCCTGGCTCTGCCCCTCAGCCCCTGGCCATCTCAGACAGGTGACCAGATCTCCCTGGAGGTCAGCTTTTAACAGCTGTGAAACGGGCTGTGATGCAGACCCAAGTCAGCTCCGAGACCTGTCAATAAACCTATGGATTTACCCATTTCTCTTCATCACGTGGCAGCATATGCTTTCCGAGTGCCCGGCAGGTGTCTGGATTCCTCCTCACGCTGGGAGGTGCTTGAACTCGCTGACTTTCTCAGTCACATGCAGAGTGGCGTTGCTGCTGGATTATTTAGAAAGAACATCCCTAATAGCATCTGGAAGCAAAGCCAGCAAATGCACACACACAGCCTGTGTTCACACGCGTGTGGGTTAGTGTGACAGGCGGATGCTGACCAAGACCCAGCGCCGACTCCCACTGGCCCCGAGACACTCACCAGCAGCCGTCCTGTACCGTTGTGGGCGTCTCTGTGTTTCAGGTGAAGAAATCGGGGCTTCCGAGGATCCATAAACTCTCGGGGCAGAGAGGGTTCTTCCATCACACCGTCTCGGGTCGTGTGTGTGCCACACTCTGTCTGGTGTGGAGCCGGTGCGGCAGGAGCCTGGGGCAGAGATCTCTGGCCACGAGGACCTCGCTGTCCCCAAGGCTGGTCTGAGCTGAGTGGCAGATGGGCCCAGGCTGGAGGCACCTCCAGGGGACCAGTGCCCACGTTCTGTGCCTTCTTGGACTTCCCGGGGTGGGCCCGTGGCTCGTGTGATGGTTCATTTTACGTGTCAGCTGATTGGCCACGGAGTGTCCAGGCATCTCATTGTTCTGGGTGTGTTTGTCTGCAGTGCAGATGGTCCTCCCCAGTGTGGGAGCCTCATCCGATCCATCAAGGAGTTGCATAGACCAAAAAGGTGGAGGAAGGGAGAGCTGACTCTCTCCTCAGCTGGGACATCCATTTTCTCCTGCCTTCCACTCAGACTTGCCCACTGGGGCTCCTGGTTCTCAACCTCCGGCTTGGACTGGAACTAAGCCCCTGGCTCCCTTGGCGCCCAGCTTGCAGATGGCACAACTTGGGACGCCTCAGCCAGCTCCTGCAATAGACCTATTCATGCATCTATATCCTACGGGTCTGTTTCTCTGGAGGCCCCTGACTAATACACTCAGCTAAAGGACACTGAAGAGCTGATATACTCCAGGTGGGTCAAGGTCCTGATGAAAGGTCACGGTCCCTCTGTCTGGTAGGACACGATGGATGGACCCTCAGGCCACTTCTCTACACCTCGAGGAGCCTCAGTGGCTTGGCTCAGGGCTCAGGGCTCGGGGCTCAGGGCTCGGGGCTCAGGGTTCAGGGCTCGGGGCTCGGGGCTCGGGGCTCGGGGCTCGGGGCTGTCCGTAGCCGTCATACAATTGAGGCCGCTCGTGAGAATCGGAGGGGTGGACTCATCGTGAGATGCATAGATAGGACGGTGCCTGATTTTTATTACTCAGCCTGGGTCAGCTAGTTCATTAAACATTAGAATTCCTGCTTCATTGTTTCTGTGGCTCTGACTCATATCTGATGGGAGATTTTCATGATCATCCATAAATTTGAGTGCTTATTTAAGAAAAAAAATCAGTGGTGGAAATTTATGACTAATCGTGTAAATTTTTAGAACCCAGCATTGAGCTTCCCGGGCCACATGAGGTCTTGAGGCCTGGGAGGGTCTCAGAGCAGCAAACGCCCCCTGGGACCTGCCTCGGCACCTGCAGTTCCATCTCCAGGCTCTAGAGCCCCAAGGTGGTTGGGGGGAAGACCCACCCCGCCCTCGGTATGTGCTTCAGGACACACCAGGCTTGGACGTAGCAGCCGACAAAGGCCAGAGCCCCCCAACTCGCAAGGGGAAGTGTGTGCTCGTCAAGATGCAGAGGAGACGACATCTGTGTGTCTAAAGGCATGTGGGCCCGTGTGCCGCAGGGGGCAGTGCGGGGGGGGGGGCGGGGGGGGGTAGAATGGGTCTCCCAGCTCCTCGGTTTCCACGAGGGTCTCCCCAGTTCGCTGTCTTGAGTGCAGACCTGCCCCCTTCCTGCGCTGCTGAAAGTCGCCCACCTGGGGGGCCTGGGCATGGACCCTCGGAACATCTGCCTCTTCTCCGGGGGTCCTCCCCACCTCAGAAGGCCGTCTGCGCCTGCCCAGCAGCTCCTTGCCCATCCAGGGGCCCTGCACCACCCCGGCTGGGGGTCATCGTGCCACCTGGGCTCGGAGCAGGAGGCCAGCGCTGGGCACTCAGCCAGTGCCCGGAGTCTGTGTCCAGCAGCAGAAGGCTGTTTTCCATCATTGGTGGTGGTACGTTGCTTATCTATGGAAATATTATTTTAATTTAACTTCCAACTTCTTGAACTCTTCATGTCTCACATGGTTCTGAATTAGGACGGGCAACGCATCCTGATTTATCCTGGATGTTCCTTGTTTGAAAACTGAAGGTCCCGGATCTGGGGAACCCTCAGTCCCAAGCAAAGCAGACTGGCCACCACCCCATTCTGGATGTGGGTGTGAAAAGTAAAAGCTCCGATCCGACCATACCCTGGTTTATGCAGATGGGGGATGAGTATCTTGTCTGTGTCCTGACACCTGCAGGCTGTTGTCGTCAGGAAGCACCTGACTTGGCCTGGCCTCAGTTTCCCCAACTCTTTAATGGGAGTAAAACCTGCCATGGAAGTAAGAGCTACAACATATGCCATGGGCTTGGCTCTGCTGAGGACTTCACCCAGAGTAGGGTGGCAACCGAGACATGCTTGATGGAAATCGTACTCCAGGCCCAGCAGGATGTTGTCGGTCAGTTCACTTGGGCCAGCTCTAGCCACAGAGACAGTTTCCCTTCATTGTCCCTGACATCTGAGTCAGGAGGCTGCTGGGTTCTATGGTTGACCCCTCGTCGCGGGCATCCCCAGGGGCTGCAGGTGGATCCTTGGGTCCAGGAGCGCTAATGATGCTGCTGCTGGTACCGGCAGCGTGTTTGCCTCAGGAGCAGGGTCTGGGCCATTTTTCATTAAATAGTATAATTGTTTTGCACTGGTAGGTGAGGACGAACAGCTTTGCCCAGCAAGCAGCCTCAGGAAAAAGTAATCTAGTGTTGTTCTTCACGGGCTGAAGCCGTACACCCAGAATATTCCTCACTCTGACTTAAATGCATCTCCTGCCCACTCAAAGCAAATGCAATTTTCCTTTTTATGACTATTGTTTATTTACATGGAAAAAGTTTAAATCAGCCCTGAACTACCAACAGCCACTGCTCCCCGCAACCTGGCACCAGACACGGAGACCCCCCGAGGCCCCCAGAGAGATGGAGAAGGCGGGTGACGGAGCCGGGCGGGGGCTCTTCGAGGGCAGCCTGGTTCTGCCTCTCTCCCCGGCCCTCCCGCCCTCTCTCTCCCCCCTCTGCAGCCTCCTGCCCCTAAGCCGGGATGGCACGTCTGTCAGGTCCCTCTGGGGAAGCAGACGGGAACGGAACGGTCCCTCCATCCTGAGGTCACAGGCTGGTCAGGGACACAGTCACAGGTACTTCTGTCCTGTATGAGGGGTCTGCCTGCTCTTTGCCGAGCACAGCCCTGCTCAGGAGGCCGCGGGGACCGCAGTCCGGGGCCGTCTCGGGGCGGGAAGCTCTGCTCTGCCCACCGAGGACACAGCAGAGAGTGGAGCACAGACCCTGCCTGGGGTGGCCCTGAGCTCGCGGCTCAGGGCTCGGGGCCTGCGCCCAGTGGCCGGGGCAGAGGAAGGAAGGGATGAAGAAACACCCCTGAGCTGGGTCCTCCCTTCCTAGCCATGGGGCCAGGCTGGGCTGCCCCTTCCTCACCTTTAAGAGGGGTGGTCATCACACCTGCGGGGGGTGGAGGTGATAATTCAGGAGAAGGGGAGGAACAGTGACTGGGTAAGGGCTCTATAATGTGACCCGCCCCCAGTTCATTTCCCCCACAGGCCCTTGCTGGCTGTGTCTACACTGCCAGACACAGGAAGCACAGGCTAGGGACTCAGGCCCCCCGCAATCACAGACCCCAGCCTGGCTCAGACCTCTCCCTGTGGTCTCTCCCCGAGCATCTTCCAGGGGAGGGGGGTGGAGACAAGTGGAGGGGACCCAGGGATGCAGTGGGTGCCCAGCCCGCCCCTGGGCCTTGTCTTCTTCCCATGGGACCCGGGCAGCTGCCTGCCCTTTCACATCTGAGAAGCAGAGAGAACCACACTGCCTGTTCATTTGGTGCCAAAGTGACTTTTCTTCTTGCTGCCACCGTCGTAATGACTAGGTTATTTATTATCCGGTGTTGATATAACATGACAATCATAGGTATCAATGGAATAATAATATGGGAACGTTATATTATTAGGGAGTCCCCATGGGTGAGGGGCCAGGGGTCTGGACGTCCCCGGTTTGTTCACTGCTGTGCCTCCAGCTCGGAACCTGCCTGGAGGGACAGCCAGGAGCATCTGGAGGGACGCGTCTGGGCAGACATGCAGACCCTCGGGGCTGGGAGGCAGCGGCAGGTCAGCATGGAACCCCGACTTTCCCCAGGCACCTGCAGACTGGGACGGGCCGGTTCCAGGAGCCACGTGCAGCCCTGGCTGAGCCAGCTTGGACTTGAGCCCGTGACTGCAGGTCACGTTCACTCAGGCTCTCCCACCTCCTTACCGGCCATCTAGTGAGGGCTGACTGCCCGGCGGTCAGCCAAGGGAGGGACTAGGCAGTCCCTCCGGAGGGGCGGGGGTTCGGGGGCCCGGCAAGGGGGAGGCTCGTGGCCCATGTGAGAAGGCACAGGCTGGGGCTGGGGCCTTGGGCGCCCGGCTGCACCCACAGGGCCTGCTCTTGGCCTGGACCCAGGAGCTCACATACGAGGCCGGCCCCTGATGCACCCCCAGGCTGGTGCAGAGGGAGGGAGGCCTGCTCCTCAGGTGCAGGTTACCCCTGCATCACCCAGCCCTGGTCTGAGGCCTCTCCCTTGGGGCACCCCTACTCTGAAGGCAGGCTCTGGGGCAAGCCCTGCCTGGGGAAGGACACAGCTCTGCAGCCACACGCAGGCCCGCTGACCACTGTGAGGTGCCTGGGAGTAGACTGAGTGGTTCTGGGTTGGGGGGAGCTACATGGAAGCTGGCGGCGGGGAGGAGGCTGTGGGCAGGGGCCACGTGTGACCGGCTGGCTCCCTGTGCCACGTGGGTGCTATGTGCGCTGGTCAGGCACTCCCTGGCCCAGACCCTGTGACGGGGACCCGGACGGCTTCGACTCAGCTGTGCCATCAAGGCAGCAAAGGCCCCAGGACGCAGCCGTGGGGAGAGCTGCCAGGAGCCACGACAGAACGTGTGGCATGCCCGCTGGGAGGATGAGGGGCCCCGGGAAGGTGGCCAGGGGCAGGCCCACTAGCCCAGCAGCGCTCAGCTGGGGACCAGGCTGCTCCCTCCCGGGGGACAGGTGGCAACACCTGCAGACATTCTGGGTCACCACGACTTGAGCGGGGTGCCACTGGCGGCCATTGGACAGAGGTCAGGGAAGCTGCTGGCCTGCAGGGCTCAGGACGGTCCCACCGCAGAGAGTGACCTGCCCGGCCCGGCGTCTCGAGGCGGAGGTGGAGAAGCGTTGCGTGGACCATGGAGGCTGGGGCGTGGAGCAGCAGGTTTGTGTTTTGGAAGCCGGGGTTTGTGGATTCCGTGGCACGTGGCACAATTCCAGGCCACACCTGGAGCCTGCCCAAACCGGGCTGCGTCGTCCCAAGATTTATCAACAGATTTGAGGCAAAGCCTGTTATTTTAGCCTTCAAGTCAACCTGGCTGAGTTACTGGAAGCAATTCCAGTAATGCAAGTTCAAGTGCATTTTTGAGAGGCCAGGAGAGGTTCTTGGCTGGTGGCCGCGCCTGATGCCCATGTTCTCTTCCTCTCTGCCACCCAGTGTCTCTCATTTTTTTTTTTTAAATTATTTATTTATTTTTATTTATTTATTTATGGCTGTGCTGGGTCTTCGTTTCTGTGTGAGGGCTTTCTCTAGTTGCGGCAAGTGGGGGCCACTCTTCATCGCGGTGCACGGGCCTCTCGCTATCACGGCCTCTCTTGTTGCGGAGCACAGGCTCCAGACGCGCAGGCTCAGTAGTTGTGGCTCACGGGCCTAGCTGCTCTGCGGCATGTGGGATCTTCCCAGACCAGGACTCGAACCCGTGTCCGCTGCATTGGCAGGCAGATTCTCAACCACTGCGCCACCAGGGAAGCCCCCAGTGTCTCTTTTCAAGGGGCCAGAAGGGCTAGGACAGGGGCTTCCCCCGGGGGTCACCGTGAGCAGGTCGGGAGCGGCCGCAGGTGGGAATCTTTACTGATGCCCTGGCCAGAGCGGCCGCTGAGGAACCGGCTGGCTCCCTGTGTCGCGGTGGGCAGCCCGGTTTGTGCCGGCCGTGTGGACCAGCGGATGGGGAGGCCGGTGGTGGGGGGGAGGCCGATGAGCAGAAAAGGGGCGGGGCGGACGTGGGGGCTGCAGAGGGGCTTAACGGGAGGCGTGTCCCGTGAGCCGCCCTATAGGGAAACTGAGCGAATACTCGGAGGAAACAGTGACCGGGACGGCAGGGCGGACGGGCCACAGTGACAGTTTCACCACAGGCTCGTGTCTTTCTCTGGAGACCCCGATGACGCATGAGCATCAGGACCCTTTAAGATGCTGTGCCAAAGAGACGACACCGCCGCTTGCGAGCGTCAGTCAAACAGCGGGGGACGAGACTCCCTGCAATTTGTCTGTTGTACGCTTAAAAGCCACTTTAGGGGGAGTGCGTGACACACGCCCGTGATTCCCCAGCTATGCAGGTAAAGCCCCGGTGGCCGGCACGGAGGTCTGGGACGGGCGGGGGTGGGGCCTGTGAGCTGCTTGACGGCACACGTGTTCTTCAGAAGAACTTAAACTTGGTGAGAGCAAGCGACCTTACGTGAACGCAAAGGGTAAGAGACAGGGAAGGGGCTACTTTACTACATGATAAAAACGGCAAACCCAGAACGGTGCCGATCGACCCTTGAAAGGTGAACACTTCATCCTTGTTGGTGATTCTGCTCTCCTGCCGGGACCAAGGGGCCCGAGCGCCGGGATTCGGACCAGAGGGAACACGGATTCCACTTCCTTCTGGAGGCCCCTCCCTGCCCCGACCCGATGGAGAACTGTGAATCTGTGGGGCGAGTGCAGTCGTGTCCTTGCAGCAGAGACCGTGGTGGACAATTTGGGTCCATGTGTACAACCAGGTGCAGGGGAACCCCGAGGCCCACCTGAAAACAGGAAAGTAGTTTCTCAGGAGCGAGTTATTGACCTGGAGAGCTCTCCGGAGAGAGGAAAGTTGCAAGAGTTGCCCGAACAGTGTGTGTCGAGCCGTAAACGCTCATACTTCTCTGCCAGGAATTTCATGTCTAGGAATTTATCTTCAGGACATGATCTGAGATGCACTCAGAGATTTTCACACAAAGATATTAATTCCTTCGATACTTCGCAGGAAAAATGGTCAGTGGCCTAAATGTTTTCTGGTTTATGTCCATCTCATGATCCTGTTTTATCTTCCTCGTCCACTTGTTTGTCATCTTTCCCGCCCCTGGATGTGCGCCCGGGACAGTGGGGTCTGGTCTGTCCACGTTCTTCTCCCCAAGAACAGCACAGGAAAATGGTGATTTTTCTTAGAAGAATGAATGGCCAGTAACAACAATCAATTATACTCTGTAGATCCTTAAACAGCTATTAAAGTTATGTTTTTAAAAGAGTTTGAACAATGAGTGCAAATGTTCGGGAGACAACGTTAAAGAAAACCGTAGGCTCCAGAACTGCACAAACCCCCTGGGATCACAGACATGAGATGCACATCCGCCGCGGCCCCAGGCCAGACCAGCCTGTGGGTACAAATGCAGCCCCACTGATGTGATCACTCGTCACCCGCCGTCATTCACCCCAAACTGCTGGCTGGGGACCTCACCCTCTAGGAAACTTTGTCATTTTTCTCTGAGATCCTGAAGCATGTGTCAGGGTCCCCAGGACCACCCCCAGGCTCTGTGATTTGCTAGAAGGACCCACAGGACTCAGCCTGTAGTCCTCGCAGCTAAGATTTGTCAGGGCGACACGACACAGCAAAGTTGGCAAAGGGCAGGTGCACAGGTGAAGCCCGAGGACCCTGGCAGGCTCCCAGGGTCCTGCTCGGAGAGTCACCAGGATGTGTTCAATGCCCCAGCAATGAGTTGTGACCTCACGTGTGAGATGCTGTCTACCAGAGGATCCCATCAGACGCTTGTGCCCAGGATGTGTCAGAGGCTGGTCATGCCTGGGGGGCACCCAAACTCCAGACTCCAGGAGACCCTGCACTCAGCACAAACCACATGGTCTGACAGTCCAGGCCCAGAGCGCCCCTCCTAATGGGAGGGGTAGGACCCTCAGAATCCAAGTGCCCAGGTGCCGGGGCCAAGTGCACAACAGGCCTCCAGGAGCACGGCAGCCAGGCCAGCCTGCTAACCTCCCAAACCTCGTGTCTCTTGGAACCTGTGAGTCCCCTCGCCCGTCTGCTAGGATCTTGGCTGCAGGGGCCCCACCTCTGGGTCCTCCCGAGGACAGGGAGGGCGTTCCAGAGGCCCCTGTGCTTTACCTTGCCTCATACCTGGCAGGCAGGTGGTCCCCAAGGTCTGTGGGAGCCCCAAGGGGACCCACCGTCCCTGGACCCCCACCCCACTTCTTGGTCTGCACCCCATCCCTCAGTCCCCTCCGTGTCCCTGGTCTCCCACCTGCTCCTGGACAGGAGATAGCCTGGCACTGGACCATTCCTGTCTCTCTCCCCGGGTATCAGGTGATGGGGTTGGACTAAACTCTTTCAGTTCTGATATTCTTTGAGTCTTTTATTTTATTTGTGGGTAAAATTAGATGAGAAGAAAGCCACCTCTGTGTAACAGTCACTCCTGAAAGAAAAGGCAAATTAAATTCTTCCTATGAGCCTCTGTCGCCTTTCATGTAAGAAGAAATAAAATCTGTACAGAGCGTTTCCTCCCCAGGACCAGACCTGCATGCTGAGAAGAAGGCCTCATCCACTCACTGAGCAAGTCTCAGCACCTGCAGGATGGCGTCTAGGCTGGGAGTGAATTAGGGTGTGTGTGTGTGTGTGTGTGTGTGTGCGTGCGCGCGCACAGGTGTGACTGTGTGTCTGTGTGCAGGTGGGCACGTCGTGTGCGCGTGGAGGGTCCAGACCTCGGGGGAGGACGGGTACCTGACACCTACGGCAGACGACCCAGAGGAGGAAACCAGAGGACCGGGCTTGGTGTTTTCTATTCAGCAGGAGAGAAACACAAACATTCCAGGTGTTTGTAGGTTAAAGCTGGGAGACTAACCCATTTTGCGTAAAAAGAGTAAAAATGCAAAGGATATGCACAGGTCCATGTGCAGACATCGAGTCAGCGGAAAAGAAGCCTGGCTCAGTGAGGCCTCCCCGAGCCCATGGGAGACCAGCCCGCCAGCTCTGCTGCCCTGAGTCTCCTGCAATCGCGGGCTGGGAGCCCAGACTCCACGCACTCTGGGCAGGGCCTGCCCGGAAGCATCCCAGGGGAGGGATTTGGGGAGGCGGCTCCTACCAGGAAGACGAGAGCAGAAGAAGGTCCCAGCTGCTCGTGGCATCTGTTCAGTGGTTCTGGATGGGGCTCTGCTGGGGACCAGGATCAGGACACTCAGAGCAGCTGGGTGAAGGGCTGGGGGTTTATAAGGAATGAGCGTGGGGGGCACACCTATCTGATTCCCTTTACTGCATCCCCTCATCCCCCAGGACTCTGGGGACATCTATTTGTGTTCTGGGGGCATCCTGAATTGCAGGACCACCTGCTGTGGGGCTGGGTGTCATAGGGGCCGTGTCCCGCCACGTCAGGGGCTGCTTTCAGACTCTCATCTGTGTTTCCATTCCAGGGGTCAAAGCTCTCCTGGCCTGAGTCCCTCCTGACGCCCTAAAATCCGACTTCTGTCTCTTCTCCGGGGTCTTCCATCTCCCCCGCCTCCACCCTGGGGGCTCCAGGGAACCTCACGACCACCTGGTCCAGCCCGTAGCCCCGAGGCCCTGGCTTGCTGCCCACCTCTCCCCCATCAGTTCCTCATCCTCTGTCCCCTCACAGCCGCCCTCCCATGTGCCCACGTCACACTCGGCCACCAGCTCCAGTCTTGGGCCGGTCCTTTCTCCTCCTTGATTCTCAAATCCCTCCCATCAGAGCCGGGAAGGGCCTCCAGGGGTGCTCAGGGCCCCTCACGGCGCAGCTTCCTGATGCTTCTCCTCTTCAGGAGGGAGGTTATTTTTGTGAAGTGCATCTGCAGAACACATCTGTTAATTTTCTGTATTTGTTTATCCACAGTAGAAATTCGAACTGGTAACTGTTTCACATGGCAGCTCACAAATGAACAGGAGGAAACCACACAACAGAAGGACTCAGAGAAGATGAGAGCTAATGTCATCACGCAGGCAAGCGGGCAGCCGGAGACAGGTGGGGACGGAGGGAGGAGGTTGCAGAGGAGAGGGCGAGTGCTGAGATGCAGGCGAGGGAGCGGCGTGTGGACACGGGGAGGGGGGACACAAAAAGCCCCTGGCTGGATTCCGTGCCCCTGGTTTTACAGAGCTTGAGGCCCCAAGGGAGGAAGGGGCTTGAGTCCTCTTCACCCCAGGCTTAGCTCCAATGGAGCCAGAGGCCATCACATGGCTCAGCTTCCCCTCCCAGCCCCCGGGGTGACAAGGACTTGGTGAGGATGGAGGATGAGCTTGTGGCCAGTAGGTTCCCGAGGGTGAAGACGGCCAGTAGGGCCTGAGTGCACACCCCCTGGATGAGGGGGGAGGCACCCAGAACACACCCACCTCACGTCTCAGCTCGGGCAGCAATGGCCAAATGCATTATGGGGGCTGACCTTGAGCAGACACATGTGCCCACAGCTCAGAGGCTGAAGCCCAGACTCAGTGCTGGGGAGGGCCCTGGTCCCATTGCCTTCTCACCGTGTCCCCTCATGCAGAGAGAGAGGAGGATCTGTCATCTCATTCTTTTCTTTTCTCATTCTTGTGGGACACAAGACACTAATCCCATTGTGGGGGCCTCATGACCTAGTCACTGCCCAAGGACCACCCCCTCCTGATACCATCCCACTGGGGGAGTTAGGGCTTCAACATAGGAATTTGGGGCACGAACTTTCAGTCTATAAAAGACCCAGAAAGTGCTGGTGTCATCTCAGATAATCCCCGTCCTAACCCTGTGAAGGGCATTGTCACCTCATCTTACAGAGAAGACACAGAGGCTCGGGAGGGAAAGCTGTGTGTGTGTGAGTGTGCAAACACACATGTGTGCACATGTGTGAGTGTGTGCACACGTGCGACCAGAGCTGACTTTTCCTTGGGACGAAAGGGGCAGGCCTGTGAGACATCTGAACATAACACCAGAAGGGAGAGGGGAGGCAGGAGACGAGCCTTAGAGCTTGGTGACTTTGCCCAGGGGTACCTGGCAACTTCTGGAGACAGTTTGGGGTGTTCCACCCCGGGGCAGGGTGCTGCTGGACTACTGGAGCGCAGTGGGGCCGGCCAGGGACGCTGTACACCCCGGGGAGGTGCTGCTTCGCACCCTGCAGTGGGCGGGGTGACCCTGCCAACAGCCCTTCAAGCCGGCTCCAGATGTCGGTGCAGTTGAGACCCCGTTACCTGGTTACCTGAGAGGAGCCGGGACCCCGCAGGAGGAGCTGTGGGTGGCAGTTGAGCCCCCAAAGGATGTCTCTGTACAGAGCTGCCCATCTTCAGAGTTAAATTCCAAGAAGCCCTGTCATTCTGAGATTAATGGTGAGTGGGTAATTTTTTTCCCTTTCTTTCTCGTTTTTTAACTTCAGATGATTGAAGTTGAGGGAAGGACCACCCAGCGATCCCTGGGATCTAGAGACAAGGAAGCTGGGATGGGGGCGATGGGACCACCCTCTCTGAGCCACAGAGCAAGAGCGGGAGATGGGGCAGGGGAGGGAGGAGGAGGTGAAAGCCCACCACTGAGGTCCTCCCTGCCCTTGCCCTTGGGGTGTGGAAGGGACCCAGGGGTCATTTCACTGAGCCTCCCTAGTCCCCAACAAGAGAGTGAGCTGCAGAGACACCCACGGGCCCCATCCTTCTCTGGACACCGGCTCTGTAGCGGGGGTGGTGCTACTTCATTCTGTGACAGCCCTGCAGAACCTTCTCGTGGGATGACCCCAAGTCACCCAGCCAAGGAGCAGGCATCGGCCCTACCAGGATCCCAGTTTACCCCGTGCGGGGCCGGGACAGCGACGGTCTGCTTTCCCAGCACCGTCTTGTCCAGCTGACACGGTGTCTGACTTCCAAGTGGGTCCCTGGGTCCTGCAGCACCGGGTGGGTGCATCCCTGCCCACAGCCCCACGCCTGCCTGGTCCTCTGCAGTCGGGTGCCCAGAGCAACAGCTTTCTCTGTGCTTGGCCTTTGTCCTGTCTCCCTGGGCAAGGGGCTCAGGGAGGGAAGAGTGATGGGCGGGCTGGAAAAGCAGCTGGGACTGGGTGTGGGGCACAGGGCCTTGTCTTCCTCGGAAGGACTGCCCCACAGAACACCCCAGACGGAGCTTGGACAGTCTGGAGGCTGAAAGTGCAAGATCCAGGTGTCGCAGGGCTGTTTCCTCCTGACCTCTCTCCTGGGCTTGTAGACGCTGACTCCTCCCTGTGTCCTCACATGGTCGTCCTTCTGTGTGTGTCTGTGTTCTGATCTCCTCTTCTTACAAGGACCCCCATCAGAGGATTAGGACCCACATGACCTCACTGTAACCTAATTATGTCTTCAAAGGCTCGTCTCCAAATACAGCCATATTCTGAGGCCCTGGGGGTTAGGACTCGAGTCTATGGATTTAGAGGGTCGCACTTCAGCCATATCAGGACCTGAAGGCTGAGTAGCTTGAAGGATCAGGGACCAGTGATGCTCTGAGAAGGAGGATGTGGACACTGGTCCAGCTTTGCTGGCTGTGGGCAGAGGAGGATGGTCTAGGGCTGGGAAACAGCAGGGCCCATCTCCGCCTGAACACAGGGTGGAGGGTGGCCTGGAGGCCTGGGAGCTTCCTAGGAGGAGTGGGAGGCTGAGAGGAGGAAACATGGGTCCGGCTTGCCCTCCCTGAGGGCCCTGGGGGTCCCAGCCCTTCAGGGGAAGCTTCAACCCTGGCTCTTTCCAGGAGCCTGGAGGGAAACCTGAGCTATGATTATTCCATTAGCGCTCAGGACTTGGTCTCTCCAACAGCACACTATTTGTGTGTGTGTGATAACAGTCATGGAATTACCAGATTGTAATATTATATTTGGCCCCTGTAGAGATTCCATTATCCATTTACATAAACAAATGACACAGACTCATTAAGTTATTAATATCTTACAGAGGCACAATCACCCTGTTTACATCTTTGAAGAGATTTACAAATAATACAACCATAAATCCCTCTGGAACCGAGCGAACTCAGAAATGAGGAGGGGGCTTCCCGGGGCTTCTTTCTAGAAAGAAGCTCATGCTCTCGACCAGAACTTTCCTGACGAGCTGCAAAACATTCCTGCAAACTGCTTCTCTGCCGTGTTGATTGTGATGGTGCTTTGTCCCCAGTTTTTGATGGAGTCAAGCCCTGTCCTTTCCAATGGATTGGTGTGTTTGGTGGACCAGCTCTTTTGTTAGATTTGAATTTGTAGCCAAAGTGTGGACGCGTCCAAGTGAGCCCTCCACCAAAAAAGGTAAAATGTGTGCTTCTAAGGCAGGCTGAGGGATCCTGCATGGACAGAAAGGCAGAGCAGGGCAAGAGAAAGAGGAAAAGGGAGGAGGTTGGGTCCACACAGAGATCAGGAGAGGGCGCCTGGGGGCGTATCCGGGTGTGGGAATGCCAGCTCAGGGCTCCTGTTAGCAATGTTCTGGTTTAAGCATTGTTCCGGGGTGAAGGTTTAACCCACCTGGGTAGCACAATTCCCCCACGTTCTTGAAATGCCCTTTGGTCCACAAACACCAGGTCGGTCGATCGAAGGTCCGTCTCACCTTGACGCTTTCTCGGGACTCCTAGGATTATGTTGCCACGTGACCCTAAAAGGCAGAGTGCAGGTGTGTGTTTGGCGAGAGGGCCTCTGAACGTTGATGCAGCTTCTCTTCCAAGAGCAAGGAAGGGCACTGTTCTACCGTCTTGCTAGGGTCAGAGAATAACTTTAACAAAGAACACACTTTGGTTGGTTTTTAATTGAGTATGGGTCTCTCATTCACAGCCTTTAACAGACGGTTTCTAAAAACCATCTGTCCCTGAGCCCTTTCACACTTTCCAGCCACCCCTTCCCACCAGCCTGGACCCAGTTTACCTGGGGGCAGACAAGGGCGGCAGTGAAGCTCGAGGGACAGGGGGATTTGGACAGACTCCCGAGCCTGGCTCTTTCTCAGCTTGCCTTTCCTTGCTCTGTAAATTCCATGGGAAAATGTTTCTCTGCCCACATCCCTTAGAGCTGCTCCGATGAAGCTGATCACGGCTGCTCTCTGCTCCTGAGATGTGCCTATCGGACTTCCCAAAGCCACACAAGCCTCAAGCTGCGGGGTGAGGGCTCTGGATCCCAGGAGAGGTCTCCTCTAGGCTCTGTGGCTTTTCGGGGCCGCTGCTCCCATGCGGGGCAAGTTCCCAGTAGACAGGAAGCCTTTGCTGTGCCGAGGTGAGGTCTGTCTGTCTCTGCCCACCTGCCTCTCCCCGCTCCATCCTTCTTCCCCCGCCTCTGCTCGGTCCTTCTTCCTTCCTTCCCACCTACATGTGTTGTTTTTTCTTTTAAAAAGGCCCGATGCCATCTTCCTCACCCCATTGCCAGGGTCTTTTGACTCATCTTTTCCATTTCCTTAAGTGAATTATGGTCGAAACAATAATTTCCCACCTTATTGAATCTCTCCAGCTAAGTGTCTGTTATTCGCTGACAGAGGGTTTTCCAGGCATGTGGCCCATCCCCGCAGGCTGCCCTGGCTCCGTGGGGGACTTCCGACTCTCTGGGCTGCTTCCCGCCAGGACAAAGATGCTCTGCAGAACAGACTCGCGTGCAGAGAGGCGCTGAGTGAGTGCGAGGAGGTCAGGAAAAACGATCCACGTTTTACCCTCTCTGGCTTGCTTGCACCCAGAGAACATTCTTCAGAGATTAAAAAACAAACCAAAACAAAGCAACAGAGTGGCTGGAGCATTTTGCACACTTGAGACGCAGCCGCAGAATTTAGGACCGAGGCTAGCGGGGAGCTGCCGGGGGATGATCCTCACCTCCAGGGTGTCAGCGATGACACCCAGCCCATCTATCTTCCTGCTTACTCACAGCCTAAATTTAATTATGCAAACCTGATCTCGGGTCTTAATTAAATTTTAAAAAATATGGCCTGTTCTCTCTGGCAACAAAGCAGTAACATTTCCACCCCATTTCCCTGGTGAACAGCATCTGGGGAGCAGGTCCCGGGAGGTGTTTGAATGCAGATCACCGCCAGGATGGTCCTCCTCATCTTCCTGCTGGGTCTGGCCCTCTGACTGGCACGGCCATGCACACACCTTTCGACAGGAGCCCGCAAATCAGAGAGGGGAGCCCAGCGAACCCTTGCTGTTTGTCAGTTTAATATCCTAGAACAAACAGCCTGAATCTGTCAACAGCCATTATGCGGAATCATATTGTGTTTCCTTTCCTATAAATCCAGCTCATTACCCTGCCTGACGGGTGTGGGCCCGTCGCTCCTGTTTGCTATGTTGTTCTCAGTTCCACCGATGCCCCCTCCCAAAGGAACATGCTGGTGGGGGCCAGGTCGTCCCAGATCTCAGTCCTGGGCAGCTCCTCCCAGACCCCAGCCCCTCTCTGGGCCTGGGTGGAATTTTGGGGGAAGGAATCCCAGGCCACAGCAAGGCTCTGGGGCACACATCTGCCCACCCCGCCCCACCTGCTACCTGGCCAGGTAGCTCCAGGGCCCCAGCTCTTCCACGTGGCGGCCTCGTCATGTTCACATGAGGCCATCCTGTGTCCCTCCTGCTTTCCAAGGCTGCTGCAATGTGTGCCGGGACCTGCCATGCTATGATGCCACACCCACAGCTGTCAGACTCCCACCCCCTTGGCTCATGGCCCAGACAAGGTGCTGGGTGGCATTTGGACACAGAAAAGAGAGCCCTGTGGGGACAAAGTACAGGGCCGCTGGTGCAGTCTTGGGAACAGGGCAAAGCCCTGAGATGCTTCTGTGGTCACAAAAGAGACACCTGGTTCATGGGGTCTGTCGGCACGGGGGGCGGGGAACGTGAGGATGGAGCAGCAAGGGTGGCCCTGATGTCCCCACGGTGACAGTCATGGGAGCCGCTTCACTGACCTGACACACACCAGGAACTCACACTCACACACCAGGAACTCACACTCACAAACTAGGAACTCACACACACACACCAGGAACTCACACACTCACACCGGGAACTCACACACTCACACACCTGGAACTCACACTCACACACCAGGAACTCACACACTCGGAACTCACACACTCACACCAGGAACTCACACACCAAGAACTCACACACTCACACACCAGGAACTCACACACTCACACACCTGGAACTCACACTCACACACCAGGAATTCACACACACACACCAGGAACTCACACACTCACATATCAGGAACTCACACACACACACACACACACCTGGAACTCACACTCACACACCAGGAACTCAAACTCACAAACTCACAAACCAGGAACTCACACACTCACACCAGGAACTCACACACACACACCAGGAACTCACACACTCACACTGGGAACTCACACTCACACACCAGGAACTCACACACCCACACCGGGAACTCACACACTCACACACCAGGAACTCACACACTCACACCGGGAACTCACACTCACACACCAGGAACTCACACACTCACACCAGGAACTCACACTCACACACCGGGAACTCACACAGTCACACCAGGAACTCACACTTACACACCGGGAACTCACACACTCACACACCAGGAACTCACACACTCACACACCAGGAACTCACACTTACACACCGGGAACTCACACACTCACACACCAGGAACTCACACACTCACACACCAGGAACTCACACTCACACACCAGGAACACACACACTCACACCAGGAACTCACACTCACACCGGGAACTCACACACTCACACACCAGGAACTCACACACTCACACACCAGGAACTCACACTCACACACCAGGAACACACACACTCACACCAGGAACTCACACTCACACCGGGAACTCACACACTCACACACCAGGAACTCACACACTCACACACCAGGAACTCACACTCACACACCAGGAACACACACACTCACACCAGGAACTCACACTCACACACCAGGAACTCACACACCCACACCTGGAACTCACACTCACACACCAGGAACTCACACACTCACACACCAGGAACTCACACACTCACACCAGGAACTCACACACCCACACCTGGAACTCACACTCACACACCAGGAACTCACACACTCACACACCAGGAACTCACACTCACACACCAGGAACACACACACTCACACCAGGAACTCACACTCACACACCAGGAACTCACACACTCACACCAGCTGGATAAGTAACAGCTGAGGGCAGGTGGACCCGCCCGGAGGCACGAAGTCCGCTCCCCGCTCTGCTGAACCTCAGTCCTGCTCCTGTTTGTTCTGCGGCTGTGGAAGCGCCACCTCTTCTTTATGAAACAGAAAACAGACCAGCGAGAGATGGAAAGTCTTACACTGCACTGTCTCACCCTGCATGCTGCCTCGTGCCGTGTCCTGATTTTCCCAGGGCCTGCGTGATGCTGGCACTCACTTGGCTCCCTGGAGAAACGACCCAGGGTCAGCGGGCAGCTCTTCAGGCCTCCAAGCACAGCAGCAGGCATGGCCCCCACCTGCCCTCCGGGAGCCGGCTGCCCCCTGAAAGATGCCCATGTTCCCATCCTCAGAACCTGGGAACAAGTCTCTATGCACGGCAAAAGGGGCTTTGATGGGTGAATGGGCTAAGGATCTGAGATGGGGGGGGACCCTGGACTCTCTCGGGGGCCCTAAATGTAACCACAAGTGTTCTTGTCACAGGGAGGCAGGAGAGTCATCAGAGAAGGAGGCATGATGATGGAAGAGGCAGGAAAAAGGGCCATGGGGCAAGGTGCCACCAGCCAATGAAAGCGGGTGGCCTCTGAAGCTGGAAAAGGAGGGTGCAAAGAAAAGTGTTTCCTTCTCTGCACCGGCTGGAGCTCCCGGCACTCCCGACAGGCACCACGTGTGTGGGTTTCCACACCGCGCGATCCTGACACTAACAGGAGTGAGCACAGAGCCCCAGGTTAAGATTGTCACCTGTGAGGAAATTGTATGGAATGCCTTGAGAATCACTTTCACGAAACGAATGATCAATGGATGCAATTTCTTTATCTTCCTCATTCCTCTTCACAGGCGGAAGTTAAATTCAGTATAATTCTACTAAAGAAAATATGAAAGATGTAAGCTAAGACAGTCAGATTTAGGGGGAAGATTGTTACCTTCTTTGCTAGCGAGCTGTGTTACCTCTGTAATAGCAGGTGGGAGTCATGATCCGGCCATGTTAGAGCTCATTCCTCATCCAGTGGGGTAACAGAGGAATTTGTCTTTAAAGTTAAAGAGACTCTCATATATACAGAGTGTATAGCTGATTAAAAATTTCAACTGTCAATTGAAATATTTCTTTTCCCTAGTGCTAACAGTAGTTCAATCTCAAAGAAAAAAAACAAAACAAAACAAAACTGTTGACACACACAGCTTAAAAAATTTTTTTTAAGAAATAAAGTAATTCTGTTGTTAGAAATAATTAGAGTACTGAATGTGCTTTTTGGATCAAAGAGAAGAAATATTCAGTACAAGAAAATCAAGATAATGTGTGATCTTATTTCAGAGTGAATATTTCAAACAAGGATGATGCAACAAAATGTAATAAAGTGTTATAAGTTAAAACTATTAAATTCTGGAAAATATTTCCCCAATGAGTGCAAATATTAAGATAATTATTAAAATGTTCAAAATAAATTGTATGAAGTAATAACATGACAGAAAACAATGCATTTAAAATATATATGTAAAAGAAAGTAAACCATGTGCATTTCATGCCATGGAAAAGAATACCAACATATATACCAATAAAATAATAAAATGAATTATTTTGGAATTAGAAAGATTGGACCTCATATTTATAAAGAAAATGAGGAATTTGTAATATCCAAGAGAAGAATGTAATGATGTAGAACACATCAAATAAAAACTAAAAATACTAAAAACAAAATAAAAGGTTGTCACCTGTGCTTCTCACCTGCCGGCTGCACATCGGAGGGTCCCATGATCTCCTCCTTGGGGTCAGTAATTTGCTAGTGCGGCTCCCAAAACTCAGGAAACCAGTTTACTTACGAGGTGACCAATTTACTCTAAGGGCTACAACTCAGGAACAGCGGGATGGGAGAGATGCACGGGGCCAGGTGTGGGACAGGTGCGTGGGCAGAGCTCCATGCACCCTCTCGACACCTGACCCTCCCAGCACCTCCAACTGCTCAGCAAACCCCATCCTGTAGGGGTTTCTGTGGACCCCTCATCACTTCGGAGTGGCTGATCGAATCACTGGCCACTGGTGATTGATTCAACCTCCAGCTCCTCTCCCCTCCCTGGAGGTTCCAGCCCCTGATCGCTTGGTTGGTTCCCCTGGCAACCAACCCTCATCCTTAGAGACTTTCCAAAAGTCACTTAGTTACCATAAACCCTGGTGTGGTTGCTGGTTGTTATATGATTAGCAAACACACCCATTTCACCTACATCACTCTGATGACTTAGAAAATCCTGAGTGTTTTAGGAGCTCTGTGTCATTAGGGAGAAAAACCAAACATACATTTCTTATCTCACATCACAACAGCATAGCAAGGATTCTCCCCCCACCCCCCAGAGCCTGGAAAAGGAACCCAGCTCAGCTGATACCTGGATTTTAGCCCCACAAGACCAGTGTTGGATCTCTGGCCTCCAGAAGAGCCAGACAATAAATCCATATGGTTCGAAGCCCCTCAGTTTGTGGTCCTTCGTCACAGCAGCCATCAGAGACTGACTCAGGGATGGAGCCCTGCTTTCCAACCATGTATCTCTTAATCCTCAAGACAGATCAGCCCCAGTGACTTTTTTCCTCAAATAATACACTGTTTGATTCATGCTTTGTTAATTTCATAATGATGTAGATGTGTGCCTTTTAAATAGACTTAGTTTTCCTCTTTTTGTTTGATTACGTACGGTCTGAGTTTTGGGTGAGAATTGAACTCAATGATTGTGAATTCATGTCGTCTGTCTACAAGATCATGGATTGCTCTTGGTTTTCCAAGGGAGGAAGTGCATTATGATCCCACGTGGTGGTTCCATCCAGGGATTTGCTCGTAAGCTGAGTCTCTGGCTTCTTGATTTTTCTCAGATTTCCCTCTAGAGCCCGCAGAAGGAACGCAGCCCTACTGACCCCTCTTGGACTTCTGATGTCCAGAACTCTGAGATGACAAATCTATATTGTTTTGAGCTACATTTGTTACAGCAGACCCTGGAAACTCTGTGTGACCTGCACTGTGTGAAAAAGATCAGTGCAAAGACTGGCCGCTGTGCTGCACGACAACCATGAGCCAAAAAGAACTGGGTTTTAATTCAATTTGGGTGCCTGACCTTGAGCGTAAAGCATATTGACCATACGACTATTGCCTCTTTCATGGAGCATCAGTGCTGACAAAGCTTATGGGATCACCTGCTCTAAGGATCTCAAAGGCATCGTGCAAATGATCAACCCTGCAGGGGCTGGGCTCCAAGGGTCCTTACTGCCTGGTGGCACCCCTGCTGCAGATGGATGTCCTCAAAGAGGGGCTATGCTCTTCCTTCCTGGCAGCCCTGAGCACAGTCGTTTCCTAACGACATGAGTTAATGATGATGATAATAAGGAAGCTTCCAGTGAGTCCAGCCTGCTGTGGTCTGTTTTGTTCTCTTATCAGATTTCCATTTGCTCTCTTGCTTCCTTACCTTACCAGGCTCTGTTCCATAGTGGCCTTGCTCCAGTTTGGGAAGGATGGGTCCTGTGGGACAGGAAGCCGGTGGGCCCTCGTGCAGCCACCGCACACACCAGACCCACATGGAGGTCCTCAGCCTCCCGGCACCATCCACCCACCACCAAGTGCCGCGGGCCACCATCCATCTCTGGTAGCCGGCTGCCACCTAGAAACTGCTTCTAACCGCTGCTGCTCTGGCCCTGCCAGATGGGTGGAATGAAAGGGAAAACCCAGGGCAGCGCCTCTTGGGCCCTGGCAAAAGGACCCTCCAAGTTCAGATGTGTCCACAGATGCAGACTCCCTCCAAAGAAAGCAGAGGACAGATGAGAAACAAGGGAAATGCACAAGGTTTGGTGTGCATTTAAGTTGCACAAGGCTTGACTCCCCCCCTCCCTCCCTCCATCCTCCCTCAGTCCCTCCCTTCTTCTTTTTCTCCCTCCCTCCCCCTCCGCCTCATCCCCCCTCCCTCCTAGGTCCTTCCCCTTTTCCAATCACCCTCCTCCTTTCCCAAACCCCTGGGAGAACCTAAGTGTCAGAGGTCCCAGGTCCTGGAGGCCCCCCAAGATGCAGGCTCCAGGACACACCGCCACCTCTCCTCTCTCCCTGCCTGTTCTGTGGGGTCCTGTTTACAGAATGGAGCAGGGTGTGGCCCTCCCAGATGCTCTCCATCAGCTTAGGTGGAGGTGAAGCCCTGAGATCTTTCCCTTCTGCATCTGGCTGCTGTGAGCAGTGAAGGCTGCCTTCCTTCGTGGGCTGGGAAACCCACCGACTTGACATCCTGTGTGATGCCGGCTCTCCAGACACTGGGACCACATCCTCGGGTGGTCTCCAAAGAACATGCACATAAGCATTAGCCTCAGGACCTCTTTAAAATGCTGTGGCCAAGAGACAGTTCCAAACCCTTCTGTGTTCCCATTCTTCTCTGAGAACCTACCAGATCCCCACAAAGACCCTCCAGGCCCGAGACCCCTCTGTGCTCATCTTCCTCTTGTGGGACCCCCTCCCCACTGTTCCTTCAGCACATCATGTACACATCACCTCACTTGCTCCCCCCGACCCCTGCCTGGGCTCTGTCTGTCTGCACCCTCAGCCCTCCTGGTTTGGGTTCAAGGGCTACCTTTTGGGGTGGGGGGCTTTGATTATTCCATCTAAAATGGCACGCGACCCCACCCCCATGCTCCCCTCCCCTTTCCTGCCTGAGCTTCTCCCCAGCACCAGCCCCTGTCTGCCTCTCCATGTGCTGCCGTCTCCTCCCGCTGGGCTCAGCTCCAGGACCCGGTGGGGATGCTCGTCTGGTCCGGAATCTCCGGGCCTGGAACAGCCACGTGCGCAGGAAAGTGTGCTGAGGAAATGAATGAACAAAGGAGTGAAATAATGAAAACACACCTTTGGCCCAAAAAAGGAGGATCCAGAAAGTGGCTCATCCTTGGTCTAAAGTCTTGGAACCCAGACGCCAGCCTTGTACCGTATCTGGAGACGGCTTCTGCAAAGCAAAATATCAGTGGAGGCTGTGCTGGGCTCCGGCTGCGGGAGAAGCCCTGCGGGTCAAACGTCCCCATGCTCACAGGGACCTTCTATCCGGTTCATAAATTTAGTCAACAGCAGAGTTTCTGAAAGAGTATAAAGTAGAAATAAAGCTCCCTCCGGACAGAAGAGCCATGGTAAAAATGAAACACTCTTCCTCTTGGGCCTTTTATGAGGAGGGAGACAGAGGTCCTGCCGCCATCTATCCCAAATCAGAGCTGCGATCCTAAATCACTGTTGCGGGCTAGACCAACGTGAGCTGTATTATTCCAATGTGCTTCTCAACGAAATGCAAAATATGCCATCATCATTATTCTAATGTCATTGGGGGCCTCTTGGTCAAGTGAAGATATTTCAAATGCTGCATTTCCAAGTCTAAACTGGCTACACAGTATTTAGGTGACTCCACAAAAGAATTGCCAAGCCATGAATCAGAGGCGCGGCACCCGAAGGCTTTTTATACCCAGACAGGCCTGAAAAAAAAGGGGATAAATTTTCATTCTTTTCACTTACTCCATCATCCTCTCCATCTTGAGTGCTGCGCTTGGGTGTCCCTGATGCTGTCCCCAGGCCAGGTTTCTGCTGCGAGCCTTGTCCCTGTGCCATTAATAATCACCAAGGTCGCTTGCACGGCAAGGGTACGCTCACTGCCTTCCTGAGCTCCCTGGGGCCCACGACCCAGCTGCAACTTGTTTCCTCTTCGGAGAGCTGGAGAGACACTTGATCTCATTTCATGTGCTCCCTGAATGAGCCCCAAGGTCTCCAAGGCAGAGATCCACAGACTCTGGCCTGCCTCTGCCTGTTTGTGTGAATAAAGCTTTATTGGCATGTGCCCCACCCCCATCTGTCCCTCATTATCTACGGCTGCTTTTGAGCCGGTTGCAAAGGAGGACTTGTGGTCCTCAGAGTTGACGATGCTCACTCTCGGGTCTCTAAGGACACGTGTATGGCTCCTGCTTAAGTTTCCCCAGTGACACAGTGGAGACTTGGGGGAAGGTGCCACAATTCCTCACTCCTTGCTCCGAATGTCCTAGGTCTTTGCCTGGGAGGCTCTTCCAGAGGAAACTATTCGTCTTCAGGCCCAGGACACATGTCCCCCAGACATGAAGGATTTTCTGATACTGTCCCTGTGAGCCACCTCCTTTCCCTCCACTTTCCAGAGCCCCCCAACCCCCCCACCCCACCCACACTGCCAGCTCCTGGGCTGGAGCCCACTGTGCCTGGCCCCTTTCAGGGGTGCACCATTCAAGAATGACGGTAGGATGGTACCCAGCACCCACAGGGAGGTTGTGTCCTCTGCTTCCTTCCCTCCCATCCAGTCCTGTTCCTCCACTCTCTCCAGCTTCTCCTGGGATCACATCCCACTCGGATGTTCAAGGTCTGTCCCAGAAGTGCCCAGAGCCCAGAAAGCCACAGACTGGGTTTATCCAGCGGTCGCCAAGCTTGCCCAAAGCCACTGTGGCTGGAAACATTTTTATAGGTTTGGTTGTATGATGTTTCAGCCCTGGGAGACCCCAAGAACAACTTCTGGATTTCCTTGGAAAGCGGGGACCCAGAGGAACCCCGTCTGGGTGGGGACGATGTCCCAACAGGTAGAGGGCTTTCTGAACGGGTGCCCTGTGTGGCAGGGGCAGGAGGGAGAGAGAGCAGGGGCAGGAGGAGGGGGAGTCTGGAGCAGGAGGCAGGACTGGGGAGTGGGAACTGGTCCCTCAGCCCCTCCCTCCTGCTGCTTTCTGTCACCTGTGCTCCCAGCAAGGGGTATTCCAGCTACACACTCACCCTTAAAATGTGCGTGCTGAGTTTTGGGGGAAAACTCTAAATCAGGAAAAATCAGTTTCTAAGGCTGCACAGAGACTTGCTGAGTTATAGGAATGCAGAGGGAAGGGTGAGCTCTGAGCCTGCCCCTTGCAGGGGAGGGGGCCCAGGAGTGGCCCCAGGACAGTGAAAGGGCTTCTGGGTGGGAGACGAGGAGGAGAAGCCGGTGGGGAGTGCTGGTGGCCAATAGTTCCCACCTTGTAGGGGAACCCTGGCTGTGCTGATAGCCAACAAGGAATTAACAAGCACCCACTTCTCCCCAGGAGCTCAGTCCCCCAGGATGCGGCTTTTGGCAAGCCCCATGTGGGCCCTTGACTGTCATCTGACCTTGATGTGCTGACCCCTGTTTTAACCCCTCTATTTGCTTTTAGGTCCTCAGAAGCAAACAAATAAACAACCTTCCCCCCCCACCCAAAAAAAAGAAAACACCAGAAAACCTGGCAACAATGTAAACAAATTCTGAACCAAAAGTAACTCTAGAATATGTGAGAGGAATTTTCACAATTTTCTTTTAAAATAAGAGAGACATATAGACTGCCCATTTTATTTATTTCATACTGAAAATTGCTGGTAGAAATAACACAAAATAAATGTGGCAAAGAATAAAACTTCACACAGTAGAATGGACTGTAATCATTTTCACAAAATTTAATTAAGAAAATTTGATCTGTGTGGAAATAATGCACTTAAGGAGCAAAGGCAGTGTTTATCTTTGGTATAATTGGCATAATCTTGTATGGTCAAGCTGATTGTTGAACTAGATATTTGTTATAAAATTGATACCAAAACACCTGATACCCACAAAATTAATTTCGGTAAAATAAAAATGAAGACAAAACTAGCTATATGAATTATGAAAAAAATAATCAAGGAATTATAGTAGATGGAAACATTCTGTTTTTTTAAAATCAAACTTGGCTAATTAATATTTTATTTTACTTTATTTTTTTAACATTTTTATTGGAGTATAATTGCTTTACAATGGTGTGTTAGTTTCTGCTTTATAACAAAGTGAATCAGCTATACATATACATATATCCCCATATCTCTTCCCTCTTACGTCTCCCTCCCTCCCACCCTTCCTATCCCACCCCTTTAGGTGGTCACAAAACACCGAGCTGATCTCCCTGTGCTATGCGGCTGCTTCCCACTAGCTATCTATTTTACATTTGGTAGTGTATATACGTCCATGCCACTCTCTCATTTTGTCCCAGCTTACCCTTCCCGCTCTCCGTGTCCTCAAGTCCATTCTCTAGTAGGTCTGCATCTTTATTCCCGTCCTGCCCCTAGGTTCTTCATAACCATTTTTTTTTTTTTAGATTCCATATATATGTGTTAGCATACGGTATTTGTTTTTCTCTTTCTGACTTACTTCACTCTGTATGACAGAATCTAGGTCCATCCACCTCACTACAAATAACTCAATTTCGTTTCTTTTTATGGCTGAGAGGAGGAAACATTCTGTTTGACAAACTTTGATCAATAGTTGTAATTCTATTTTTAATATTTATATTTATTAAAATTGACTCAAATACCCATATGGGTTTAAAATATCCTCTTCCTGTAAGATAGTCTTCCATCTATTCATCCACTCATCAATCCATCCACCCACCCATCCATCCATCCACCCACCCACCCACTCACCCATCCATCCATCCATCCACCCACCCACCCACCCATCCATCCATCCACCCATCATCCATTCACCATCCACCCACCCAATCACTCATCCACACATTCATCCATGCAGTTTTTTATCCATCCAATCATCTCACTGCCCATCATCCATTGATCCAGCCAGCTATCCATTCATTCAATCCTTAATTCATTCCACAAAGTTTGAAGTCATTTAGAGGAAAATACGTAATCAGTAAAATAATCGGTATGTTAGAATATGGGAAAATACCATCGGAATCAGAGCTCAGACCAGTGGACAGATGGGAAAGAAGCACTTTAGGTCTTGGGTCCTGGAACAGCACCAAATTGGAGCCATGTATTCAGCTCTGAACTTCTTGGTGGAAAAAGCAAAGACAGCCAGTTACGTATCCTTACTGTCTACTAGGAGAAAATGCATTAGTGTGTCAAGGAAAGTAGACCCTTGCTTGGCATTCAGATCCGTGATCACATTTCCATTTGTGATGCCTCCCTGGGGCAATCATCGAGCAGATAATACCTTTGAGCACCCCCTTGGGCCATGCAAGTGTGGTCCCTCTGCAGCCGTGGTAGGCACCCTCTCAGTATGGAAAGATGTGAGGACACGTCAGAGCAGGAGGAGCAACCTGTGGGCTCTTTAGATCTGCTCTCCAGAGCTCAAAATGATGAAGTTATATGTCTTTGTAAAAGGCAGTCATTCAGACTCTCCAGTCCCTGAGAGCAATCTTTTCAACAATGAGTTTGAATTAGTGAGATGAGGTCAGATTGCTAAAAACTATCCCTGTCCCTGGACCCTCACTCTGGTTATCTCCTTAAATCATGGTTTAATTGATGAGTGAATGATACCAGGTGTAGTGGGTAGGACGGTGCCCCTGCCCCAAAATATGTCTACCTAGAACCCTGGAATGTGATCTTATTTGGAAAAAGGGTCTTTCAGACATCATGACATTAAAGATCTCAAGATGGGATCATCCTGGGGTTTCCAGGTGGGCCTGAATCCGTGGAAGGCTTCCTATGGGACAGAAGAGGAAACACAGAGGGAGGAGAAGCCTCACAACGTGAAGTCGTGAGGTTGGAGGAAGGGATTGGAGGGATGCCCGATAAGGACCAGAGGTACCAGGTCACCTGTAGCACCAGAGGCTGGAGACACAGCAGAGGCTCCGTCAGGGTCTCCAGAGGGAACAGCTCTGCCGACACCTTGACCATGGCCTTCCGGCTTCCAGAACTGCAGTTTGTGGTCATTGGTTATGGAAACCCCAGGAAACAAATACACCATGTTTCAGGTACTTGTTTAGTTAACATCCCTTTAGGTGGAAGATGGATGCCCTTGGATTTGGAATGCCAGCTAGTGTCAAAGAAGTCTACAAAACAATAAATATTTTATCTAATGGACTCACAATCTCTGTGAGATTTTCTTCTTCCCCCAAGCCCACCTACCTTAAAATAAGGATGGTGGACTTAGGCAAAGAACGATAAACTGTCTCTTCCAATGCCTTGGACCAAAAGCTGATGATATGTCCCCATCTACTAAGCAATGTAGAAGGTTTGTTGTATGCCAAGCCCTTGGTGTGGTGTCAGTGTTGGGGGATGAGGGCACAGGGGTGATTAGGGAGGGGATGAGGCTGAGAGTAAAGGAGGAGTTTGCTCAGCAGGGAGGGGGTGATCAAGTCCTCAGGCTGGTCTGGATCTGGATTAGAGCGGGGGTGGCAGGTGTGTCAACATGGGAACCTCTAAGGTAGAGACAGTGTTGGGATTAAAGGGACCACCTTTTCCTGGATAATTTTCGGTGAGTCTTGAAATTCCTGAGATTTAAGATAAAAACTGTCTGAGCCTCAGACTTAAGAACACACCTCCCCTGCCTCTTCCTCGTCCTTACAAGGCAGGCACCCTTTTCTCCTGCCTGAAGATGTTCTCTCCCCCAGCACCCAGAGCGCTGCCTGGTCGGCCTTCATCCAATTATCTCACTGCCACTTGATGGGTCTCCCTGAGCTTCCTTTTCTGGAACCATCAACTTTTGTTGCTAAAATTACACTTGGCTATGCTGAACTTGGTTCAATTATAATTCTCACTTCTGAAGATTTATTTCCTACAAAAAAGCTGCTCCAAAGCAACGGGGAACGATTTCTGCTCCCTCTTGTTGCTGCCTGCTAGAGATGCCTGGTCCCCCCTTGAGATGGGGGCACGGCCTCCTCTCGGCCCGGCCAGGCTACCTCGTCTTCCAGGAGCTTCTAGTGGGCACACAGGGACCTCCTCAGACCCTTTCAATGGAACCTATAAAATAATAGATACTTTATCCAATGGGCTCACTATCTCTGTTATTTATTACATGTTATTTATTATATATTATACTTATTTGTTTCTTTTACTCCCAATCCTCTGACTATAAAAACAGCAGGACTGGGTAGAGTGAATTAACGAGCTCCAGAACTCAGGGGATGATTGGAAGCTGTATGCAGATAAATAATTGCATCATCCTGTTACTGAACCAAATTTGATTCTGCTCGCCTACACGCCATAAATCCTATCTATTGACACTGGGTTGTGGTGAAAGAAAGTGTGGTGTTTAGTGTAGGTGCCAGATAAGGGGTCCAGACAGCTAGTGCTCAAAAAACTTGAACTCCCAGATGAGTTTCAGGAAAGCATTTTTAAAGGCCAGGTGAGGGAGGGAAGTTGAAAGGTGTGTGATTAGCTCTTGTACAATTCTCTGATCGGTTCCTGGTGAGATAACAGGGTGGGGTCACAGGGGTTAACATCATCAACCCTCAGGGTCCAGCCGGTCTGGGGTCTACATGCTCACAGTCATCATGCAGTTAACTTCTTTCATTTTGTGGGGGTTTTAACATCTGTAAAACAACATCAGGAAGGTGCATCCAATACTGTTATCTAGGTACTTCAGGGAGGAACTAAAGATTCTGTGACTGCCATATGGCTGATTCACTGTTTAAATTGTTACCAGCTCTCCTGGCCCAACTGATACATCCTTTCAATCCTTAATTCTTGAGTCAGCCTTTTGTGACTCAGGGGAGGCCTTTCTACAAACAAGAGGCAGGCAGAGGACATGGGGGGAGGGGTGTGTGGTGGGAAGACCCCCACGGGGTCCTTTTCTGTTACAATTCCACCTTCCCCAATGACCCTGTGACTATGGCTGAGTCCCAGAGACCCTCCTAGTGTCATGTACCCATCACCTTCAGGACTTACTTCAGCTTCCACACAGGTGTGGTTGTGTTTTGCCCAGAGGAGGGATTAGTGGTTTGGTTACCTCTCAAGATCAAGGTCATGAGATTAGGGATTTAACCCAAGCCTGTCCAACCAGGAGCCTAGCCCGGCACCATGGGGCCCCACAGCAGAAAGTCCTGGTTGGATATTTCGCAGAGTCACCCGCTAAAGAGACACCATGGAGCAGGCTTATTGCCCTAAGACGTGTGTGAATCCCAACACACAGACCCCTTTGTGAGAGGCTGCCACAAACAGGAGTATTTTAAAACTCCAAGTGATATCATATGATATTTGATGATATCACTTATATGTGGAATCTTAAAAGAATGGCACAAATGAACTTATTTACAAAACAGAAATAGACCCACAGACATAGGAAACAAATTTATGGTTACCAGAGGGGAAAGGGGGGATAAATCAGGAGTTTGGTATTAACATATACACACAATTATATATAAAATAGGCAAACAATAAGGACCTACTGTATAGCACAGGGAACTGTACTCAGTATTTTATAATAACCTATAAGGGAAAATAATCTGAAAAAGAATACACACACACACACACACACACACACACACACACACATAAAACTGAATCACTGTGCTGTACACCCAAAACTAATACAACCTTGTAAATCAACTATACCTCAATAAAAAAGTAAACAAAACAAAACAAAAAAACTCCAAGACATACCACGATTTAAAAAATCACCTGAATTCATCACTTGCTTGTTTAAAAAATAGATAACACCTGCTAACACATCCAAACTCATGTCCTGGGGCCAAACTCATGTAACAGTTTTTCCTCTACCCTTCTGAGTTCTTGACTGAGACCCCCTGTGATCAAAAGCTGATTAACAAGAGAAAAACAGAAGTTCATTCACACATACCTCATGCACACATGGGAGAGACCCAGGGAAACTGAGTAACTGCCCGAAACGGCGCTTATAAATCATCTTGAGCTACAGACAAAAGAGCTATTGTGGCGGGTGAACAGTGAGGCGAGGTACCAAGAAAAGCACCGCCAGCAAGGATGTGCTCACTGCACAGATTCAAGGAGGGCCTTGTCCGTGGATGAGAGACTCCTGTGATTCCGAGCCGCGGTCCTCTTCCTGGTGCAGCGGAAGAGCCCCTCGCACGCGGGCATTTCAGACCTTCTCCTGCCCACATCTGCTGTTGCTGAAAATAATCAGCTCACAATCATTCTTATGTCAGAGGCATAAAATACTCTGCTCCCTTCAGCACGTTGGTTGAGTTCGTTCTGCAGGACAGAGCTGGGAGCAGACCCTGCACCCCAGAGGGCTTCAAGCCTGGGAAGCCCCCCTGCCCTGTGCCTGTATTTCATCCTCTCCTCTTGAAGCCAGAAACTGGCCAAAAACCACCGTCTTAATTTGGCCATCTTCCTTGAATGGCACTGTTATCTTTTCTCCTTATTCACCAGCCCGGGTTAGGGGAACTCCCCTTCTGAGACTCACGCCTCCATCTTTGAGCTCTGTCACCAAGGAAAATATTTGCCCATGACCTGTGATGAGCTGGGAGACGTTGGCCGGCCACCAGCGATTGGGGAACACAGTGGCCTTGGAGGGAAGCAGGGACCAGGAGGGACCTCGCTGGGCTGCGCTGGCTCACAGGCTCCCTAGACGCAGTCCTACCTTCCCGAAGCCCTTTGGGGGCTCATTCAACTCACTGAAGGAGGGCTCCTCCCAGCTCTGTGCTCCTAGAGGTAGGTTCCAGGCCATCTGCAGAGATTTCCTCTTGTGGGGCTGACAAGGCAGAGCAAGGAGAAAGGCCTCACCATCAGAATGCCCAGGTCTGCATATACGAATAAAAAGGAACTTTTGGTTCTGTTTTGACAATAGGAAATACATTTACTATTTTCTAATTCATTACACTTAGTCTAGGTTTTTGCTCGTTTGCCTGTTGTTTTTTTTTTTTTTCCTACCAATATTTCCTTATATCTGTTCCTTCTAAAAGTTGCCAAAATTGTACTCAGGCTTGAATTTTTACTCATGGAAACTACAGAACATTTGAGGTTTCTAATATAGTAGCGATCCCTAACTATCTGAATATGAAGATACTTCTTAATTTCAAAAAATATTACAGATTTGTTACAGGATATAATATATAGCACAGGGAATGTAGTCAATATTTTATAATACCTTTGTATGGGGTATAATCTATAAAAATATCAAATTACTATGTTGTATACCTGAAAGCAACATAATATTGTAAATCAACTGTACTTCAATAAGAAAGAGAGAAAAGAAAGAAAGAAGAAAGAAAGAAAGAAAGAAAGAAAGGAAAGAAAGAAAGAAAGAAAGAAAGAAAGGAAGGAAGGAAGGAAGGAAGGAAGGAAGGAAGGAAGGAAGGAAGGAAGGAAGGAAGGAAGGAAGGAAGGAAGAAAGAAAGAAAGAAAGAAAGAAAGAAAGAAAGAAAGAAAGAAAGAAAGAAAGAAAGAAAGAAAGAAAGAAAGGAAAGGAGAAGGAAACAACACGCAGGTCAAGTCCAGCCTCTGCATCAAGCTAAGTGCCCTCAGCAGATACTTATTCCTAATCTTAAAATCGCTCACTTCCAAAGGCAGGTGACAACTGGACCTTCCTCACAGGCTGAGACTTAAACAGGATCAAGCATCTCAGTCTCCGGCCTACAGACAGGGCTCAGGAAGTGCTGGGGCCTCTCTGCTGCCTATCCTGCCTGGGCTCTCTCTGCTCTCCCCTGCTTGATGGATGCGGCCCTTAGAGGCTGTTTATTAATTTGCTGGACTGGGTCACCTCCCCTCCATGCCCCTCCCCTGCAGGTTCCACCAGAAACCCCACCTCGGTCCTGGGCCTCTCTGGCTGGATCCCCTGGTCCCCCTCCTCTGCCCTGCCCTGAATAGAGGGCTCCGCAGCTGGGGTTTCAGAGCCAGCTCCGACTCAGCCGTCTGGAAGTGAGCTGCCCTTTTCTTGGTCCTGGTTCAAGGACTTTATCTCTGTCACAGTCCCACTAAGTGCTCCAGAGTGCATGATGCCTTCATGAGCTCACCCGTGGACAGTCCACTGTCCACCAGGGCCATGTCAGAGGGAGGGAGTGCCACTCCCAGGCAGGGGTGAGAGGTTCCCCTATGATGTCAGGCTGTGCGCTTGGCACTTTCTCCCCTCCTGACGGTGGCCCAACTGCAGGCTGGAGTCACCTAACTGTTCACAGAGCCAAGTCAGGAGCAGGGCCTGCTTTCTGCTTGTTAGGAAGCTGCTGTTTTCAACATTGATCCTCAGATGAATGCCTTTTGGGGACACTGGCATGAGATTCATCTGAGGTGTTGACTGAATAAAATGCACAACCTAGAAGTTGAGAGTTATGTTTTACTTGGTGGACAAAACTGAGGATTTAAGCCTGGGACACAGCATCTCAGATCACTCTGAGGAACTGCCCCAAAGAGGTCAGGGAGGAGCCAGGATCTATAGGAGTTTCTGCAATAAAGGGCAGGTAGTTGGAACATCAAAAGATTATTGTTTATTAAAGAAAACCAGACATCTCAAGTTAAGGAATTTCACACTTTTCTATGTACGGGAAGATGGAAGAGTCTGGGCTTATTGAAATCATTCCTTTGATGTGCACCTCAGCTTCTAGGGCTGGTATCCCGTGCTTTCCCATCCTGAGGTCTCTCAGGGCTCACCATCAAGATGGCTGTAGTGGCTGAGGGCTGCAACATCCTTCGTTTACTGTTATGGCAGGCGGCATTCTTAGTCCACAGAAGAACAAGAGGATTTGTGTCTGGCGTGGACGCTGGCAGCTTTGCGAGGCTGGAGTTTAATTTGACTTGAACTGTGAATAGAGACAAGTCTAGTCTGTAAAGAGAGAAAGCAACTGCACATGGACTCTCTCCTTTTCCCCGATAAAATCCTAATTTCTACCTCATGTGCTCACAACCCTGTGTGTGCATGTGTGCGTGTGTGTGTGTGTGTGTGTGAAGACTGTGTGTGCCAGGTTCTAGTCAGTTCTCCAAGTAATGGCGAACAGTACAACAAAGTTCCAAGTCAAGTGGCAGCTTTGGAGGGTGAAGATGGAGGATGGAGCTTTGGAGAAAAGGGCAATTTTTATATCAATGGTTGCATTTGTGAATCTTTAGGCAAATCACCGCAGAGACAAATGAACTCATTTGAAAGTCCCCTCTCTTCTTGGTCTTCCTTAAGAGTAAAACTCATTGGAGCCTGGGTACCAGTACTCTAGACATTGTAAACTTGATGTTGAATATGCAGAAGGAAAAACAATCAGCTCTGGCTCCTTAGTGGCTTAGACAGGTGTGCAGAGCTGTGGGGTTTGTAATTCACAGCTATTAAATTCTTTAGAAAGGTGATAAGAACTTTCTCTTGGGGCAAGGAAGTATGACAGAAGATGAAGAGAAGTGTAAAAACTATCGTGTATGGGGGGGCTTTGAGACAGTTTTGTAATGCTAAGTGATGCATAGCTATCAGCCTGGAATTCACACCTAATCAACTCAACAATTAATTGGATACACTGTGCGTGCCTTCAGGGGATTATCAGAGTGGGAAGATAAAGGGGGAGGGGGGCAAACTGGGAAGATCTCTGGGCTTTAGTCCCAATGTTAAGGGACAGAAAGAACATATTTTTTAATGCAAAATATATTCTTTATATTGGCCATAAAACCACTTGGTGTAAAAACATAAATTCAGATGTCAAATTGCATTAAAAAAAGAAAGCCTTGCCCTGTCCACAGAGACAGCGACCCAACTGATTGGATAAACAGTTGCATTAAAATAGCTCAAGCTGCCACTCGAAGCTCGGGGTGTGTGTGTGGTGGGAGGGGGGTCCACACTCCCACCAACTTCCCAGCCCCACCACCACTGTCTATCTCTCTCTGCAGCCTGGGCACCAAGGATGAGATCAAAGACCTTCCACCCAGAGCAGATCTTGCTGCTTGAATCTGTGCTGGTGTCATCCCTGCGAAGTTTCTAACTACAGAGGGAAATTATGTCTCTCTCGATTTATCTGGTAAATAATCATGCTCTGACTTGAGATATATTTTGAATTTCATGCTTCCTTCTCAGAAAAATCTCAATCCAATATGTTAACTGTGGGAGAATGCCACCAGATGCATAACTTAAATGTTTCAATTTTTAACCTGAAGTTTCTGGATAAACAGAAGGATTTTGAATGTGCTATCATTCTTTGTTTAAACAGAACCAGCTTGTTAAAATATGGAGTAGAGAGGTGATATATTCTCTCAGACAATTTTGAAAGTGGTTTATAATGAAGACAGAGAAGAGGATCTTTAATTTTTATATCAGTTTCTCTCAGAAGACATCATGAAAAATACTTGAGTTCCTGCTACTTTGCCATATCTCAAATTTGGGGGAGGCGCGGCAGGCCTGATGCTGACCTTTTGGGGACCTGAAGCAAGAACACAAAAAGGGCACCCACACTGTGTGTCCGAATATCTGAGTTAAGAATCTGTTAAAGGCGTTCTGTTCTAAACTCCAACTTAGATGAATATGTCATCATGATGACCTGGAAGTTAAGGGTTGAATTTAGAATTCTCAGATACCCAAGATCCTCGTGTGGGAACATGGCCACAGGTGGAAAAGCAGTCTGTGGCCTGGGTGCTGGCCTGTGACCATTCTGCCCACTTCATTGGGCAGAATTCTGGGTCCTGGGCAGCAGGACATGGGGTAGGAGGAGGGATACGCAGGCTCTGGGTAACGATGCCCATGGGGGGTTGCAGCCAAGCAGGGCTGGGGAGTGGGGTGCCCCTGAAGTTCCTGGTCTAGTGGGAGAGCTGGAATGACCTGCCTCTGGTTGCCCTAAAAGGAAAAGAAATGGTCATGGTCACACGGGGTGAACATCTCATTCAGGGCAGGTCATGACTGGGTTGGGTCCATGGCTCTTGACCTGAGAGAAACTCCTTTATTACCAACATTCTCAAGAGGGGGAGGGGTGTGGGGAGACCTAACTCTCTGTGTGGACCTTTGCAACAACTCATTTATGAAAGAAACTAGTGGGGGTAATATCTGATTATTATTGAATACAACTTTGAACAGCAAACAGACATGAGAAAAACCTTTTGAACAAATTCTAGTAGAATTCTGAATCATTTACTCAAATTTATAAAGAGAAACTTTTTATATACTAGCATCCATGAGGAAGAAAGGGGTTCCTGATACTTAGCCAGAAATTCCCCTAAAAGATTGGGTTGGGATGGATTTGTGAGGCTCCGAACATGACTCTTCCAGGTGGTGGGAATCCACCCACAGCAGCTGTGCCAAGCGTCCTCGTGTGAACGTCCCGGCCCCCATCTCTGTGTAGCTCTGAGGATGGGTTTTTTGGAAGTATGATTGCGGCATTAAAGGGTATAAACTCTTTTAACTCTCTTCCCATATATTACCAAATTGCTTTGGAGAGAGGCAATTCTAGTTGATATTTCCACCAGCAGGGAAGAATATAGCTATTTCACTCAACCCTCCATCAAATATTATGTTTCTAAATTGCCAATTTGAAAGATGAAAAAAAGTCCCATAATTGTTCCCATTTGCATTTTAAATTACTTGTGAGGCTGAGCATTTTTCATATGTTGGGTACTTCTTCTGTGACTTTTCTGTTCAACTCATTTGTCTCCTTAGTGGTAGATAAGCCCCCATCTCCCCATGAAATGCTGGGGATATTAAGCCTTTGCCATCTTTGATGCTAATGTTTTTCTTAATAAGCTCTGTGTTTTAATGACAGAAGGAAGACAAAATGTTACTTTATGACAATAAATATTAATGAGTTAAACTCTCTGATTAAATGACAAAGACTAGCAGATTAGAGTAAAATGTAAAGTACACTTACAGAGAACATACATAAAACAATGGTAATTTAATGTTAGTTATTATAAAGAAAATGTTACCATGTGTTGGCCTTTAATGACTGCATGAATCATGGGGTACTTCTTGGGGAAGCCTTTTTTGATTGAACTTCCTTCTCATAAATGCTTGTACTACCTCTTAGTTCGTATTGATGGCACTTTTATGAAGCATTTACCCTCACATGCTTGATGCCTGTTTTCCATCCTGTTGTAAGTCCCTAAAAGTAGAGCAAGTGTTGTTTGCTCCTGGATTCCTGCATCTGTGATGGGGCCTGGCACTTGTGTGCTCAGTCAGAAATTGGTCACTGACGGACTCTAAATGCACGATCTCAGTTAATTCTTAAAACAGCTCTGCAAATAGCTATTATTGCTACCAAGGTACAAGTGAAGGACCCGGCTCTGAGAGGGTAAGTGATTTTCCTAAGGTCGTGCATATCCCAAGGGATGCAGCCAGAATGGAAGCTCCCATTCGACTGATGGCAAAACACTGTCACTGCAATGGGAAGTTTGGAGATAAAACAACAGGAAAGATTCATTGAGCAGAAGCAAAGGGAAAAAAAGGAAGGCTGGTCATATGAATATAAAATAAAGGTCAGCAAATCAAATCTACAATGAAGTATCACCTCACACCCGTCAGAATGGCCATCATCAAAAAGTCTACAAACAATAAATGCTGGAGAGGGTGTGGAGAAAAAGGAACCCATCAACATTGTTGGTGGGAGTGTAAGTTGGCGTAGCCACCATGGATAACAGAATGGAGGTTCCTTAAAAAACTAAACATAGAGTTACCATATGATCTGGCAATCCCACTCCTGGGCATATATCCAGAGAAAACTCTAATTCAAAAAGACACACGCTCCCCAATGTTCGCAGCAGTACTATTTACAATAGCCAAGACGTGGAAGCAACCTAAACGTCTATTGACAGGGGAGTGAATAAAGAAGATGTGGTATATATATACAATGGAATATTTTTCAGCCACAATCATGTAGTGGACAAGGAGGGTTGCTGTGTCGATAAGAGGACATGATATCGCTCAGTGAGGATGGATCTGTTGAATATTTTATACTAAATACCAACAACTCAATACACAACCAAACCCTTTTAGAAATACAGATATAGGTGAGCAGAAACCCATTCATAGGAGATTATGTGTCAAATAGAGAATGTATAAATGAAAGACCTCATAAGTTTGAATAGTCTTCCTAAAATGTTGCATTAATGCATTTTTATCAAACGTAGTATCATACAAAATTATTGGTTCATCCTTTTATGCTGCTATGAGACATTTGCAAAGTAGTGATTATATGTTAGACCACAACAATAATATCAGTTAATTCTAATGCATTAAACTAGAAATTAATTTAAAAATTTCTCACACAGAGTATATTGCTCATAAACTTTAAAAAAAAAAAACTTCCATAAAAATGAGTCTTGAATCCAAAGACACATAAAACTAACCAGAGAAGGCCAATGGGGCTGGGCTCTCAGAACCACAAATGAGCCCCCAGTGTGAAGCTGATGGTAGGAGGTGCCCACAACGTATGCTCAGTGCGAAGCTGGAAAAACCCTTACGATTGGCTTTTCCTCTTTGAAAATCTTTCCTCCCTCTAATTTGGCTTCTGTGCACACTTCTAGCATCTCACAGAGTGAGAACTACATTCCCAAGTACCATCCCTCTGCTGGGGTGATTTCCTTCCTCCTTCTCTGATGTGCTGGTGGCAGGTGGGGGCTTGGCCTCTGTCCTCAGCTGGAACTTAACCCCATCCAGGAAGCTCCCCTGCCCCAGGGCCAGCCTGGGGAAGGCTCGTCGCATCACTGCCGGAGCAGAAACACTGTGGACAACTTACTCTTAGAGCCACAATCCTCACAGCAAGTAGTTCTTTCTTGATTTCAATCCCTCCTGAAGGAAGTTCCTTGACAGCACAGATCTTGACATTTCTGAAACCCCAGAGCCTCGCAGAGGATGGCCACGAAAGGACTGATTGAATGGACAGATTAACCAACTAACCAATGAATTGTCTTTGAGATTTAATAGTTAAAGAAAAACATCACAACATATAGCAAAGACTATTGGGGACGTACAGTTTCAGCTCCAACGTGTAAAGACCTTGGACGTCAGCATTCTCATCCTTACAAGAACAAACTGGAAAATTGGAAAATCTTTTTAAGACCCATCAGAGAATGACGGTCACAGGGCAAACCTTCCAACACAACACTTTGAGAGAAAGGCATATCCGAGAAATGCAGCTAAGACCCACTTACCTGGAGCAGAAGGCCCTGAGCCATAGACAGGTAGGAATATTTACACGGTCGTTTGAGCGAATTCCTGGAGGATGAGTGTGGTCTAGCATGAGAGCGAGAAACTCCTGGGGGTCGTGTGTTTGGGGGACCCCACACCTTTGAGGTTTTTCCCTGCAGGAACCTCACCAGGTTCTCACAGTGGGGCTCAGAGGAGGATCCTTGTGGCTGTGACTGGGGAAGGAGGAAAATCCTTGTGAAATATGCCCACAACATTCTCTGTACAAATACCTACTCTCCAGGGAGGACTCTGCCAGGGGCAGCTCTGAATTTTGGTCCCGGCTGGAGAAAAGCATCCTCACTCTAGCCCCATCCAGCCTTCCTGCCTGACCTGAGGGGGAACCATGGCACAGAGCTTCAAGGAAACAGCTTGGGATGCTTTGTGTCCGTGGAGGAGGGAGAGAAACACTTGGGAAGAACACAGCCAGGATCCACTGCTCCAGCTTCCTGGGCCGCCATAACAAGGTGCCACAAACTTGGTGTCTTCCAAAATCAGAAATCTGTTCTCTCTCTGAAATCAAGGTGTGGACAGGGCCATGCTGCCCTAAGAGTCTGTAGGGTAGGGTCGTTCCTTGTCTTTTCCAGCTTCTGGTGGTTCCAGGCTGCCCTCAGTGTCTCATTTTATAAGGCTTATCCCTGCCTCCATTGTCACATGTCTTCTCTGTGTGACTGTGTCCTTTCCTCTCATAAGGACACACCATTGGATTCAGGATCCATCTAGGTAATCCAGGAGATACCATCTGGAGATCTGTAACTTAATCACACCTGCAAAGGCCTTTTTTCCAAATGAGGTCACGTTCACAAGTTTTGAGGGTTAGGATGTGAACATATCTTGTGGGGTCACCATTCAACGATGGACACTCACCAAAAGGCTGAGACTTAATTAGAATGTTACAGAACATTCTCTGTACCCCACACCCTACCTCCATGGTAACGGGGCTCTGGTATAATGACAGTGAATTATTCAGTATAATTACAGCTAAAGGTGCTGCAGGGCACAGACCCTTCTGAGGAGGAGCGGTAGGCACAAGGTCAAAGGGTTACTGAGGCAGAACCCAGGACCCCGGATGAGCAGGAATCCTCCTGTACCTGCAGCCGCCCAAAGGCTCGGCTCAGATTAACACAAACACGCAGCAACTATTGTGCTACACAGCATGCTCAGCTTTCAACAAATTACAAGGGAGACCAAAAGGCAGGCGCAGAGGGGAGACCACGGGGGGACACAGGGAGAAGACGACTGTCCACCGCCAGGAAGAGAGGCCTCCGGAGAAACCAGCCCTGCTGACACCTTGATCTTGGACATCTAGCCTCCAGGACTGGGAGGGAATAAACCTCTGTTATTTAAGCTGCCTGGGCTGTAGGGCTCTGTGAATGCCACCCGAGCTGCCTGACGCACGTGGCCAGTCAGTGCACATGGTCTCCAGCCTCGCCGCTGTGGTCAGGGGTGGGGACATGACCCACATAGGGGGTTTTTGAAGCCATTTGGGAAGAAGAAGCTCCTGTCCCCATAGATTCTGGAGCAGGCAGCGTCTAGGGTGGGGCAGCTGGTGGCCAGTAGCATCACTCGTGGAGGAAGGCTGCCTGAGTGGGGTGAGTGCAGGGACATGGAAATAGTCCACTCCGAAGGCTGGCGTGTCCAGGTCCAGCTGTGGGGGCCATGGGTTGCCCCTGGGGTCCCTTAGGCAGGGGATGCTCTGTTGTCGGGGGCTGCAGCCTGGACCCCGTGTGTGTGCAGCACCCCCGGCCTCCTGGGGCCTGGGGCACAGTGTGGGGGTGGCCCTCCTGGGGGAGTTGGTTCAGGTTCACATCCCAACAAACTCCTCGCCCCGGAAGTGTGGGCAGCGTGATGGGAACACGGGCCGACACGCGTGATGTGACTCTCCAGCTCTGTCTTGCTTTTCTTAAGCAAGTGGCCTGATTTTTGTAGAACACGGCTTTTCCCTGGAGGGTAAAGAGAGTGGATTTCTGGAGCTTGGAACGGCAATAGTCGTTAAGTGAACCTGCTTCCCCTTAGGACATCTTCCTGCTTTGTTCTGAAAGTGACAAGAGCAGCCCGGCTGAGCATGGGTCCCGGGCCTGGAGAAGGACACAGTTTCTGGGATCTGCTAGGTTCTCCATGGATCCCTCTAAAACTAATTTCTGTCCTATCATAATATTTACTTCATCAGGATAAGCTCTTCAATTTTCCCATCATTTCAACGGGATGTTATGGCAAGACAGACTTGCCAGAGAAAATTAAATCTCGTGGGGCATGTTTTGGGGAGGTGAGGGAGGTAAGAATGATAAATGTGCATGAGAGTAGACACTGGTGAAGTGATTAAAAACTCATTCATTAAGAATTGCTAATCATGGGAGGCTAAAAAAACCACCCGGGACTGTACAGATTTCAAGTCAGGGGAGAAATTTATTAGAGGGAAAGATGGTCTTAGAAATTTATAAAAATGTGAAATCAGAGGCTGCTGGTGGTCCAGTGAGGCCGACCACGGTGGGTGGGGCTGGGGTGGGGCTAGGGGTGCCCTGTTTGAGCACGGGGTGCTGGGGGAGCCGAGGGAGGCCTCCGCCCCAGGACTCAGCTCCAGCCCACGGGGGCCGTGCCATCTACACCGCTGAGCCGGGGGTGCCGTTCATCGGGAACTCACTTTGTGCCCCACCGGAAGCCTGTGCAAAACTTCCCTTAACTCTCTGCAGCCTCAGAGATCTCAGCCTCTCAGAGCTGCTCAGAGAGGTCGCCGGCCGCTCCCTGACCCAGCTGCACAGCCCGCCCTCTCCGCCCACATCCCCTCCTGACACTAGGTCCCTGGAAGGACGCACCATGGTCTTTTCTGCCTGTGCATGGAGGAAACTTGTTGCTATTCAATTAGCAGCATTTTACTACCTGTGAGTAAAAGAAACATGCTGAGAATAGGGTTTTAGGTCACTATTTGTGATATAGAGAGGTTTCGTTTTCACGTGGTTTCCTTTGAACTTCAACCCCTTATAAGACACATTTGTCCCTGCTTTAGGCAATGTTTACGGAGCACCAAACAGGCGCTGGGCATCGTGGTGATGGACGATGGTATTCAGGGAAAATACAAAAGCAAAACCAAACCACAGCCCCTGCAGGGTCCCTACTCACAGCCCAGGGGCAAGACAGAGACTGTCAGTCTTTCCTCCTTCCTTTCTCTCTGCCTGTCTGTCTCCACGCAGGTGTGAGGCCGAGGGGGACATTTATAACGGGCGCATCCGATCCATCTTTGATGCGGCTCTTGAATTAAACGCCGTCCAAAGGACACGGCCCCACCTGTGAGGTGTTCTCGTCAAAAAGTAAGGCAGAGGCTGACCGTGCTCCGATGACTAGCTTACAGGAAACACAGGGATAGAGGGGCATCTTCCGGAAAGCAGGAGGAGGAGGATGGGTGTTGGAGCCAGGCTCGTCTGGCAGCTTACGACTGATTACGAGACATCGGATGAAGCTGCTTCCTTTGGAATCTGAAGCCTCAGGTGTAAGGTGGCAGGGGGTGGGCTTACCTTAGAAAGCCACAATCTGTGAATTTATTCAATACATCTGTCTGAGTGCCTGCTGTGAGCCAGCAGGTTCTAGGGACTAGGGATATGGCCGTGAACCAAACAGGGACCAGCCCTGCCCCTGATATCTGACCTCCTGGTGGGAGAAGAATCAATGCAGGGGAGTCCTGGGAGCCAGGGGGCTGGGTCAGAACTTCTATTGTGATGTCACACTGTGGGTGTGGAAGGATGTGACACGGGTCGGCCGTCTGCCAAGCGACCCCGTCTGAGGATGGGCCCCACGGAGGTCACCCCTGTTGACAGGCTCCCGAGGACGTGTTTCCAAAGTGGAGGAACTGACCAGACACCATCTGCAGAGAGTTAATTTAGTAAATTATGGGCCATCATTTGATGGAATATTATGCAGGCATTCGAAGCTATAATTACAAAAAAAGCACAAAGCCACATAAAAATGTGTATGGTGCAAAGTTGCATGCGTGCTGTGATTGTAACTGAGTGAAAACTCTGTGTGTGTGTGTGTGTGTGTGTGTGTGTGTGTGTGTATACACGTCTTGAGAGGGGGCATGCAGACAGAACAGTGCTTGTCCCGGGCTTTGCCCTGTGGGGTGAGCTGCACCCCCTATCACTCGAGGCCTTCCTACCAGGTGAACCCTGAGATGCCTGCCCCTGCCTTTATCCAAGCCAGGCTCCCAACTGCCCTTCACCTTGGAGCTATACGATGAACTTCCAGTCAAGGTACTTCTGTTTATATCAGACAGAGCCAGATTCCACTGCTACACCAAGGACCCTGCTGCCCGCGGTGGCTGGCACAGGGGCGGGGGGTCGAGGAGGTGGCCCACTGTGGACCCGTCTTCACCGAGGTGGCTCCAGGGTGACGGGGACTCCTGGCTGGGCAGCAGCAGGACAGCAGGTGAGCCGGTGTCTTGCGTTCTCTGGCCGAGGCAGCACACGTGGAAACATCAGGGTGTCACATGTGTGGCTCCGTGGGACCCTGAACCCAGAGATGGCTTCCAGTGGAAACAGATCCATGGAAGCAGAGAGGGAGGAAAATACCAAATTACCAAGAAAAACCCTTTTGCCCGAAGTCCGAAAATGAAAGCATTCTAGGTATGGAAAACAGGTGCTTTGTAAAAGAGCTGGAAGGCTACGCTTTCACCCAAGGCTAACCTGGCCCGAGATCAGCAGCGAGCAGACAGCAGAGGAGGAGGAAAGATCAGACTTAGGATCCAGGCCGCCCGGCACCCCACGTCCCCTGCTGCATCCTAGGGGCCTTCTGCCTGCCAAGGGGACACTCGCTTTTGGGGGGCGAAGGAAACGCAACCCAAAGGTGGTGCCAGATGGAGACACAACGCTGAGCGCCAGAAGATGGGCAACCAGTGCCCGGAGTCTGTATTCCAGCCATTGCCTGGTTTATATTCCACGGCTACGACTCAGAAACGCCTCTGCCTCCGGACACTTGGCCGTGGAAACAATTGGAGTAAAATAGATCATGAGCCACAGGGCTGGGGGGACCCAGCTGCTAGAGACAGCTGTCCTCGCTGAAACGTGGGCCTCCGTCTGCACCCAGAGGGGATGTGCCCAGAGAAGAAGCCCCCAGACTCAACACAAGCCCTTAGTAAGGGGAGGCCAGGTTCCCAGTTGCATTCCTACCACTATAAACACCCACGTGCCTCGTGTCTGAGAGCACCTGCTTTGGAGTTACCTGGGCCTGGCTTAGAATCCGAGCTCCATCAGTTACCTTGCACGTTTCCTGAGCTTGAGTGAAATACTGAGCCCCCCAGGTCCAGCTTCCTCATCCGTAACAGGGTTGAGGAGAAGCGTGAACAGGAGGGTGACGTGCCCAGCTTCTCAGCACCAGGGACAGAGTGGCAGTCAATTGGCACGCTGTCCCTACCTGTAGGACACAGACCAGCGGCTCTCCTCCAAGCCAGACTCGCTTCTTGTCCCCACGTGTCCTTTCTCATCCTTCCTCTTTTGCTGACCATCACCATGGTTGTCCACCCTCCAGGCATGACCATCTGGCATTGCCTTCCATGCTGCCTCCGTTCCGGGTCCCGCATACTGTGGTCTACGTGGTCAGGTGCTGCGTGGATGCCCGCAGGCCCCTTTCCTTTCTGATGCATGCTCTTCTGTGCCTGTGGCTGGTGTCTGCAGCCCTGTGGGGACTGTCCTTGGGCTCTGGGCACTGTGTCACCTGCACACTCAAAGGGCCAGACGTGCCTGGGACATGGTGACCTGGCCTCTGCCCCCTTCACCGAGTACCCTAAGCCTGACCGACTTGTGTGGGGTGGGAAGGCCCACACCCTGTCTGGGTCAGGACATCTCAGAGGTGTGGCTTACATTCAGAAAGCGCCACCAAGCCTCAGGCGGGAGATGCCCTCATGGCCTTTTGCCTGAAATCACATCTCTGCCAGGTTTCCTCCTCTTCCCACCCTGTATCCTCCAGGCCCCAGCCGCTCCCAGCAACTCTTCCTTATTACTGCACAGCCCTGACACAGGCATCCTGGTTGCAGGGTCTGTTGGGGAGCCGAGCTGAGACAGCAGTCTTGTGGCTCTGCCCGCTTCCTTCAGGCTCACTGCCCTGCTCTGGGCAGATGACTCTCCACACGCACAGGCTATACCACCAGCTTCCCGGGGACTCCTTGTCTTGGTCTACCCTCCGCACTCACCTGCCTGGCACCTGCCCTTCCACGCCCAGCTCTGATGACCCATCCATCCAGCAAGTCTTTCCTGGATCCCCACTGATGCTGTGCTGAGACCAAAATGGGCGAGGCTGGCGAGATCCCTGTGGCTTGGAGCTTATTCTTGGTTATTTATTTTACTTTATCACTCCTTTATCTGGAAATCTCCATTTGACTTGTTATCAACTGAACTAAGACCAGATTCTTCATTCGGCACGCAAAGCCTCAGTATCTGTCGGTGAACGAAATATTGTGACCTCAGCACAGAGTCGAGCTTTCAATAAGTATTGCATGAATGAGCAAATGGATGGAATTAGAGTCAGAAATCCCTCTCAATGCACTTCTCCACCTTCATTCACTTCCTTACCCTGGACTCAATGGGTCTTTTTCTCTTTTCTTTTTTTTTAAATTTAATTGAAGTATAGTTGACTTACAATATTGTGTTAATTTCTGCTGGACAGCAAGGTGACTCATTTCTACATACACACATTCTTTTCCATATTCTTTTCCACCATATGGCTTATCACAGGATATGGAATATAGTTCCCTGGGCTCTCCAACAGGCCTCTGCATCACCTCCTCTCCTGCCCCCCATTTATAACCCTGGATTGTACTGAAGCTGACTGTTCATTTACTGTGCCCAGCTGGTCTCAGCTTTCTTACCTCTGGCTCTAGGTTCTGCTAAGAACGATTTCCTTCCCTCCCCTCTCCACCTGCTTTTTTTTATCTCCTTCCTGGTCCCAGGTGTGGATCCCATAAGGTTCTCTCTGGCTCCCTGGTAAAGCCGGCCTTGCTGTGTCCTTCAGTTCCCTGGCTGCATCCCCAGGCTTCCCTCCTCCACTCTCTTGCTCATCCTCAGGATCCAGCCCTGTGGTCTCCTTTCTGTCCCTCTAACACCCTGCCAGGCGTCTGTGCAGTCACCCCCTCTGCCTAGATCACCCCGTGGCCTTCCTCTTGCTCTGTGTTCACTTGGTATCTCAGCTCAGGATCACAACTCAGGGAGTCCTCCATACCCCCTGGGCTGGGGCAGAGCCCCTGTCACAACTGCTCGTAGCAAAGATCCCAAGTCTCAGGTGTGCATGTGATCAGTTTGTAAGTGTCTGCTTTTTACAGTCGTCCCTAAACTGCACGACGGGTGCATCTCCCCCTTTCAGCTGCCACGATACTCAGAGTACTGAGCCCAGCACTGGCGGCATGTGAGAGACCAAGAATGTGTTGTTGATTGAACAAATGAATGACTGAAATCAGGCTGGGGTATCTCTCAGCTCTGCACCGACAACTCCATCCTCACGGCCTCTGTTTGAGCTTGTGGTATCCTGCCCTTCCCTGTGTGTAGACGGCTGGCCCTATTCGAGTTCATCTACCTCATTGATATATACATATCATACATATATATACACACACATATACATAAATAAACATATATACATATATGTGCATATATGTATGTATCCATATACATCTACATACATAAAATACATGTAAACATATAAATTATATAATAATTTATATGTATTATATGTTTATATATGTTTATGTGTATTATATGTTTATATGTATTTATATATGTAAATATATACATATAAATTATATATGTTTATATGCATTTTTATATGTATATATATGTATACAGATACATATATACACACATAGATACATACAGCAGTAATGTAGATGAGCTCAACAGGTGTGCTTATGTATATGCATATATATTTCTTTAATAGGTGGAGGGAGAATATATATACACACACACCTATTTGAGGATATACATGTATATTTTTTTCCTTCCACCTGTTAAGTGAATATATATATATATATATATATATATATTTCCAGGTTTATATAATATATATCCAGGTATCACAGCCAAACAAGAGTAGTGTCCCTATGAAAGCTTTCATAAACCGAAACAGCGTAAAGCAAAGAAGCACTTACTTGAGGGCCTGTCTTGCTCACAGACGCACAAAACGAACGGAGATGAAGCACAGATGCTCACAGACGCAGTTCACAGCTCTGGCAGCTGATGCTGGGATGCCGAGCGTGGTTCCCGAGAAGGAGCTTGACGGGGCGGCTCTCACTGCTCAGGTGGCGCTGCCTCTGTAATGCTCACTGCAAAACAAACACTGACGCTGTTGCCACTTTTTGTCTTTTTTCATGAAAGTGAAAATCTTTGGATTTCTTTTGGTTAGCGAAACAGGCACTAATGTAGGTCTTTCGTAAAAGTGAAGTAGGGTAAAGCGAACTTTTGAAAAGTGGGAGATACCTGTCTCTGTGTATAAATCTATACATATATACATAAAGACAATAAACCTACTATATGATATGTAAGTATATGGACATATGCATTCTCCCCCCACTCCTAAAGAATCTCTGATGACCCCCTCCATTTACTAGTTCAAATGACAATGTCTTTTCCACCTGTTCAGTGTGGGCTGTGCTTGGTGACTTCCTTCTAATGAGGACAGTGTGAAAAGCTGGGAAAAGTAACTACAGTGGGGAAACCTGACAAGCGCACGTCAGCCAGGTGATTAAGGTCAGCCTCACAGAGATCAGTCACGCTGACAGCACGTGTCCTGATGTGATGGTGTCATCGAGGTTCTGTACCTCTCTGGTCTTCAAACCCAAAACCCATAACCGCAGTTTAACCGTGGGAAAAACGTCAGACAAATCCGGACTGAGGGACATTCTACAAAATGCCTGGCCGGTGTTCCTCAAACTGTTAAGTTAGGGTCGTCAAAAACAAGAAAACTCCAAAAACCAGTCCCAGTGTAGAGGAGTCTGAGTGGAGTGAATGTCACGCTGCATCCTGGACGGGACCCTGAGCTAGAAAAGGACGTTAGAGTAAAACAAATGACAGCCGAGCATGGACTTTAGTTAACCACGATCTATCAATCCTGGCTGCTTACTTGTGACTGATGTGCCACAGTAATGTTAACAATAGGGGAAACTGAGTGTGGGTGTGTATGGGAACTCAATGGGCTATTTTTGCAACCTTCCTCTAAATTCTAAAATAAAAAGTCTATTTAGGAACATCCGGTTTCAACCACGACAAGGAAAGCTTGGAAGTTGTCACTCTCCTCTTTATATTAAGCCAAAAAAAGCTGAACAAAATGAAAACCAACGACTTTCCATGAGCCATCAGAGAGTGGAGGTGGCAGGACAAACCGTCGCCCAAAATCTGCAGGAAAAAAAGACAAAAAGAAACATGGCTGAGGTCAGTTTATTTGGAGCAGGAGCCGCTAGAGCTGCAAATTGATAGCAAGACTCAAAGACTGATTTTGACAAATGCTAGAAGCTGCATGTGGACGAGTCCTGAGGCTTCAGCCCTAGGGGGCCCCACATTTCATGGGCTTTACTGTAGGGATCCCAGTAGGTCCACACAGTGAGGGACCAAGAAAAATCTCCCAGTAGCTCCTGCGGTGGGAGGGGGAAAGTAACCCTGCTGAAATAATTCAGAGTATTTTCCATAACACTTCCGACCCTGTAAGGAAACAGCTTTAGCGGAGACTTCTCTCACTTGGACTGAAGGGGGAATTGTGATTATCCAGCTCCAGCCCCCGTTGCCCTCTTGCATCATCCAAGAGGAGGAAGGAAGCTAAGAAACCCTTGTGAGGGTCACAGCTCAGGACACAGCCCCACTAAAAGACTGGGATTTTGAATTAAGACCAGACTCTTCCCTCTTCCCACACCTCACACCCCATCAATAGGACTCCATCATAATAACAGAGGATTATGGTAAAAGAGCTGAAATGTAGAGGCTCATAGTAAGAAGGAGTTCTTAGGGAAACCCAGAGACATCAGGGGAGGCAAAAGCAAGGACATTACAGGAATTTGAAGCCTCTGGTACCCAGAGCTGCAGTGAACATTAAATATAGCCCAACTCCTAGCCAGATTAACATAACACCAACTAAAGGCTTTTCATCTCAGTTTCTACCCAATATACTATGCCCAGATTGCAGCAAAAAATTACAAGGCATGTGAAAGGCAGGGAAAAACACCATCTTAAGAGAACAAATAAGGACTTCCCTGGTGGTTCAGTGGTTAAGAATCCACCTGCCAATGCAGGGGACACAGGTTCGAGCCCTGGTCCAGGAAGATCCCACATGCTGTAGAGCAGCTAAGCCCGTGCACCACAACTACTGAGCCTGTGCTCTAGAGCCTGTGAGCCACAACTACTGAAGCCCATGTGCCTAGAGCCCATGATCCGCAACAAGAGAAGCCACTGCAATGAGAAGCCTGCACACCATAATGAAGAGTAGCCCCCGCTCGCTGCAACTAGAGAAAGCCCGCATGCAACAACGAAGATCCACTGCAGCCCCAAATAAATAAATTTATTTTTAAAAAAAGAGAGAGACCAAGTAAGCTGCAGAATACAGCACAGATTTTGAAATTATCAGGTAGGGAATTTAAAATCATCATGATTAATATGTTAAGGGCTCTAATGAAAAAAAGCTGTCACAGGTAAGAACAGATGAGTAAACTAAGCAAAGAGGTGGAAACTACAAGACAGAATCAAAAGGAAATGCTAGGAAGGTCATTCATTTTTTCTGAGGTATAATTGACATACAATATTATGTCAGTTTCAGGTTATGATACAACAACTCGACATCTGTATATACTGCAAAATGATTGCCACAATGTCTAGTTAACATCCACCACCTCACATAATTACAGAATTATTTTTCCTGTGATGAGGACTTTTAAGATTTACTGTCTTAGGAACATTTAAATATGTAACACGGTATTATTACCTATAGTTCCCAAGGAAGGACATCTTTCATCCTGTAACAGAAATAAAGAATGACTCTGGTGGACTCACAAGTAGACTGCTGAGAAAAGAATCAGTGAGTTTGAAGATATGTCAATAGAAACTTCCCAAACTGAAATGCAAAAGAAAAAAATAATGAATTAAAAATGGGGGGGGGGGTGGGCAAGGAAGAATATCCAAGAACTGTGAGACAATAAAACAATTATAACATATACTTAATGGGATAACAGAAGGAGAAGAAAGGAGCAAAAGGAATATTTAAAGTACTAATGGCTAAGAATTTCCCAAAATTAAGAACAGACACAAAACCATAGATCTGAGAAAAGCAGGATAAATACTAAAAAAACTATACTTAGGCATATCATATTTGAACTGCAGAAATTCAAAGACGAAAGAGAGTATCTTGAAAGAAGCCAAAAGAAAAACAACATCACCCCTAGGGGAACCAGGGTAAGAATCCCATGGGACAGCGCTTCAGAAACCACGAGAGTAAGAAGAGGTGGAACAAAATATTGAACGTGCTGAAAGGAAAAAATACCAACCTAAAATTCCATATCCAGTGAGTTATCTTTCAAAAGTGAAATGGAAATAAGGATTTTCTCAGACAAACAAACAAAAAACAAAACAAAAAAACCTGGATGAATTCGCAGCTAGCAGACCTGCCTTGCAAGAAACCTTAGGACTTCTTCAGGAAGAAGGAGAATGATGTAGGTCATAAACTCAGATCCACGTAAAGAAAGGAAGTGCACCAGAAAATGTATAAATAAAGGTAAAATAACTTAAATGTTTTTCTTGTTTTTCATTGATCTAAAAGATAACCATTGAAAGCAGTACCAGTAATGATGTATTGGGTAACTATAGCATGTGGATACATGAAATGAAGGACAGCAGTGTTATAAGGGGCAGGAAGGATGAATTAGAAACACTCGGTTATAAGGTACCTGTGGTACATTTGAAGCAGTATAGGGTTATTTGAAAGTAGACTAGGATTCATTGTAAATGCATCTTGAAAACACTAGGAAAAGCACTATAAAATTTAAAATAAGGATTATGATTCATATGCTAAGAAAGGAGAGAAAATTGAGTCATATGAAATGCTCAAGTGAAACCAGAGAAGGCAGAAAAAGGGGAAGAAAGAAAACAAAATACAACGAATAGGAAAGAGCTATAAACATGGTAGATATTAATTCAACTATATCAATAATCACTTTAAATGTGAACAGTCTAAAGACATCAATCCAAAGACAGAGATTGTCATAGTGGATTAAAAACATAAGGTCCAGCTATATGTCATCTGTGAGAAACCCACTTTACATATAAAGGCACAGATAGATTAAAAGGATGGAGAAAGATATACCATATCAGCACTAGTCCAAAGAAAGCCAGAGTAGCTATATTAATTTTAGACAGGACAGACCTCAGACAAAGAATGCTTTCAGGCATGAAGAGGGGCATTACATAATGATAAATAAGTCAATTATCCAAGAAGATATAACAATCCTTAATTTGCACACACCTAAAAACAGAATGTCAAAATACGTGAGGCAACAGCTGATTGAACTTAAAGGAGAAGTAGACAAATCCACCATGACAGTGGGAGACTTTAACACGGTCTCTAGTAACTGGTAGATCCAGCAGGCAGGAGATCAGTAAGAAGAGTTGACATGAACGTCTCCATCAACCTGCTTGATCGAACTGACATCTACAGAACAGTCCATCCAGGAACAGCATGGTTACACATCGTTCTTAAGCTCAAATGGAACATTCACCAAGAAAGACCACATTCTGGGTCATAAAACACACCTTAACAAATTGAAAGTAATAGAGATAATACAAAGTATACTTTCAGACCGCAGTGGAATTAACATAGAAATCGAAACCAGGAATTAAAAGCTGCCATATCTCAAAATATTTGGAGATTGAACATCACCCTCCTAAATAACACATAGGTCAAAGAACTCTCAATGGAAATTAAAATAATATATTTTAAACTAAGTGAAAATTCAACTGATCAAAGTTTGAGAGATACAGCAAAAGAAGTGCTTAGAGGGAAATTTTTAGCATTAAATGCAAACATGAGTAAAGAAGAAAGATTTAAAATCAATTATTTAAGCTTCCACCTCAGACTAAAGGAAGGAAGAGCAAATTATGCCTAAAGGAAGCAGATGAGAAGAAATAATAAAAACTATACAGAAAACAATGAAACTGAAAACAGGAAAACAATAGACCACCCAAACCAAAAACTGGTTCTTAAAAGAGATCAAGAAAATTGATAAAACTCTAGCCAGGCTAATTAAAGAGAAAGGTGTGTGTGGAGGGGAGACACAAAGTTTTAAAATCAGAAATGTAAAAGAGGTCATCATTATTGATACCATGGACAATAAAAGGATACTAAGAGAATACTATGAATAACCCTAGGTCCACAAATTTAACACCTTAGATGAAATGGACAATTTCTTTACAGAGAAAATCCACCAAAACTCATAGAAGTGTCAAAAGTTCAGAAAAACACAGAAGTAAAACCAATGAACCACTGAAGTAGTAATTAGTAAAAATTTATTGTGCACACACCAAAAAGACAGTTTGTAAACAGGGGCGACTCCAAACAAAACATGGAGTGAGGCTCACAGGTATATTATTATAAAGCAACTTACATAGTCTGAGGCAATTTGTGTTTATTCTTTGCAGGATTGGTACCAATATTAGAATTTCGTTAAATGAAAGGGAATTGGTTAGTGGTTACCTCATGTCAATTTTGGGAAACTATTAAGTTTTGCTTATGATTTTCAGAGGCATAAGCAAGAAGTGACCCAGATCAAGTTAACCTAACTCGTCTTGCAAAATAAGCTAAATTAAGCTTTGCTTGTATAAATAACTAAGCTGATTTTGCCTGTTCAGGGAGTTTTCAAGCCTGGTCTCCTTTTGTGTTTGATATTAACAGAAGGAAAAATAGATGATTGGAATGGTCTATATCTATTAAAACTTTGAATCAATAATTAACAGTCTTCCATTACAGAAAATGTCAGGCTCAGATGGATACCCTGATGAATTCTACCAAACATTTCAGTAATAATTTACACCGATTCTCTCCCATCTCTTCTAGAAATTAGGAGAAAAGGGAATAATTCCTTAAGTAATTCTATAAGGCCCACATTACCCAAACACCAAAACCAGACAAGACATTACAAGAAAGAAAAACTTCAGGCCAATATCACTCATGACCATTGATGCAAAAAACCTCAACAATATATTAGCAAGTTGAATCCAACTATGTATAAAATAGATTATACACCATGACCAAGTGGGGTTTGTCTCAGGCATGCAAAGTTGGTTCAACTTTTGAAAAAGTCAGTTAATGTAATCTATCACATCTACAGTGTAAAAAAGAAAAATCATATGTTCATATCAATTATGCAGAAAAAGCATTGGATAATTTGATAATATCAATCTGTGATAAAAACTCTCAGAAACCTAGGAGCAGAGGGGAACTTTCTCAACTTGATAAAGACTATCTATGAAAACTCTACAGCTAATATCATACTTAATGGTGAGAAACTAGATGCTTTCCCCCTAAGATGGGGAACAAAGTAAAGATGTCTTCTCTCAAACTCCTATTAAACATCTTTCTGGAAGTCTTAGCTAGTGCAAGAAGGCAAGACTGGGGAAGGGGGAATATACAGATGGGGAAGGGGGAATATACAGATTGGGAAGAAATAAAAATTTGTTCACAGATGACATGATTATCTACGTAAATTCCGAAGAGTAAACGTAATAACATCTAGAACTAGTGTACGATTATAGCAGGCTGCAGTATACTAGGTTAATATACAAAAGCCAACTGATTTCTTATGTACCGGCTATGAACAATTGAAATTTGAAATTAATAAAATCAATATCGTTTAATAACATATCTCCCCCCAAAAGAACCCCGAAATGATACAGTTAGGTACAAACTAAACAGAATATGTACAGGGTCTATAGACAATAAACCACAAAACTCTGAAGAGAGAAGGCAAAATCCTAAATAAATGGACAGATATTCTATGTTCATGAGTTGGAAGACTCAATATTTTTTTAAATGTCAGCTCTTTCCAATTTCATCTGTTGATTCAATGCTACCCCCATAAAAATCCCTGGAAGCTATTTTGTAGATATTGACAAAGTGATCCTAAAGTTTATATAGAAAGGCAAAAGAGCTAGAATAGCCAACACAATAGTGATGAAAGCAAACTTGGAGGACACACGCTAGCTGATTTCAAGACTCATTATAAAATGATCAGGATGGCATGGCCTTGGTGAGAGGATAGACACAGATCGATGGAAAAAGAATAGAGAATCCAGAAAAGACCCACAAAAGGTAGTCAACTGATCCTTGAGAAAAGAGCAAAGGCAATTCAATGCAGAAAGGATAGTCTTTTTAACTGATGATGCTGTAAAAAACGCAATACAAAACAAAACTAGACACATACCTTATACCTTTCACAAAAATTAACTAAATATGAATCATAAATCTAGAGATAAAATGCAAAACTACCAAACTTCTAGAAGGAAACATAGGAATCAAGGTGACCTTGAGTTTAGTGATGAGACTTAAGCTACAACAAGCTAACCTGATCCATGAAGGAAAAAAATAAGTTGAACTTTATTAAAATGATAAACTTCTGTTCTGCAAAGGACTAGTATAAGAAGATGAAAAGACAAGTCATGGGCTGGGAGAAAATATTTGTAAAAACATCTCTTATAAAGGAACTGCATGCAAAATACGCAAAGAACTCTTAGAATGTAACAATAAGAAAACAACCCAACTGAAAAATGGGAAAGAGGTTTGAACAGACACCGCACCTAAAAAAGCTGTATAATAATATAGCTTATATAATTTCCTTCTATCATAAGGAACGAAGCATATGAAAAAGTGCTCAACGTAATTTGCATTCATGGAGTTGCAAATTAAAACAATAATGAGATACAAATACAGCCCGTTGTAATGGCTATAGCACACACACACACACACAAACAAGTGATACTAAGTGCTGGTGAGGATGCTGAACAACAGGAAATCTCATTCGTGGCTGGCGGGGATGCAAAATGGGACAGCCAATTTGGAAAACAGTTAAGAAGTTTCTTACAAAACTAATTACGTCTTACCGTACAATCCAGCCATCATACTTAGTGGTATTTACTCAATTGATTTGAAGACTTGTGTCTGCACAGAAACCTGCACATGAATGTTTATAGCAGCTTTACTCATAATCACCCAAAACTGTAAGCAACCAAGACGTCCCTCCATAGATGAATGGATAAAAAACCCATAGTGTGTCCAGACAATGGAATACCATTAAGTAAAAAAACAAATGAGCTATGAAGCCAAGAAAAACAGGGGTCAACCTCAAAAACATAATACTAAGTGTAGGAAGCCAGCCTGAAAAACCAGCACACTATGTAATACCAATTATATGATATTCTGAAATAGGCAAAATTATAGAGGCAGTAAATAGATCAGTGGTGGCCAGGATTTCAGGAGGAGTGGGGAGAGACTTGAATAGATGAAACACAGGGGTTTTTTAGGGTTGTGAAACTCTTCTGTAGGACAGCTGCTGTGTGCATGATAAATTATCTGTATAATATGTATAAATGTATGATGGATGAAAGATTCTGTGAATAGATGATATGATGCATCTGTCAAAACTCATAGCATTTTACAGCACAAAGAGTGAACCTTAATGTATGCAAATTTGAGAAATCATTTAGGACATTTTGAGATCCCAGGAAGGCGTACGCAATGCGAGAAGTGAAGATAACCGTATTGCAAATGGTGAAATGACCTCACTGCTCTGGATGGGGGGAGGTGCTGACCTAAGTAGCCTCGGACACGAGCAGAGTCTATAAAGGCAAGAGGGTCCACACAGGAGCCACGTTCCAGTTGATGGAGTCCCCAGGGGGAATGGCTGACATTCTGAGACTCCTGTACATGCAATTCTGCTATTGGACAAGTTAGTAAATGGGTAGCAGATGGCGGGAGCCAGGTTTGTCACTGTTGGAGTGGAAATTCACAGATAAACAAGGAAGGAGACTAGAAATATTCTCATGCTGATGGAATAGAGTTGGAGAATCGATACAAAGTCACATTTAACTCAATATAAATACAGATGGTTACAGACAGAAATATTTGTCACTATGTGTGCACATAGGTACATAGGTTGGTGTACAAACATATATTTCCTTGCTCTGTCAGCTCTTGAGAGACTTACAGAAATGGCAGTCCAGCAGCAGTGAGCACACTGTGAGGCCAGATCTTGGTTTCTGACACTATTTCCCAATAAAAGGACCCGGGCTTCTTGGAGAAATGCCTGCTCCAAGTCTAGGGCTGGGGAAGAAATTATATGACTATACAGTGCCTGTAGCAGTAAGTGAAGAAGTGTTAACAAACCAAACAAACCCCAAACCAAAAGTGCATTGATGCAAAAATGCAAAAAAAAAGGCAAAAAAGGGCATTTCAGAGGGACACAGAAGCTAACAGAAATTGCTCGCAAAGCCCAAAGGTGGAATAATTTGAGCAAAAAAAATGAATAAATTCATATTAGATCATAATCCAAAGTATAAAATAAATATCCAAGTTTATACCCACAGGAATAAGTGATTATAAATTCAATAAATGGGGGAGAAGAGACAGACCTCCCATGTAGAAGAGTTCCTCATACTTTATGTAGACCCTCCACCCTCAAAGAGGGGGCATAACTGCACCCCCCTCCCCGAAGTGTGGTGTCCACCTCTTTCTTCTGAAGAGGACAGGAGAAAGGGGAGGGGGAGGTGGAAACTGTACAGAGAAGGAAGATGACAAGCACCGCAGCCAGATCAAGGTCAAGGTCGACAGACAGACATCACATTGATAGCATGGACCCTTCATGGGATGGGGTGAGAAGGGCCTGGAGGTGTGGGCAGGGAATGTCGCCAACCCCGGGAAGGTGCCGCCACCCTGTGGGGCCTCCCTGGAAGAGTGGGAGGTGCAGGCCGGGATGGTCATCTGGGCGGACCGCCTCCAGGGCTGGGAGTCAATGCCCAGCCCCTCCCGCCTGACACCAGCCATGGAGTGATGACCACCAGAGGGTCTCAGACCTCGACCCTCATGGGTGCCTGGCTCCTCGAGGTCCTCTTAATTAAGTAAGGAAAAGATGCTCGTGATGGACAGATGAGAACCTGCAGGGACACGGAAAGGGAAGCATGGTCCCACGAGATGGATTTTAATGCAGTCCAAGTTTAAAGAAAAATGGGAGCACGTCACCCTCTCTTTAAGCTTTAGACCATCTCTGGAACATCGTCGCACTTTAGGGGACCTTCCTCCATGGTCTCCACCATAAGCAGCTGTGTGGCACTACCCAGACCAATGGGAGGAGACACCGAGATCTGATGGGTGCCGATTTGGCCCATTACTAGAGCTCACCACGGGCCAGGCACTGTCGTGAGCACTTGACAATGACGGGCTTTTACTTCCCTGTGGAACAAGCATTTGCTGCCATTTATCAAATGAGGAAACTGAGGCACAGGAAGGTTAACTTGCCCAAGGTCACACAGCTAATCAGGAGCAGAGCTGGGACCCCAACCCAGGAGGGCTGGCCCCAGAGCTAGCTCTTTAACCAGTGAACGCCACTGCCTTGGCTGATTTGGGGATTAAGAGCAGGTCCCTGTCTTGATGGATCATCTGACTACTTCCTGCAGATAAAGAGGCGGGATTGTTAAAACAAAGCGCATGGGCGTAGTCAGTTGTACGAAAGCATTCGGATGTCCAGGAAGCAGAAGCATCGTAAGGACGCCGGTGTTCTCATCACTGTTCCAGCTGTCATCCTTCTGCTGCGTGAGTGTGTGGTCCCCACACCTCTGGTCAGCAGCCCCTGCTGCTCTGAGATCCAGCCTTGCGTCACGTGGAGGACACACCTCCCAGGGGCCTCTCCAGCCTGGACTGAGCACAGCATAGATGCTGATCAAGGCTGGCTCCCAGGGACCGGGGACCCCTCTGGTCTTCCTGAGCTCTCCTTGTTGAGGTCCAAGACGCTGCCACTGACCCTGGTGTACCCCACCCCCTTCTCCCCTCTGGGTCCATGGTTCTCCCAGCCTCCCCATCCGCCTCCCCATTTTCTCCAATTTGGAATAATGACTGAATTTCCCTACAGAGCAATGCACTTAACGCATGAGCCATTTTGACATGGCTTCCACAGGCGCTGACCCTAATATTCATTCTTTCATTGATTCAGTAACTGCCTACCCTGTGCCTGGCCCAGTCCTAGGCTCCAGGAATTCATTCATGGATGAAACAGGCAAAACTCCTAACCTATGTGCTACATAAATAAAATGCCAGGTCAGGGAAAACATAGTGTAGAGAGAATCAACAACCAAAGAACAGGGAGAGTGGTGCTCAGCCTGCAGATCCTGGGGTCATGCAGGGCTGTCAAGGCTGGGCTGCATTTGGTGCTGTGCTGAGCTTCCTGGCCGCAAAAGCAAAAATGGAAGCAAGATGACTGCACAACGTGCATTCCCCGTGGGCAAAACGACCAAACCTGCTTCTCATCTTCCCTCTCTATTCATGTCTGGCTGATTCCCAAAAGGAATTTGACGCTATAAAAGAAACAGAGAAGGAGGCTTACTGGGGCCAGATCCTGTAGGGCCTGAGTCTATGTTGGGGCTTTTGGAAGAAATGCAGTGAGCACTGGGGAGCTGTGGAAAGATGCCAGATCAGCCCAGAGGACATCTTCAGTTAGTTGGTTTGATATTTCTTCTAATATTAAGTGAATTTGAACAAGTTGCATTTCTTCTTTGAGCCAGCATTTCTATAACAATGAAATAAACATCTCTACTTTAAAGGTTGCTTTATTTAATGAATTACTGTATTTGAGAGTACTTTTTAAATTGTCAAGTGTTAGAAAAATGATGATGATAGCACTTCTATTATTTTTATCTTTGAAGTGGAGAAAGTGGATGAGATGAGGGTTTGGGGGAGATGGAAGCAGGAGACGGGGTGGGGTAATCAACGCCCACCAGGTGCACCTGCAAGGAACTTTCACCTGAGCCTTTTCTGACAAGCACCCACCTCCCACTGCCATCCCAGGAATGAGGCAGAGGAGAGGGCAGAGCGGGACAGGAGACCTAGCAGCCACCACCAGGTGGTGTGCTGGTTAGCTACTACTGCGTAACAAACCACCCTGAATTTGGTGGTGTCAACCACAGACGGTTTTATGACGCTCATGACTTCCGCAGGTCAGCCTTTTGCACAGGCTCAGCAGGGAAGGTTAACCTCTGCCTCGTGATGTGGGAGCCTCAGCTGAGAAGATGGGAAGGGCTGGGGTGTCTCGAAGGTTGGGCTCAGCTGGGACCGGTGACCAGACCTCTTTCATGTGGCCTCTCCACATGGCCCGGGCCTTTCCCAGTGTGGTGGCCAGGTCCCCGAGAGGAATCAGAACAAGAAAGCAGGTTTGGATGTCAGGTACAAGATAGCTCTTCCCGGGTCATATCATAAAGTGACTGCAGTATCGCCTCCTGGTAGCCTGTCTGCAGCTCCCGAGGGTGACCAGGTGCTCTAGCTGCTCCTAAGCCTCTTCCCCACAGTCAATCCCCTAGTTTCTTCCAGGAGCTGAGCTGCTTCCGGGAAGAGGGGCCGAGGCGAGAGCTGCCATCTCCCTTCCCCACGTCTGTCCTTCTAACCCTCCTTCCGGCTGCCTAGAGGATTGTAGGGTGGAATCACATGCCTCATTAGGAAATGCCGCCTTTAATTAGTGATGGCTCCTCTCAAACTTTTCTTTGGGGTTGCCACTTGCATCCCCAAACAGAAAGATGCTTTTCTTAAATTTAATTTTTATTTTATATTGGAGTATAATTGATTTACAATGTTGTGTTAGTTTCAGGTGTACAGCAAAGTGATTCAGTTATACATATACATGTATCCATTCTTTTATAGATTCTTTTCCCGTATAGGTGATTACAGAATATTGAGTAGAATTCCCTGTGCTGTACAGTAGGTCCTTATTAGTTATCTATTTTACATATAGTAGTGTGCATATGTTAATCCCAAACTCCTAATTTATCCCTCCCCCCAGACCTCTCCCCTTTGGTAACCATAAGTTTGTTTTCGAAGTCTGTGAGTGAAAGATGCTTTTTGTTTCACAGAACAGATAGAAACAATGTTAAGTTCATAGTGACACCAATTCCAAGGAGTGCTTTGAAAACCTCTGGTACTAAAATATATTGTTTCCAAGCTATTGACATGAATGCCTGGAAGGTGAAAAAATAAGGCTGCAGAATCTGAAGACTTCTGTCCTTCCCATGGGGCGCAGCGCGGGTGACATCACTTCCCTTAAAGTTTCCAGAACGCAGCAGAGACCTTGGATTCCTCATCAGCAAGAGAAATGTGTCTGGGGTGGCGGGTAGTCCCCACTCGCCCCTGCAGAGCTGGGGTCAGGCAGGCCGGTGGGGTTGAACCACTGCTCTGCGCAGGGTCCCGAATCCTGGTACTTCCTGGGCCTCCGGGTCCCTCCTCCACTAGGTCTGTTGGATCCCAGGCTTGCTTTCTTGCTCCCAAGAATCTCTCCTGGGTGTCTGATGCCCAGAGACTCTAGGGTGCATGCCTCCTGGAGCTCCTTCTGCATAATGTCAGGTACACAGAGAATGAAGCCCCAGTGACTGTGTTCTTCTCACAGTACAGGCCTCGGAGAGGTGCTCTCCCCAACAGCACTTAGCTCTGTGACCCCCCAGGCCCTGAGCCAGGGGTGTTGTCTTCCCGGGACCCACAGCTGTCCCACTACACTGGGACATCAGGATGCTGATGACAGCCTGGGGGCGCTGAGATGGGTGGTGGGGGACATCTCCTGCATCCACAGCCCTCCAGATATAAGGGGACCATCTTGTTCTCTTCTATTGGTTGCATTTGTGAAATTCAAACCTAGTGTTTTGACCTCCCATGAGATCTGAACCCTCAGTCCTAAGTTAGTCAACAGCCATATTTTGGAGAATTTCTGGCTGAGCTAATTAGTGCATTGTCTCTTCACCCGTTTCCTCTGCTGGAGAAGCAGGAGGCCTGAAAAGCATATTTAACCAAATGGATTTTTTTTTTTCTCTCGGAGCCATTGAAGCTCTAGTCCTGCTGCAGGCACAGAACTTCCTATTTATATGACAAATAGGCCTGCTTCCAGCCTCGGAAAAAACCGGCTTATTGACTCTTTCATCTTGCGGAAACATCATATGCTGCTCTGCTCAGGGATGTGGGAGAGGCACTGGGGATGCATTTGGGGTGACGCCTAAGGCTCTCTGATAAGGCAGGAGAGGACCCCACCTGGGCCCAAGCCTCCCGCAGGGCCCCCGCGGGGACCCACCACCTTGTAGCTAATGCAGCTCACGTGTGGGTGTGGACCCTGGGGAGCTGAGCTTCAGGCCAAGGGGAGCCGCTTACCCGAGCCTGGCCCCGGAACGTATTGGGCACCTAAATTTGGGGAAGATGCCTAATCTCGCTGAGGTCAGTTTCTGAGACTGAGCAGGACCCTGTGGGGGATGGATTCCAGCCTCCAATGACCTTCCCTGAGTTCCAAAGGGCAGATTCAAACAGTTGCTAATCAGGGAAGGGAGGGGATGCAGAGACAAGGAAGGAGCAGTCAGGAAACACTAGTGCAGCCTTGGGCCTCGTCCTGGTTCTGCCTCAAGAGATACACATAAGAGTATCTTTAAGCTCTTCTGCAGAGCTAAAACCCCCCAACAAATGGAAGATGTTCACATTCTTCATTCCAGGGAAGATCACAGTTTGATAACCTAGAGAAGCTCATCAGGAGACACCTGAGGCCAGACGAAAGGAGTGCAGGCCCTGCGCACACCCTGATCCTTATCGGCAACCCCGCCCTTGAACCATTGCTGTAAAACTCCTCAGCAAATCCTCTCAGGTTGGGACACAGTTTTTCAGGGAACGAACCCCCTGTGTCCCCCTTTGCCTGGCAAAGCAATAAAGCTATTCTTTTCTACTTCACCCAAAATTCTGTCTCTGAGATTCAATTCGGCACCGGTGCACAGAGGCCAAGTTTTCAGCATCATTTCCTCATTCATAAAATGGGATTTTCTTTCTCATCCAGGAGCCAGGATGAAGTGACACAGCACTTCCCACGGGACCCCCGAGTGAGATGGTCACTCGGAAACTGCGAGACTGAGACAAGATCAGATGCACGCAAAAGACTAGATCACAGAGATTCATTGTAATTCCCCCTGTTCCAGGAACACCGGGGCCTTCGGGGGCAGCTTTGGAGACGATGGGGTGTGGAGGAGCTCCAGGGCGTGGGGACAGACCTGCCAACCCCGTGGGCACTGACTCCCTGGCAGACATGACCTTGTGCCTCTCAGGTCCCCGAAGGCCAGTGCTGTTTGTTTTTCCACTTGTAAAATGAGGCTAATGACCCTGCTTGCTGAGAAGTCGTGGAGATTAGGGATGTGTTTGTGAAGCTTCTACGGGTCTCCCTCCCATGCAGCACCTCTGGGGGCCGTCTGGAGGCCTTGAACTCCAAGTCCCTGGGGCCCCAGGAAGCTTCGGTGCAGACAGGAGCCTGGGGTTAGGAACTGTGAAGATCTTAATTTAAATGTAGATTTTTGATTTTCTGCTCTTGCCTAGTTTGGAATACTAATTAGAGCAAGTGCTCGGCTAATTTAAAATGCCGCACATTTGCAGATTTGACATTTTATTTCTCTCTCCCCGCCCCGCTCTTTCTCTCTCTTTTGAGTTGAAAGAAATTTTTCTCCTTCAGTCATGTTGAAAGCCTAAAGTAAAACTCAAATTGCCCCTTTCTGAAATCTAACATCACAGGGCTTCAGTAAAAGGGGTCGCAGGAGTCGATGTCTGCAAGCTCCCGGGGTCACACCTTGAGGTCAGCGTTCCCAGATTTCGTAGAACCTGGGGACGCCCCGCCACACTTCCGGGCGACCGGAAAGCATCCGCACACACAGCGGGCGGAGGGTGTCAGGCGTCTCAGGAAAGGACTGCCGGGAGATACACAAGACATGGTGAGAAAGTGTCTGTTTGTTAAAAACAGAGGAAAAAGAAAAAGAGAATGTTAGCCAACAGCCGGGCCGGCATGGATCACCCTCTCCGCCCCACCTCTCTCTCTCCTTGTTTTACTCCTATTTGGGAAAAAGAGACACCCCCTTTTCTTTCTTGAGTGACGCCCTCCACATCTCAGGTGGTTAAATGCTCAGCCGTCTGCGGTCTATTTTTAGGCCTTTCACTCTTCAGGCAGTTCGGAAGGCATCTTGGCACATGTAGGGTGCGAAGGCGGCATCCAACTGGTTTTTCCTGTAAAGACCGGTCATCCCAGCTCCCTTTGGGGAACGAGTCATCATCCCCTCATTTCTTTGTAATCTTTTCTTCGTCCCGTGTCAAGCAGGCAGGTTTGGGAGCTGCGGATGCTGTTCCATGAATGTCTCCTATTCTTCCCTCGTGGTTCACGCTTTTATCTATAGCAGGTTTGTGATGAATGCAGGCTGCTATCTGGTAGGCAGGCTCCCCCTCGCAGGTCTTTGTTTACATACTTAAAAATATTAGGATATGCTTTTGTATCCCTAATAAACGTAGGAATAATCTTATCACATTTTCGCAATAATCTCTACGGAGTTGTTTTGATTGGAGTTACATTAGATACGCAAATTAACGTAGAACAAATAATATCCACTGTTTTCTTCTTATTCCACAGCTCCGTTTAGTCAAATCACCTTTACTCCTTTCAATGAAGACGTGTCCTTTCCTTCACTTAAGAACTGCTAACTTCTAATCAGTATGTTTCTCACGTCTCTTACGAATACTCCGTTTTCCCTGGCCTTTATCTAACTTCATTAAGAGACTTGTCACAGTAAAGGGACCAGAAAGACACCTCAGCTGGGCTCGGCTGCTGGCGGAGAGCCACCTCGTGTGCTGGAAGGCCGGAGAGGAGGCTTCCAGCTTGGGGTGTCAGCCCTCTGCCTCCTCATTTTCGCTGCTTCTGATTCTGTTGACTTTGCCTCCCCCGGGGGTCAGCCCTGACCTCCGGCCGCTGCCCGCGTGCAGGAGGCTGGACGGGGTGGGGTTTGCGGGTGATTTCCCACGGAAGGTTTTCTGCATCCGGGTCCTGCGGCCGTGGCCCCCATCACGGGCCCCTCCCCACGGCCACTGCGATAGAATTCGACCCCCCCCCCGGGGTGCGGGTCCAGGTGACCCCCCCGGAAGTGTGGTGACTTCACAGTGCGGAGGGTGCCTGCAGCGGAAATCTGCACTCTCAGAGCGGGGTGGGACGTGTGAATGTGGATTGGGAAAGGAAATCAACAAATGTCTACAACATCCGGAAAAACTGGAACAGGGGACGTCAAGTTAGAGAAGCGCACGATGGGGGAGCCCGGAGGATGCTGACAGAAAGCCACTGCGCTGCTACTGGGGAGGACGGCCTGATGTCCCTGAGGGTCAGCGGGCAGGGCTGGGGTAGGGGGGAAGCTGGGCCTGTGATGGGAGAGGAAGGGCACACGGGGCCGGCTCACATTCTTACCCTCTACCCTGACCCCGCGCGGCGGCCTGCAGTGCACCGCTGCACGGTGGGGACGGGCTGTGATGGTGCAGCCTAAGAAAAGATAAGGCGTGAGAGCCCGAGGTACCACGAGAATACTCGGGGGAACCCGCCTCAGCTTTGGGGGACAGAGAAAGTGCCCCGGGAGACAGCCTCGCAGGTGTCTCTGGATCCGCACAGGGCATCCACAAGACACAGGCCGGGGCGTCCAGGGCAGAGGGCCTGCTTGTGCGCAGGGACGAGAGGGGTGCTTGGAGGATTTGGGCGGTGGAGGAGGGGTGCAAAGGGGGAGCTGGGGCAATGAGGGCGGGGGATGGGGGCAGTCACTCTTCCTTGGGGAACTCTCTCTTTATGCCCTGATGCCAAGAACGGAATGTTCTCCTCCCCACCCGCTGGCCTTTTACCTGAAGAAATTAAGAACTTCACCTCAGAAAGCAGTTCTGACCCCATCCCCAGACCTTTGTCATGTACACTGTGTGTCTATCTCTGTGTGTTTGCTTTTACGATAAATTCTAATTTAATGAACGAATGTACTCCGTGCATCTCCTGCTTTTGAACATTTGTTGGGATTTTTGTAGCATCAACTAAGATAAGTTTTGCAGTGTCCCTGAATTATTGGAAATAATATAGAGTCTATATTTTGCTGGTATTATTTTGTTTCATAATTGCATTATTCCAATGTTTCGAAGCTTCATCAATTTTCTCCATTCTGTTAGCATTTTCTCCATTCTGTTAGCATTCTCCATGCTAAAGATTGAGAGAGAGAGAGATTCAAGAAATTCAACAGGGCTTTACTAAATGCTCGGAGTTTCTTTCATTTCCTTCAGGTCTTTCCAGGAGTCGTAGACTTTTATTTCCATCTTATTTTGCTTAGCCTGTGGGGGATTACAATACAGCTGCAATGTGGAATTAAGATATTAACAAGGTGCATTGACACCTTATCCCATTTAATTCTATTTAAATTGAAATATGCAGCATTAAAAATTAACATGGCCAAATCCATGCTTTATTTGCTTTTGTCCAATAACTCTTGGAGGATAATGAACGATTACATCCTGATGTTGTTTTGGGTTATTTGCGTGTGGAGTGACTCCTAATGCCAACTCCACAGGTTCAGGGCACCGTCCTCTCCGAGACACCCTTACTTCAGATGGCAGCTGCAATGCTGGCTCCCTGGCCTCACTTCTCACGGGCAGGCTGCAAATTGGGGGTCTCCACGGACTTCCCTGGGTTTGCTAAATCCCTAGAACCATGCAGAGAACGCAGGAAAGCGCTAATACCTGAGTTTATAGTTTTATTATAGCAAGAGGACACAAGTGAGAGCTAGCTGAAGGAAGGATGCTCAGCAGGGTCTGGGAGGGTGCCACACCTCCCAGAAGCTTCCATGGTCCCTAGAGTCACCTTTTCCTCCAGGTACATCCTTGGGTGACAACACACAGGACATTGCCAACCAGGTAAGCTCATCTGAGTTTCAGTGTTCAGAGTTTTGACTCGGGGTTTCATCATGTAAGTGAGGTTGACTGAATCACTGGCCAGGAGGTTAAACTCAATCTACAGCCCCATCTCCTCCCCAGAGGTGGGGAGGCTGGGCTGAAACCTTGTGGCTCAAAGCTCCAGCGCTCCAATCCCATGGCTGGTGTTTCGGGCGAGGCTAGCCCCCGTCCTGAGTCACCTCCATCACATAGGCCATCTGCGGGCCCAGGGACATCATCTCATGAGAATAAACTCGGACGTGGTCCAAGGCCCACCGTGAGTAACACAGACACTCTACCATTCTGGAAATTCCAAAGATTTAGAGGTTCCCTCTCAGGAAGAGGGGACAAAGGCCAGCCATGTTCTGTATAATACGGTGTGCTGCAAATTGCTTCCTTCTGTTTGAGCCTGACCTTAGAGGTTTAAGTCTGTCTCTTATAAGAAAAGGTGAAACTTTTCACATTTAATGCTGTCAGTGAGGCCTCCAGTTTCCATTCGGCATCTGTCTTGTGCTTCCAAGGGCAGGAGGGGTCCCGTGTGCTGTGGGCAGTTGGCGTAAAGCCTTGGTCCGCTCACTGACCACGGGGCAGGGGGCAGAATTTCCCTCTCAGTTTTATGATCTTTTGAGAGTCTTCCTCTCTCTACCCTGCTCTTACAACTTAATTTGTGGGCTATGCTCATCTCATTTCGTTGCTATTCTGGAAATTTCCATCCTGCACATTATAGGCAGTTGCAGTCTGTGATGGGGGTAGGTAGGATGTTGGGGAGTGTGAATTTCATCTCTGCCACTAACCAGCTGTGTGTGTGTACGTGTACACGTGTGTGCAAGTGTATGATGTGAGCCAGGGCATCCCCTCTGCACCTCTGGTTCCGCCATCTCCATCAGGGATGACATCCTGGTGGCCCCTCCGTGAACGGTCGCTGTGCGCTGGGCTCCCGTGTGGTGTCTGGTGCCCTCCAGCCCTGTATCCTCATGTCACAGATAAGGCTGTGGCTCAAAGGTCAGAATATGCTCAGGGTGACACGAAGGGGGGTCTGGCCTGCACCCCTTCTGTCCAGGGTGCCCGAATGCAGGGTGGCCCCTCCTAGCCTGTAAGAAACAGCCTTCCTTGATAAACACAATTCCATGTTCTCCAAGGCCACAGATCCCCAGAAGTCTGAGTTGAGGAGCTCCAGGGGGCGGCCAGGAAGACCCGCCTGCCCCGTGAGTACCCCGATTCCCACCCAGGCATCTTCTTTGTTCCCCTCCTGCCCGCCTCCCGCCCAGGACACTCGGCGCTCTGATCACAGGGCCGCTCAGACACCAGCCTCTGAAACTTCCCCTGTTCTCAGCACAGCTGAGCCAGTCTGGAATTTTCCAAAAGGCCTTTGCTGAGATCTAAGGGAAAGATCGAAGGGAAAGAAACAAGAAAGAAACAAGCACAGAAGCACAGGTGGCCCATAAATAGACCAGCCCCCAGCAGCCGGATTTCTGGTCCTCAGCCCTGTGGCCTTGGAGCCCCGCATGCCGACCCCCTGGATACCCCCCTGGCACGGGCACCCCGCTCACTCTGGCCCCCGGCTTTGAGGTGGGCACCCACGCCTGCCCACGGAAGGGACAGGCCCGCTCCCTTGAACCTCTCTGTGATCCTGGTGAAGACCTGGAGGGTCGTGCTTGCTATTTTGAGGATGGTGGGGGTCTGGGAACTGACTGAGGCTAGCACCTCCCCTCCCCCACCTCAGGGACCCGTCTGACCTCAGGAGAACCCCTCTGCACCACAGCACACGCCTGGGGAGGGGCCCGCCAGGTCCTGCAGTGACAGGCCCAGGTCAGAGGGCATCCCTTCCCGCCGCCCTGGGAACCAGGCAGCAGGAGGCAGGGGTTCCCCGTGCATGAGGCTGGGAGCTCTTCAGTGTCTCCAGCCCTTTCTTTGGACTGTTCCCCATGCCCGCAGCTGCCTCTGAGCAGGACACCCGGCCCCTTCCCAGCTCCTCTGATGAGGGCAAAGGACACTCAGCTAGGGTGGAGACCCCACCCCGGGGCCCACAGGGGGCCTCTGCTGAGCCTGGAGCTCGGCCCACCCCATGCTGACTTGTCCTTCCAGGGCGCTCTGAGCCACCTGCCTGCTGTCTCCACAGGGACGACAAGTGGGCCCATGGAGACCCTGTAGCAGGTGGGGGAGCCTCACTCTCGGCGTCAAAGGCAAGCGCCAGTGGGAAGAAAAGCCCACTCCCAAGAGCGTGCTGTCCACCCACCTGCGTTAGAGTGACAATGGGATCAGTGCTCGCCAGCCCTCGTCCCCCTGCTGGGAGCTGTGCTTGGCTCACAGCTCAGAAACCCCAGCTCAGAAGAATCCATCCATAAAAACCAGCAAGCACTCAGCTGCTTTCCAACCAAAAGCCAAGTCCTCTAGAATTGAGATAAACAGGAAAAGCATTTTCCAGAAGAAGCCCTGTGAAATAGCTCACCTTCATCCATCCATCCATCCATCCATCCATCCATCCATCCATGCATCCATCTGTCTCTCTCTCCCTCTATCCATTTATATATGCGCACATACATATATCCATACATCCGCAATCTCTCTCCCTTCTTTCCTCCTTCTCTCCCCCATCCACTCATCTCTCTCTCTCATCCATTCATCCATCCACAATCCTTCCCTCCTCCTTTCCTCCACCCACTGATCCATACACCCCCCCATATTTATTGGACTCCCTTTTGATGACTTCTCTCTGTCTACCCTACTATGGCCACTATGACTGACTGGCAGGTGGTACCTGAGATTCCAATATTGGATTGTTGTTACTCTTGCTAAAATTTCTCATCTCTCTTAAAAGGAAATGCTTCCAACAGAGACTTTCAGGGTGATTAAATTTAGGAGGGTAAAGCCGACACCCTCCATGGCCTCCTTAACAGTTACACAGAGCTCCTTGTCTCCAGGGAGCTCCCCAGGGATGAGGGGTCCAGGCAGGACAGTGCCCACCTCACCAGAGGAAGGAGGCGTGATTGATGTAAGTCAGTCCGGCTCATTTCATCTCTCCTGGCCACGGGTTGGTCTTTGCAGGGAGCATGGCCTTGTTCTGGCTGAGATATGGGAGGAAATGTGTGTGTGTGTGTGGGGGTGCTTCCCTTCTGGAATAAAGACAGAGCAGCCTGAGAAGAAAGGCTTTGTCTGTCCTTCTTCCTGACAGATACATGCCTGGAGGCAAAGAGCCATCTTGCAAACACCTGCTGTAGATGGTGGGATGCAAAGAGGAAAAGAGTTTGGGGTGGTGATGCCACTTTTGAGCTGCTGCACCAGCCCTGGACCGCCCACCCCAGGGTCTAAAATTTCCTTATTTCTTTAAGACAGTGTTGGCCAGGCAGCCTGTTATTTGACCTGAATGCCTTCCTAACAGATACAGAAGAGAAAAAGAGGCTTAGAGGGGTGCCTTTGCCACTGAGGTGGGGCGTTTAGGTAACTTTTGCAGAAGAAAGCTGACAGCACTGTGAGGGACTGGGGGCCTTGACCTCTGAGGGGCGTTGGTGGGACTGGGGGTGCTCAGCTTATAAAAGAAGCCATCACTCTGCACCCTGGAGAGAAGGGGGCCTTCAGAGTCAAACAGACTGAGTTTGCATCAGCATCTCCTTCTCCCTGAGAGACCCCGGGGGAGCGGTTAATCTCTCCAAATCCAGTGTCTTCATCTCTAAATGGGAATAACCGTGCTTTGAGCCAAATAACACGCTGGGTGTCTCTGAAATGAGAGCCTCTGAAGTGGCAGTTTTTCTCTCCTAAGGTTGCTGAGGTGGTGAGGGCACAGGGGAGATGACAGCCACTTTCAGACATGCAAGGGTCTGTCCCCTTTGCCGAGGACGAAGGATATATTCTGTGCAGCTGACTGTGGGGAAGAGACACAGCTTTGACAGATGGAAGCGTCAGGACAACAGGTTCTGATTAATATAAAAAGAACGCTGTGACTTTTGGAACAGTTCAGATGTGCTGGGCTGCCAGCAGGCTCCCGGTCCATGGGTGACTTTGAGCAGAAGGTGACTGTCCACTTGTCAAGGCTCATTGGGAGGCTTCGTGGATGGGGGGGGGGGGAAGGATGCTGGCTTTGGAGATGGCCGAGGGCTAGGACAGCCCCAGGAAGCCAGGATGCTGGGAATGGAGGGAAGATGGCAGATGGTCCAAGATGCACCTTGCTGCTGTCCTTGGTACACGTCCTGGGATTGTGCCTGGAGATGAAGTCCTCACTTCTCAAGGCACCCAAAGCTTCCTGCTGTGACATGAACTTGTCTTCTCTCTGGATTTTCCTCCCATCACAACTTCCACCCTCTATGTTCCAGACAAAACAAATTGAGGCTCCCTAATTCCCCACCAGACCAGGGACCCCTTAGTGGTCTCCAGGGAACTCAGCACAAGCATCTCCGCACAGGAAAGAAGGGGTGTTTCCAGGCTCACGTGCCACCGCATCAGGGGCAGGACCCACATCTCGGACCTCTTTGTGTTGTGGGCGTACATCCAGGGCAGGTGTCATTATCTGGGTTTGCCACCCGGCAGGGATCTAGGCTCTGTGTGAAGAAGCTCTCCTATAACCCAGAAGTACAATACTAATTTCTGTTTTCATCCCCCAAAGCCTTATTTTAAGTAAACCTTTTAAGTGGATTAAACCCATAGCAAATAATCATCAGCACCTTTTTATTTTTAACAGGTTCATTTGGGCTTCATAGATGCTGGATGTTCAGGATATTAGCAATGTTCTTCCCCTTCTTCATGGCTCTGAGGTTCCCCATAAGGACAGCCCTTGAATAGGAACCTCCGCGTGGGGCTTGTGGTCAGGACACCACCCAGGCTGTTGTGAAGCTTTATGTTGGGATCCAGGGGCAAAAGGCTTGACCCTTGGGGGGAGGAACAGGGATTGAGGACTGGTCAGCAAACGTGGGATGTCAGTCGACTAATATCTGGTCTTGGATCCCAGACTTGGGGAGATATGGGAGGAGGAGGAGGCCTGCCCTGCTTTGAGTCTGGGCTGTTTAGGTCAGCTGGACCCTCACAAGCAAAGTCCTCTTATCTCACGACGTCCAACTTACCTTCTCCAGGACGAGGGATTTCAGGTGGGAGATTGGGGCCAAAGCCTTGGGTGGATAAAGTGTTGGGCTCTTGCTAATCTTGTCTCTCTACACCTATGAGATACACCTGAGCTTGGAGCTCAGGGGACCTTGGCTCCATCTCTGGTTCTGCCACTCGGAGAATGACTAACAGCACTACAAGAATGTCCACGTGTGAGGCTGTGCAGAGCTCAGAGTCTGCAGGTGGCTCTTCTCTTCCAGCAGAAGCACCTGTGGCCCCCTAGTCCTTCCTTTCCCTTTGTTTTGTTTGGAGCTCTCCACATCTCAGTGGCTTAGCGAATGGTCCTCTCCCAAGCCTTATCCCCTCCCACGACACAGGCATGCGGCCCCAAGGCCCTGGGGGTGTCTACTTGGTTGCATCAGCTTTTCCAGGCTCCCTGCAGACCATCCTATCCCACCCCCTCCCATCCCATCCCCTCTCTTCTCTCTGCCACTCCTCATTCCCTCTTTTACCAATCCAGACATAACTTCTACACTTGAAGCTACTGCAGAGATGGGATTTTGCCTGCTGCTTTCCACTTAACACTATATCATGATATTTTCCAGTCTCTTTGTAGTCCTTGTAATTAATATTTAATGACACAAAAATAGTCACGAGGAGACACACATGCAAAAAAAAACAAAAAATGAATCTAGACACTGACCTTATACCTTTCACAAATTTAACTCAAAAATAGATCATAGAGTTCAGTGTAAAATGCAAATTATTAAATTCCTAGACGATAACATAGGAGAAAATCTAAGTGACCTTGGCTTTAGTAATGAGTTTTCAGATATAACACCAAAAGCATGATCCATGAAAGAAAAGATGAATTGAGCTTCATTAAAATTAAAAACTTTAGCTTTTCACAAGACACTGCTAAGAGAACAGAAAGACAGGCCACCAACTGGGAGACAATATTTGCAAACACGTATCTGATGAAGGACCTGCAAGTCCCAAATCTACAAAGAACTATTAAAACTCAAGAATCAGAAAAGAATCCAATTAAAATGTGGGTAGAAGGTTTGAAGAGAAACCTCACAAGAGACAATATTCAGGTGCAAATAAGCACATTGCTGTAGGGAATTGTAAGTTAAAACAAGGAGATGCCACTGCACACCTGTGAGAATGGTGAAAATGCAGACACTGACAGCACTCCACCCTGGCGTGCTCCTGGAGCTACAGGAACTCAGGCATTGCCAAAGGGAATGCAAAATGGCGCAGCCTCCTTGGCAGACACTCTGGAGGTTCTTGGAAAGCGAAACAAACTCTAACCATGTGATCCAGCAGTCGGACTCCTTGTTATTTACTCACGTGAGTTGAAAGTTATGTACACACAAAAAACCACACACTTCTGTTTACAGCAGCTTTGTCCATAATTGTCCAAATTTGGAAGCAACCAAGGTGTCCCTCAGTAGATGGATGGATAAATAAACTGTGGTCCACCCAGACAATGGAATATTCTTCAGCACTAAAAAGAAATGAGCCATCAAACCATGGAAAGACCTGGAGGAGACTGAAATGCATATGGCTAAGTGTAAGAAGCCCACCTGAAAAGGCTACAGACTGTATGCTTCCAACCCTATGACGGTTTGGAAAAGGCAAACTATGGAAACAGTAAAAAGATCAGTGGTTATCAGGGGTCGGGGTGGGGAGAGATGAATAGGCAGAGCACGGGTTTTTAGGGCAGTGAAACTACTCTGTATGATACTGTAATGGTGGATACACGTCATTATACATTTGTCCAAACCTATAGAATTTATAACACAAAGAGTGAACCCTATTGTAAACTATGGATTTTTAGTCAACAGTTATGTATCAATATTTGTTCAACTATAAGAAATTCATCACACTAAGACAATAAGTTAATAATAAGGGAAAGTGTGTGTGTGTGTGTAAAATATATAGGAACTCTCTGTACTTTCTGTTCAATTGTTCTGTAAACCTAAAACTGCTCTCAGAGATAAAATGTATTTATTTTAAAGAGTATATTCACAAAAGAAGAAACATAATTTACTTAGTTCATTTAAAGTTTAGTGAGTGGATTTATGACATTGATACACATTACTGGTTGTGAAGGAGGCTGCTGGTTGCCCCCAACACCCATTCTTTCTCTCTTCTCTCATAATGGTGGCCCCCCCATTTTAGGTGGGTGCAAGGTTGCCCAAAATAAGACCTTTTTCCCAGCCTCCCTTACAGCTAGATGTGGCTGTAAGACAAGGTTTTAGCCAAACAGTGGCCAAGGGTGTGTGTGTAACCCCTTAAAGGGAAGTGTACCTAATCTTTCTTTTTCTTCCTTCTGGCTGGTGGGAATGCAGACATGATGGCTGTAGCAGGTGCAGCCATTTTGTACCATGATGTGAACCTGGAAATGGAGGTCATGTGTCCTGGAATAAGGAGTGGCTCGCACCATGGGCCGTGTACACTGCACCCTTTCTCACATGAGAGAGTAAGGAACCCCTGTCTGTGTAGGACGCTCCACCCAGCTGGGTGTGTCGGAGGTGTGCATGGACACTCATAAGAGAGCAAACGAGTATTTTCATGTAAAGCTTCCCTTTGTTGGCCACAGCCATTAGGAATGAGACTGGCCAGAGAAAATGTGGCATAAATTGAAAGAACATTGACTAGCATCACAAAAAAAGCTGAAGTGAGCGTGAAAAATGTGCTATGATGGAGGGCCTGGGCTCCGGTGTGGGGGGGGCTGCCCCTGGGGAGTGAGCCCCGTGTGTCCTGCCTCAAGGGCTGTGTGGTAACTGCAGGCTGGTGAGGCCCAGGGATCAGCTGGGCCTCTGCAGTGACAGTCACTCTCAGAGAACACACTGCATATGTATGTACACATATACTGCTTTTCAAATATTTCCATAGAAGCTTATACAAATTTCAAAAACACAAATGAAGCTAGTAGGTATTTCTTTCACAAGGAGCATTTTTCATGTTTCCTGAAACATCAGGTTTCATGGCACCAGGGTTTATGAAATGTGGGCACCACCGTCGTTTCCCGAATTCTGTTCCTGTTATTTACGACACAATCCCCACCCATACCCACACCCCTGGGCACAGAGTTCACTTTGTCTGTTGGTTGGAATAACCTGAATTCAGTGAGTTTTGGGGGAGAGAGACGATTGGATCAACACATGGGAGCATCCTTGAGACAGAGTTCAGTCTGGAAGGCCCGTGGGGTCTCCTCTCATCCCCCAGAGGCTGGACCACTTTCTGCCCAGCATGGTCTCCAGGCAGGAGTCCCAGAGCCGTGGCAGGAAGGGCTCCAGGGCGTCTCCAGGCCCAGCCTCAGAGCTCACACGCCCTCACTGCCACTGGTTCTACAGATCAGAGAAGTCACGGGCAGCCCAGAGCCAGGGTGGGACTCCAACTCCTCGTGTGATGCTCTCCGCCTGTATCCTTGTGCCCCTGGGGGTGGGTGACAGTCTCTCTCCCTCACTTCAAGGCAGAGCCAGGAGGGACGTGTGGCTGCCTGAGGCCACGTGGCTCAGCGGTGCAGGCCGCATGTGGCTCTGCAGTTTGGTCCTCAGCCTGTGCATCTCCTGCTGCAGGGCTGGCAGCTGCCGTGGGTGATGCCTTGTAAACAGGAGGTTTTAAGAGCTCTGGATGCGGACACCTGGGAGTGAGAGGCTGTCGCTGTGTGGCTTCAGGTGGGAACGACCTGAGTGGCTGCTTCACCGCCAGAGCCGCGGTTTCCTTTGTGGGTCAGGGGAGCGGCTGGTATGGACGACCCCCGGGACCCCTCAAGGTCGGGGCTGCTGTGAGCCTCCGTCCCTCGGCCCACAGCTGTAGCTGATCTTGACGGGGATAAATTGACCTCTGCAGGAGCTCTTGTCCCGGAGCCCTGTCTCCATCATTAGGAAGGTCCTTTTGTTCCTGTTGTCAGGGAAAGCTCTTCAATCACGTGGCACAGTGCCCGGGGGTGCTCCTGTGCTGGGGAGGCTGCAGGGGGCCAGGCTGACCCTTCTTCTCCCCTCCTCAGCCTTTCTCGCGCACGCGTCCCCCAACTACGCATGTTCCCCACTGGGGGCCGAGACCTGATGGCGCCCCCTCCGCACAGACCCTTCTGGGCTCCACATTCCTGGGCGATGCTTCTCAGGTGCCCTGGACATGGCCCAGGCTCCCCTGTCCGGTCTGGGGATGACACAGTACCGCAGCGGGGATGCTAACTTCACTGCTCTCTGCCCGGTTGACTCAGAGTCCCCTCGGAAGCCCTGGTACTGTCACCCTGTCCTCACTCCTAAAATCCTGGAAGGCAGCCTGGAGTAGGTGAGACCTGGACATGAAGCTGGAGCTGGATGGGTTCCGGTGGGCATGTGCTGGCGGCATGGCCTCGGGGAACGACCTAACCTCCCTGATGTGCACTTTCCTCCCGTGTAAAGTCGGAACCTCGATGCGGTGAGGATGGAGTTAGAGATGGCGGTGATGCTGGGCAGTGCCCCGCACACAGTAGGTGCTTAGCCAGTGTCCGTTCCCGTCCTTCCCTCCCTGGGCTCGTCTTATTCCTGGACCTTGAACCACATCTTCATGACTGATATTGTTGACCTTGTGGTTCGACATAGGAAGCAGGCGGAGCTGAGCAGACAAGAGTCGGTTTAGATTCCTTTGCAAGTTTTCCCACGTGCTGCATCTCCTTTGTGTAAGGAAAGTAGGGGATCTGTTCTTTTCTCTCTGCCTGTCTTTCTTCTCCGTCTCTGTTGGTCTTTTTTTAACCTGTGTTGAGCCCCCTTCTCAATACTGGAGGACCTAGGATTGTTTCTTAGAGGCAGAGCTCAGAAAATGGCACCACCCACAACACACACGAGTCAGCCAAGACGCCCCACCCTGACCCTCTACACCCCGGTGTCTCCGTGCCAACTGGTCAGGCCTTGAGGGCCAGATGCTGTTGGTCCTGCCAGTTGCCTCGCTTAGGTGTGAGAGGCAGCATGGGCACCGGGTGTATTTTTAGGAACGAGGGCTGATTGGATACAGTCTCAATGTTAGGGAATCGTAACGCCAGACTGTCTAAGAATACCCTGCCTGAGACGTGATCTCCATAAACAGAGGAGTTAACTTAGCCTGTGATCTAGTTATTCTGTCCTGGTTGCTGGTCTCTCGAGTGTTTATTAAATGAGTGGTCAGGCCCTTGGGGTCTGAGAGCAGGGAGTCTGAGAGCTTGGATGATGGGCCCGAGTTCTGGGCTTGACTCTTAGCTGTGTGACCTCCGGAAAGTGACCAAACCTCTCTGCCCCAGCCCCCCCATTTGGAGCGGGAGGATAATTAAGCAGTCACTTCGTAACTTGGAATGCCTTACTGTTTGCATAGTGTCTAAAACACAGCCACACACAGTAGAGCTTCAGCACTGTTTGCCCATAAATGTCAGTAGTTAGTAAAGCATCAGCTCTGTGGATGGAGAATGTCGAGTTCATGCAGGACTCTGGTAGTCGCTTTGAGGAAGACCAGTGCCCGTGGACCAGGACCAGGAAGAATGGGGAGGAGATGATAACAGTTGTCATTTTTGCAGCTACCAGGGGACAGACACACTTGACACTAGCACGTCACTCAAAGGCTGGGTTGGCTGGTCTAGCGATTTCCTCTTAAAGATGAAGGACTTGCCCTCAGGAGTTAGGGGTCTCGCCGAGGTCACATCACTGATACATGAAAAGCTTGAATGCGTGTTTTTTCTGGGGTACCAGGCTTTAGTCTGGGGTGCAGAAAACCTGCTTGTTAAAGGGACACACAGCCCCGGAGTGCCCCACTATTGATTTGGAAGAGTGTGTGTTTGCTGTTGCAGCAAAGATGGAGATGAAGATGCAGCCACACACAGAAGAGGCCTTTGTGTACCAGTCACATTTCCCCAGGAGCAGAGTCTGGGCCGAGACTGGAGATGCACAGAGCGGAGGGAGAACGGCTACACCGTAGAGGGCAGAGACAGCTGGGGGGAGAGGCGGTAACCAGGTAACCAGCAGGACCCGGGACGTGATGGAAAACTGCCCCCACACGAGGGTCAAGGGCAGGCCAGGGTATTCACACCTCCACGCCCACCAGCGTTGGCCCAGGGCTGGCCCCAGGATTGCAGGGAGGGGTCAGGCGTGTTAGTTGCTGGTACTTGCCCCTGTCAAGCAGTGGGAGATGGGCTCTGCAGTCTGAGGGCAACCTCCCTCCCAAAGACGCAGGTACCAGCTGGTGGGAGTTGGCTGGCAGCATATGTAGACCGTGGAGAGGCCTCGGGGTGTCTGCTGTCTATTGACTCAGGGCACGCTCCCTAGCAGGGCGTGATCAGGCCCACTCTGCAGACCCACCTGTGAAACCAGAGGTCGATAGAAGGGAGACTTTGGAGCCCAGTCTCAGAAGGACAGAGTGCGAAGATGCTTCTACTTCCTGGAATTTAGTTTAACTAACGCCTTGGTTTTTATTCTTCATCAGAAGCCAAATCCTGAAGACCCACATCTGATCCATTGACTCTGCCATTGTAGAGGAATCTCTCAAGCTGGGCTTGTGCCAGACGTCATGACTTGCTTCTGAAACATTGTACACCAGAGAGAATCAGTCGAGGGCTGCATACTAAGCCTGGGGCCAGTTGTCTCTATCTCTGGGGCTTGGTCATCTGGATCACGAAGGGGGCCTTCAGGTTCGGTCCAGATCTGGAGTCCCAGCATCCCAGGGGTGTCACCTCCTGTGCTATCCCTCTCCACCCATCTCTCCATGGACCCTGTGGAACATGGTGCACAACGAAGTGATCGCCCTGGCCACACGGCATTGCCACTGCCTGGCCATCTCCTCCAGGTTCGTCTCTGTGACCTCAGGACCCAGCACTGACCCGAGTATACAGTAGGTGCTTTCTAGATGCTTAGTGAACAAATGCCACAAGTGTTCTTGTCCTAGAAACCCAGAGCGCTTACACGTTTCTCTAGTGATTTCATACCTCTGGTCTCCCCTCTACTCTGTGCTTCTTGAGGACAGAGTGGGCTCAGGGACCTCAGTGACCATGGCTGGGGCTGGTGCAGGGCTGGGTGGACCCCTCCTTCTCCCTGGCAGCCCCCGAAGGTCAGCAGCCCCTGATGGTCAGCCACTGGAAGGTCAGCTGCAACAAGATTTCCCTTTCACAGCTCTCAGGAACAGCTCTTGGAAGATTCCAGGGTTTGAGAATGCACTTTCCTTTCCTGTGCCTCACACTTGAACTCCGTCTTCAGCACCCATGACTCAGCCTCACCTGGCCTTACTGACTCTCCAAGGACTGTGAGGCATATTCACAATTTCCCAGAGCAAGTCTGTGCTTCCTGCTGCAGTGCAGGACCATGGAGAGTGTGGTGTCCACACTCAGGCCTTGTTCATGGAGCCCCTGCCAGATGAAACTGCTGACCCAGGACCACAGGACTCTGCCTGCCAAGGACACAGGGGTGGGCAAGACCCTTAAGACACCTGGTTTAGCATCCTCCCCACCTCCAGCAGGTAGGCTGCCGAACCCTGTTCACCTGCTGCTTCAGGGTCACTCAGACAAAGATCTTTGCCCTGTATCTTCCATCCCTTGTGGCCAGGGGTCAAAGGTGAGCACAAGAGCCGTGATGGAAACACCCAAGGTCCTCCCAATAAATATTCGAGAGTTTCCAAGGAACCCAGTATCTCCAGTAGCATTGTGTGTCTCCTAAGCTCTCGGATAATATGAAAGATGATCTCAGAGGACATTTTCCTCATATTATCAGGTGACGCGTGGACCTAACCCAGGTAGATCGGATGAGTCTCTTTGTCTTCTGAAGGGTGGGAGTAGGGAGGAAGGTTCTGCCTGAAATGAATTTGGGTGGAAAAGAGCAGACTGGAAGCTGCATAAGCCACTGCTCAGTGGTGGCCCAGGCAGGACACATACCCTAGTTTCCATTCCCATCCCCAAGACCTCTGTGACGGTGCATGAGACTAACCCTTGCTCCCCACTCCTGTTAAACGCCAAACTCTGATTTTTAGAAGGAGGACTTGGCCTTGGGGGCAATCCTGTTGGTAGGCTTGCTATTTTTACAAGGTTCACCCTATTCTTAGTTACTTTTAAAAATAAAAATTTCAACAGCTTTTCCTTCCCCTGTAACATTTCTGCCACAACCAAAGATCTTAATGAACTGTGCATTCAATTACAGGAAGGAGGGGACCAGATGAGTGGGTGGGACCAGCAAGACTGTGGTGAAAAAACTCCCGAGGAGAGACGTGTGCATTTATAGGAGATGGCTGTCACCACGGAGAAGTCTGCGCCTCGGGAAGGCATGTGAAAGCAGCCAGCTTGTTGTCAGCCCTGACGGTTTCGGTAAAAATGGTTCCCAAAGAGAATAGACCTATTTCTGGGGAGAAAAACACCTCTTCTTACCCCAGCCTTATAGAGGCAACTCTCAAGCTGGGAGGGGGGGTGATAAACATACCTCAGCTCTTCGGTGGGTCTGGACAAATCAGGAAAGACAGCAGGGGTGACTTGGCTTTCTGCAGCCACCGTGGAGGTCCAACGGGCAGCACTGTCCTGGGAACAGTGGCTGCTCTCACCATCCTGCAGTGTCATCTTGCAATTAGGAGGACAGCTCCTGATGGCTTCCTTTCATCATTACAGTGATTCCTTGACCAAGCTGGTTGTCTCTTCCAAGTCTCATTTCCCTCATTTGCAATCAAAGTGATGATCCTTGCCTGCTGACATCACTCACTCCTTCATTCCTTCACTGTAGCCAATTGAGGTCCCTGAAAGCAGACCCTGCGATGGAGTTTGGCACGTGGGTGTTCACGCAGTGCCCTTGGGGACTGCGTGGGGCAGGGAGAGGCGTGGTTGACCCCAAGGGTGACTTTTGAAGGCTGTGTGGGATGGTGCTCCCGGAAGCTGGCGACACGTCCTTCCTTGAAGGGGTCCTGGCGGCACATCCCAGGGTCTGCCGTGCCTATTCACCCTTTACGCAGTTTGTTTCGGGAGCTTGTACAGCAGCAGTGCTGGAGGGAGGTGCTCATGTGGAGGATGCGGCAGTGACCCTGGCGTGACCTCAGCCCCTGTGGGGCAAAGACCACCCACCCGGGAGTGTGATGAGGGGGATGAGTGAGGACCAGGCTCCACTGCCCACGTGCAGAGGGATGAGGACAATGCTGTACCCTGGGGGGCAGGCGGACAGAGGGCCGGTCATAGGCAGAGGCGCGTTCTCAGAGAGAAGCACGAGGCTGCAGGGAGCTGGCCAAGGTACTGACAGCCATCTTTTTTTTTTTTAAAAAAAAGAAGGATATTTATTTTACTTTTTTTTTTTAAAGGAATTCTTTTGTTTTTATTATTTATTTATTTATGGCTGTGTTGGGTCTTCGTTTCTGTGCGAGGGCTTTCTCTAGTTGCGGCAACCGGGGGCCACTCTTCATCACGGTGCACGGGGCTCTCACTATCGCGGCCTCTCTTGTTGCGGAGCACAGGCTCCAGACGCGCAGGCTCAGTAGTTGTGGCTCACGGGCCTAGTTGCTCCGCGGCATGTGGGATCTTCCCAGACCAGGGCTCGAACCCGTGTCCCCTGCATTGGCAGGCAGATTCTCAACCACTGCACCACCAGACAACCATCTTAATTCAACGCGTTGACCGTGAGCTTCCGAGGGCGGACACCACACCTGGCTCCCCACAGGCCTCTCAGCTCGTGTGAAGATGAGCCATCCAGTGGAACCAGGGAGGGAGGAAAGGATAGGTGACGAGCACAGTGGATAACCCAGATGCCAACAGGGGAGTGGAGGCTGGCACACAGGCTGGCACCGGGAGGGCCTCGGGGGTCCCACAGTTGCCTCCTCCCGTCCTCACGCCAGCCGGCTGAGGGTGTGGGGGGCTCTGCTGGCCCACATTTCAGATAGGACACTGAGGCTGGTCTCGTGGCTGCAAAGCAGGGCAAGCAAGGCTCTGACTCTGCTTCGGGCTCCCTCTAGTCTAAGCTTCTAGGGTTTCCTGACTTGGAGAGAGTAGGTCACAGCATCTTCTGGGTCCTCGTCAAAGCCTGGGATTTGAGGATTCCCGGCCCGGGTCAAGTTGTGGAAGCTGGCCCCATCCCTGTCCAGCCCTCTTTCAGCTCCCAAGGACCTGTCTCCCGGTCTGCGGACCCCGCTTCTTACTCGCCTGGCTCGGCCGCCCTGCCCATGTCTCCGCAGGCCCCATGTTTGCTCCACGCCAGGCCTCCTGCAGCCCCCAGCCCAGCCCTGCCACTTCCCACCCTTCGTGGTCCCACCTGAGCCACGAGCCCTCAACTGAACGGTGGGGCTGCAGCCTCTCATTGGGCAGAAAGGACTCAAGGGGAGTATTTCGGGAAGTAGGTGCTTGAGCCAGTTTGAGCACAGCCAGCGTGATGAAATCACAACCAACAGAGCATCGCTTCTGAGCGTTCTTTAAGACATTGTTTGATGACTAAATAGGGAGATTTGTGGTTGATGAACGGGGTGTCTGGGTGCGTTTGTCAGCCGGCAGCAGCGTTTTGGAGAGAAACGGCATAGCCCTGAGCTAAGCATCCTGGTGTCACCCTCCAAAGCTGGTGGGCTGGGAAGGTCCCCTAAATTCGCTGGCCTCCCTGGCAGGAAAGTGGCCAGCCCCTGGTGGTGGCATGCACGTTTGCATGAACATGGGGAGTGCCTGCCCTGCGCCCTTATGGAACTCCTGTTCTAGAACATTCCAACCCTCCCTCTCTCCCCTCCACCCACCACTGCCTTCCGTCCACACAGTCCAGAGCCAGACCCAGGGGTGTTTCTGAGAGGGGCCCTGGGAGAAATCTGGGGGACCTTCGCCACAAATGGGGGCAGCCTCAGGGATCCCACTTGAGAACCTTCTTTCCTCTGGTGCTCCTGCGTGCCTAGGGCAGGGGGTACCCGCCCATCTGAGCTTGAGGGTGGGCCCAGGTCCGTCCTGCCAGCACCACTGCCCACCATGGCCCCACGTCCAGGCGGAGCAAGGGGGCAGGAGGTCACCCTCCCCTCAGCTTGTCATCAGGTCCCCATTACGAGGCTCATTCATGTGTGTTAATAAAAAAATGGAGGAAGGAAGGGGAGTCCCGGGGAGACAGGCACAGCCAGCCGCGTGGCGGGACGGGTCGGGGGAAGAGCTGGGGCCGCCCCGTGCCTCCCCGTGGCCTCCCAGCTGCTGAGCACAGACCACTGTTTCAGGGGTTTTTCCAGGTCAAGGAGGGACCACAGGGTCCTGGGCAAGATCTGAGGCAAGTCAGTGGAAATGGGCCGGGGTGGGCGGGGCTGGTGCAGGTAACCCCCTTTCAGTCACTGTCTCACCTCTGCCTCACCTGAGCATTTGAGGGAGTGTTCCCTCCTGTCACACCTTCACCCAGGTGTGTCCCCCAGCAGCATCCATGCTCAGATGGGCAGCCCGGGCTGTGGCTGGCTGAGCCTCCTGTGCACAGCTCACGGGACCTCTCAGACCTCCTTCCTGTGCCCAGGGCTGGTCTCACCTCCCCACCTCCCCAAGGCCCTCCGCCCTGCATGGTGGTGACCTGGGGGGAGTAGCACCCCTCTTTTGAGGAGTTTGCATTCCGGTTGGAAAGACGAGCCCCCCCACCTCCCCCCTCTCTCTCCCTGTCTCTCTCCCTCCCTCCCTCTTTCTCTCCTCCTCTCACTCTCTCCCCGTCTCTCTCTCTACACACCCCAGAGCCATCATCACCTGAGGTAATTGCAGCTGTAAGATGAGGCTGCCCGAGGCCAAACCACATAAGAGAACGAGAGGCCTATCAGACGCTTCTTTCTGCATGCGCCCACCTTCTGCATCTCAGGGTGCAGCATGCCCTCCCCCTCTGCCTGCCCCCACCCCAGCCCGGCCCAGCAGCAGGGACCCCAGCATGGGAAGCTGCGTCCCTCTCTCACCAGTACCTCGTGGGGTAAATGTCCAACTGCAGCCCTCCAGGGCCTGTATCCCCAGCACATCCTGCATGAGGGGCTCCATAGATGTCTGTGGGTGTGTGATGGGTGACTTGGGCCGGCTCTGCCCCTGTGGTCCGGGCACTGGTGTCCCTCTCCTAGGGGTACAGCTAAGTCGCCACAGGTACAGGCTGGGAGGAGGGATTTTCTTTCCTCTGTGCAGGTGCTGTTTGCTGGCCTGAGGTTGGTCTGGAGAAGACAGAACCCAAATTCAGAGAGATGGGAAAGACCCCTCCCCTCCCCTCTCCCGCCCTGTCCCACCAGCCCAGACCCCCAGCCGGAGTCCAGGTGCTGAGGGTGAGGCCCGAGACAGAGTCCGCAAAGCTCCCGCAAGAGCGAGGGGCGGTGCTGGCCTCCTGGGGACAAGGGAGCGGAGAGCGGTCAGTGGGGTCTGCACAGCCTGGGCCTGGCTGGCCTCTGTCAGCGCTGCACCCCGTCCCTGTCCTGGCTGAGCATCAGAGGCCAGGACAAGAGAAGCCCTTTGAACCCGGGCCTGACGAATCTGCCCATGCCTATGTGGGCCATGAAGACCGTTCCCAGCCCGGTCTGCCCAGCCAGGCCCCTTCCTCTCTGTCTCCTTGGAGGGTGCACGCCACTGCGTTTTATTAGCTTGGCCTCAAAAATAAGTGACGCCTGTCGCAGCGCTGCCTGCTTCCTTTGTGGTAGAGAAAAGTGCTCAGAAGGCAGGGAGCCAATGATGGTGCTTTGCTTCTGGGGGGCTCTGCCCACTTCCTGTGCGGTGACGAGAGCGGGGCCCAGCTGGGGTGCGTGTCGGGCCGGAGAGCCATGGGGACGGTAGGCCGTGCCCCGGTGCGGCCTGCACGAGGCCCAGAGCTGTGGATGAGGAGCTCTGTTAACCTCCGGCCTGGGGGCCCACGCCCTGCTGCTCCTCTCGGCGCGTGGCCTCGGCAAGGCAGGGGCCGTCCTTTAAACTTGCACATTCCCTCCCCTGGAACTGTGCGCAGGCAAGGGTTAATGAGGGTGGGGGGCCGGGGCCGACCGGGGCCACTGGCATCCTCCCTGAGGGCCCATGGGTACCTGACGTCCAGACCAGGACGGGGAAGGCCTTGCCCAAGGTCCACACACCCCGGGGAGTGGGGGACACCAGCCCAGCTGGGAGGTCCCGCCGCCCAGCATCCCTCTGCCCAGGTGGGCAGCCCTGGGTTCTGATTCCAGTGAGAGGGCCGCACTTTGTTCCCTTCTCTGCAGATTCAGCTCACGGAGGCCAAGGATGGAGAGGGCGCCGGGGGCGGGGGGTCTCCCGAGTCCCTGTGCCCCCAGGAGCAGTGAGGATGCTGAGGGGAGGCCCCACCCCCATCGAGGGGAGTGGTAGCCCCAGAATGAAATCCAGCAACCTTGGGTTGGTTTAAATAGATGAATGGGACAGAGCTGTGACCGGTTACCAAGGGCAACCATGACATTTTGGGGACGTCGTTACTTGGAGAGGGTGACTGCTTGGGGAAGAAGTGAGCCTGCTGTCACTTCAGGGGGAGGGAGAGGCAGCCTGGGCCGCAGGGCCAAGCACAGGGCCGAGTGTTTGGGCCCCGGAGGCCACCCGGCTCAGCTCAGAAAGGGTCGTCAGGTGCTTCCCAGATGCACACGGCTCTGCACCAGGCTGGGCACCTCCCCTTCAGCTGCCTCCTCTGGGCCTTGGGGATCTCCGTTGTGCCCGTGAGTGGAGCCTTTTCCCTGGAAGCCACGCTGATCCCGCAACCCTGGCCTCTCGGCAGGGTGTGGCCCTGTGGCCAGGGAAGTCACCCCTCTGGGCTACTCTTTCATCCTGTGCATCCCTGGGAGAAACACAGGGGTGCATTCCTGAGTGGGGGGTCAGGGTCCCAGGCACTCACGTGTAACTTCCTTCCACCCCCGGGGGCTGATTGAGCCCTGACTGCATGCAGCCCCACCCCTCGGGACCACGTGTCAGGAAGAGACAGACAGGCAGATTCTGTGGCTTGGGCCCCCACGGGTGGGTGGCTGGGTCCCCAGGGCACCTAGCAGAGATGGGAGCATGAGATGGGCCAGGGCTTCCAGCTGCCCTGGATGGAGAGTGGGATTCCCGGATGTGAAAAGACATGGGAAGGTTCTCGAGGGCATCACAGTGAGAGACCAGCGTGAGGAGGCCCAGAGCTTGGAAGGAGCACGTGTGAGGATGAGACCCACGTCCGTGCCTCTCAGATGTGTCACCCCCCCTGCCCCGGGGCCTTGGACGCTGCCGCTGTCACCGTTCCTAGACCCCTAGGTCTCTGACTGTCCCAACCTCTCCCAGAATGACAAGACCCCTGGCACAGCCGCCTCCGGGAAGGTCGAGCCTGGCTCCCAGGACTTTGGATACAATGTTGAACACAAGGGCCCCCCGCCCCCTGGAGGGCTGGGGTTCGGGTCACAGGGGGTATGGGGTGTGGCCTCCTCAGCAGCTCCCAGAGGCAGAGTCAGCCTAAGCCAGACCCCGGCCAAGGAAGCGATGGGTGGGCTCCTCTGTGCCCTCGAAGACGTCGGCCACCAGGTGGTTCCTCCAGGCCGTCCCGAGAGCCTGCATGGCCAGTGCCCAGCTGGGTTTCCCCGGGAAGCTGGCCTCGCTCCCACTGAGTCCCTGGCGCCCGTCTTCCTCTCCCTCTGCCCTGCCTGTGTCTCTCCCTCACTCTCCCTGCCCTGGGCTCACCTCTCCCTCCAGAGCCTGAGAGCGTGCTCTTGGCCGGAGGCTGCTCCCTCAGGAGCCTGGGTGTGAACTGCGCCTGGGGTGGGGACCGGTGATGGAGGTGGATGGGAGGAGTGTGCTGGGGTCAGAGGGGCATAGGCGAGGCCTCCCTCAGTGCCACCATCAGCCAGTCTCCTGTGAGAAGGGACCAAGGTGGTCCCAGGACCTGAGAGTGGGCGTCCAAATACCTCCAATTGCCTGGTGCGTATCTACCTGCGTGTCTTGTCAGCACCTCAGACTCAGGTCCCGACTGAACTCGCGGTACCGGTCAGCAGCCTGTTAGGAACTGGGCCGCACAGCAGGAGGTGAGTGGTGGGCAAGTGAGAGAAGCTTCATCTGCCGTTCCCCATCACTCCCCATCACTCGCATTACCGCCTGAACCATCCCCCGCCCCCACCATCCGTGGAAAAATTGTCTTCCAGGAAACTGGTCCCTGGTGCCAAAAGGGTTGGGGACCGCCGCGCTAAACGGCTGAGAAGTGGAAGAGCCTTGGATGCTTTAGAGCCGCGATGCAGCAGGAGGTGATGGAGGTGAGAAGGCTCTCAGCCAGGGCGGCCAGAGGCAGCTGGAGTCACGATCTGCAAAGCTGGGCCATCGTGCGTGCCTGTGAGATACCTCATCCATCACATACATCACACATCACCTGTCATCCCCTGGGAGGCCCGGGGCGTCACCAGGACAGCTGAAGAAGGGAAGGAGGCTAAAAGGGGAAACAGGGAGTGTCAGCAGGAGGGGCAGGAGTGGGGAGAGTTTGATGGAGTGAAAAATCATCTGAAGGCAGAGGGTTCAGGAGAAGAGGGGCACGAGTGTGCACCTTGCAGTGTGGGAGGGGGAGTGTAAGCCAGGGCACCCCCAGATTCTCCTCCAAATGCTTCTGGAATTCACCCAGTTCCTGCATTATCGTGTCTGTCCCATTAACAATTGGGAATCTTAAAACGTTAGGCTAAGGAGACACTTCACAGAGCTCATTGCACTTCTGAGTGACAGGCATCAGCCCCAGGCTCCAGCTGGTGGCTGTCAGAGCCCCAGCTCCACCCTGGCATGGAGAAACAGCCCAGATGAGAATTAGCAGAAAAAGACTTTGGTCGTGGTGATGATTCTCTGAATGTTTATTAACATAGGCAAAGGGACTCTGATCCCTTTGTGCTTTAATGTTTTTGAACTTTCACTCGTAAGGTTTGACCTTTAGAATTTAATTCCTCCCTTAGGATAATCATAATTGTGAGAAAGTTTATATTTGCAGGTCCTGTCTTTCTATGTTTTTGGCATTTTGTGATGGAGTTTCTATGTCTCTATTTCACATTTTATTATTGAAATACCTTTAATTCCACTGCAGAACCTCTGGTGGGTTGTATTGGATAACATCGCAGGACATAATTGGGGATAGTGTATCAGCTACATACTGCTGGATAACCAACAACCTCGCAGTTTAGCAGCTTAAAACAAAATATCTTCGTTACTGTACAGGTTCTGTGAGTTGGAAATCCAGGTGTGGCTGGGATGGATCTCCAGGCTCAGGACTCTGGTGAAGTTACTTACACTGTTGGCCATGACTATGGTCTCATCTGAAGGCTGGACTGGGCCAGGGTCTATTCCCAGCTCTCTCACACGGTCAAAGGACAGATTCAGTTCCTCGGGGCTGTGGGGTGGTGGTGCCTACTCTCCCCTAGTTGTCCCGTGAAGGTCTCCCTCAGTTCTTTGCCACGTGGGTCTCTGCTTAGGGCAGCTTGGAGTGAGTAAGGGAGAAAAGAGGAGGTTCCCAGGATGGAAGATGGTCTTTTCACAGAATAACCCCACAGAAGTGATGTCCTGTCCCCTCTAGACAGGTTAGAGAGAGGTCATTAGTCCGGCACGCACTCATAGGAGGGGGTCACATGAGCACCAGAAGGTGGGGCTCATTGGAAGACATCTCAGAAGCTGACCACCTCAAGTGGGAATGGACTAAAGGATGCGTTTACAGTTTGGGGCAGCCTTTGCATAGATTTAGTTGAATCATCTTCTGCACAATTTCAGGGACTTCTGGGGGAAAATCCACACTGACTATGAGTAGCCCCAGGGGGTTATAAGAAGCCAGAGGCTGGCTCTGTGGGAGTGGTTTATAGATATGGTAGTAGGAACATCCTGGTGGACACTGTTGGCTGGAGATAGGCTGGTGGAAGTTCTAAAAGGTTAAAAGGAACCAAAAAGCTGAGGATGTTGAGGGTAATGTTTATTCCCACTTCCAATGTTTCCTTCCTGTCCTTCACCCTCTCCTTCTAGGGGACCCACCTGGTGGGTGAGTTTGGAAGGAGAACTGAGGCATCTCCTCCAGTTATCAAGGGCTAAGCAGAAAATCACTCAACACTTATCAGCTCAAAACCATAGCAATTATTCACTTTCTCTCATGGCTTCTTTTAGCCAGGAATCCTGGAAAGGCATGGCTGGGTGGTTCTCACTGGGAATCTCTTTGACAGTTGCAGTCACGTGTTGGAAGGGTCTGCTCTCATCTGATGGCTCGAAGGGGGCTGAAGGATTTACATCCAATGTGACTGCATCATGTGGGAGCCCCTGGTGCTTCTAGAACTTGAGCTGAGCTCCTGGGTGGGAGCAGGTTGGCTGCAGTGCTGGGAGCCGGGCATTAGGGCAGAAACGGGCTCTTCCCATGGGGCCTGCTGCTCTGTGGGCAAGAGATCAGGTCACCCCACAGGGGACAGATGTATTATAACTGACAATAATGCTCAAAGGAGTGAAGTTGAGGGCTGGTTCCATCCTGTGTGTGTACACATGTGTGTTTGTGTGTGCATGCACGTGTTTGAGCACACATGCATGGTCACAGAAGGCTTTTTTGAGAGCGCAATACTTAAGCCATGACGTGAACATGAGCGGCTAGCCAAGGGAGGAGGGGGGTGGAAGAATATTCCAGAAAGGGTCTGTGTGCCCAGGGGAAAGCCTTGCAGCAGTGAGCTGGGCAGACTCCCTTGGAGCTGGGCACTGGCCACGTGTGCCAGAGGGAAGGGAGTGGGGCACAGCTGTTGAGGGTCCTGCATTGCAGTGGCTAGATCCCAAGGACCACGAGGAAGTCCCATGGATTCTAAGCCAGGAAAGGAGAGGGTGACCCCAGCAGGTAGGAGAACCATCGGTCCAGGTGTGTCCTGGTGAGGCAGGTATGGGTGCTGCGGCTGGGTCGGGGGCCCTGAGGTTGTGGGCTGGAGAGACAGGAGGCTGTGTGTGGGGAGGGTCTGCTTTTGGGGTCTGGGGTCTCCAGCACTGCCAAGTCCTGGGATGTGTCAAGGGCTGTGTGTGTGGGTTCTGCGGGGGGAAGGAAGATGTGGTGGAGGCAGGCAGGGGACGGGTCTGAGCAGCCACATGTGGGGCCTGAGGTTGCTTGAGGGGGGGCGGGTTTGGTGTGGGGAGGGCTGCCCGCGGGGCTGAAAGGCCTTCCAGACGGGGGAGTGGAAGGTGGGCAACACAGGGAGACCCGACGTCTGTGTAGATGACTGTTACCAGGGTTGATTTTGACCAGTAGACACACAGCCTTGACTGAAGTGAGCGTGGAAATTAGAGACCTTCGCTCATTAAGGGTGAGAAGGAAAAGAATGTGGGCTGGGACTCCGGATCCTCCCTGGCTTCGTTACTGCGAGTGTAGACGGACAGTGGTGGTTTCCTCACCACACACTGCCAGTGCCGCACTTTATTCGGAGTCAAGTCTCCTCTATTTAAATCAAAGTCCAAATAGGAAAACTGGCCTTTCAAACAGTGGTATTAGTGGTCATTATCTGCTCTGCAAAAGGATTCACAGCTCAGGTTCCAAAATAGAGGCTGTTTTACAGCACTTACTGGCTTTGGTTCACAGAGATTTATATGCACAGACGTGTGGACACACAGGCAGTGGGGCCTCGGGCACCCCCAGCTGAACACCTCTGACCTCAGAGGAGCTGGAAGCAGAGTCCCTTTAGGGAACAGTCCCACCCCCAGGACTGGTCACTCATCCTGACAAATACATGCAATCCCGTCCACCTGGACTTCTACCCAAGGAGAGATCTGTTTCCAAAATCCCTGGCAGAGGAGTGGTGATGCCAAATCAAATCTCTCTTTTCAAAGACAGTGTTCCATTCTACTAAGCCTGACCTTGGTCACCCCACAGTGGTCCGACAAAAGGTTTCTGCAAAATTACATAATGGCAGCTAAATACGAAATCCTGAATAGGAAACCCAACTATTTTATCTCTAGGAAGAAAAGAGATGAGTTGCAGCGAGGAAGAAATAGACAAGATTCCCAAAAGGGAACTAAAGAGCTTGGCTCTACATGCAGGAAAGGAGCCGGCAGTCCACTCTCCCCGTGGAGCATGGGGAGGGAGCCCTGGGCCAGGCTGTCTAAGGAAAGGTCACATCAAGATGACATCAGGCCCTCTGTAGAGGCTGTGCCTTCCTTCCAATGGGCATCCCTTCAACATCAGCCCCCTCCGGGGGGCTTTGCTTCCTTCCAGAGCCGACATTGTGAGTCAGGGGAGGTGGTGTGTTGTCCTGGGGCTGCTGTAACAAAAGACCACAAACCAGGTGTCTAAAAAGTCAGACATCCACTGTCTCACGGTTCTGGAGGCCAGAAGTCCAACATCAAGGTGTTGGCAGGGCTGCGTGTCCGCTGGGGGCTCAAGGAAAGAATCCTTCCTTGTCGATTCCGGTGGCTCCTGGCTTTCCTGGGCTCGTGGAGTATCACCCTGATCCCTGCTGCCCTCCTCTGCGTGTGTCTATCCTGTACATCTCATGACACACATCATTTGCTCTAAGATCCCTGATCCATGATGATCTCATCTTGAGATTGTTAACCTAATCACGTCTGCAAAGATCCTTTTTTCAAGCAAAGTCGCATTCACAGTTTCCAGAGATTGGTAGGTAGACATATCTTTTGGGAGACCACCATTCAACCTATTACATATAGTGAATGTTATGATATGTGTCCCCCCAAATTCATGTGTTGAAATCCCAAACCTCAGTACCTCAGAATATAATCATTTTGGAGATAAGGTCTTTAAAAAGGTGATCAAGTTAAAATGAGGCCAGTGGGGTGGGTCATTAATCCAAGATGAGTCATGTCCTTAGAAGAAAAGGGAGAGACACCAGAATGTGAACAAAGAGAAAAGGCCATGTGAGGACACAGTGAGAAGGCGGCCAAGGAGAGAGGCCTCAGGAGAAACCAACCCTGCCGACATCTTGATCTTAGACTTCCAGCCTCCAGAACCATGAGAGACCAAGTTTCTGTTGTTAAGCCATACACTATGGTATTTTGTATGGTTGCCCTAGCAAATGAATGCAGTGACCTAGCCCTTTTGGGGGATCCATTATATGCCAGCTATCCTGTTCTCTGCATTAAAAATCGATGCAGTGGGAGAAAGCCCAGACCCTGAGGTCAGACACAGGCTCCAGTGGGTGGATTCCAAACTGGCCACATGATTTTGGGCAAGTTGCTTCATTGATTTAAGTGTCAGTGATCTTATCTGTATGAAGGAGACACTAGTACCCACCCTGCAGCCTTATTACAAAGAGTCAACACAAAAATCTCGCTTGTGCCTGACACCTGGTACAAACTCAGTGACTAATAATTGCTGTTATAGTTGTTTCCAGAGCATTGTCACAGTTAATCCTTGCGATTCTGGGGAACAGCTCTCTCCTAGGTGAGGAGAGGGTGGCCCGCTCATGTGAGGCCACTTGCTCAAGGTCAAATGCTCTGCGGGCAACAGGGCAGGGACGAGAATCTCCATTTGGTTCCTAGAATCTGATGGTTTTTCTCCCCTGATATTGGTCTCAATGACCAAGTGTCCACCACTGCTCATGAGTGTTCTCAACGAGGGTAATAATATGAACACAGATGTGGAATAAGGTGAAAGTGAAGTTTATTCGTGGAATGAGGTTTGAAAAGAAATTTATTTTTTTCAAGGAAGAGAATGATAATTTTGCTTGTCTCTGAGAACACATAGTATATTGATTCTTCTGATATCCTCTCAAAGGGTTTCCATCTTTTCGTGTAGAGAAGAGATATTCCATAGATGAAAAGTGGGGATTATTTATCCTGAGTATCAGGTGATTGGCAGCCAAAAAAAAAAAAAAAAAAATATCATTGATTTGATAGAAAAGAATCCTATTTGCATAGGAAGGTTCAGATGAGCCAATTACTAATAAGACAGACACTTTTTTAAATTAAAACTTTCCTTCTAATTGAAGATTTGGCATTAGAATGCAGAAACAGGCATTTGAATTACATACAAATCATGAAACCACTTTCAGTTTCTTATATAATGCCACAAATGCCTGGAAATATCAAAGGAAACACTAAATTGCCATTGTATAAATTTATATTTGAAATTAATTTCAGAATTACACAAAATTGATTCATATAAAGAGTTAAATCTTTTTAGAAAAATTGCTCTACAAAAATTGCCAACTGTTTCTAAATCTTTTTAGAAAAATTGCTCTACAAGAATTGCCAACTGTAGATGTACTAAAATTTATATTTCAGACTAATTTATCAGAAATTTATCAGTGTTGTCATAGCCTATAAATACTTGTAACAGCTTCAGTAACTATTGCACTAACACAAAAATCTTTCGCAAAAGTAAAAGTTATCAAAAATTATTTGTAATCTTCCATTTGCCAAGAACAATTGACATCATTTTCAGTTACATTGGTGAAAAGTTGCTGAAAGTATTGGTTTTGGTGACCTAATAAATATATTTGCAGTCAGAAAAATAATTTTATGATGAATCAAGACATTGTATTAATAAAGTATCATTATTTATTATCTTACATAAAATTGAGTCCCAAATATTATTATTTTGCAATTTTGTAAGTTTCTCTTGTTACTTGTGTGTCACTTGTATCCCTATTACACCCTAGAGGTAATACAATATTTTAAAGAATAAAGCTTTACATTTTAGGATCATTATCAGCACTTGTTTCCTGCCTTTTGAACGAGAGACAACAAATTTTGCATTTTTCACAGGCCTGACAAATTATGTATTTGACCTTGATCATAAGATCACCCTGGAGATAAGATTCTCCCCTCATCACTGCCTGCCCTGCACATGTCTCCCACCCTGACGGCAGGGTGGGAGGGCAGCCCCCGTGTCTGTCCCAGGCACCCCCTGCCTTCCCCAGCTGACTCTGCTCACAGAGCTCATCCACCTCCCTGGTCTCCCCAGGCCCCCTGGGAGCTCCTGGGGGGTGGGGCTGGAGGTCGCTGTGGACAGCACACCAAGACTCTGCAGAGGGACTCGGCGACTTGCCCAGGGTCTCCGTGGGGTTTGCCTTGGTTCTGCTGCTCCAGCCTCAGAGCCAGGCCTCATCCACTTGGCATCACACTGGCCCCAAGCAGGTAGGGGTCCCCGTGTACCTGGCAATCCCAGTGGGAGTGACAGAGGCTCAGGTGCTGTCTCTGCTGCCCTGTGACCTGGGCAATCCACCACCATCCCGGCCTCAGTTTCGAGACCAGTGAAGGGGGTATTTTCATCAGCTGATCTTCAAAGGTGTGCAGCGATTCAAAGTGAATTCAGGTATGAATGGGCTTGGGAGCTTGAAAGCTGTTTTCATGGAAGAGGGGTTCTCTCAAGGCCTCTAACCCCAGTTTGCAAGAATCCCAGAGAGAATCCACGATATCTTAGCAAAGAAGGAAAAAAGACGGGACACGGAGAAGCCCATCTAAGAATCCGTTAAGCTTTGACGACTGCAAAGAACTGTGTGTATCTGAACTGCTGATGAATACTGTCTATTTCTACTCCTTATGTAAGTCTAAAAGGATGCGGCAGAATCTGCTGAGTATATCAAAGACCCATTTTTAATTCATGGTGGGCTGGAGAAATAAAACGTACTTTTTTGAGAAAGAAATCTACAAGAAGTTTTTGGAAGCCAACCAGCTTAATAAACACAGCCTCTAAGTAAATAGCATAAAGAATTTATGAGAATCGCTTTCTGCATTTATGTATAGCCAGTTGCACGGGGTCCAGCAAATCACAGCTTCCCATTCTTTCCAGGACGCGTGGTCTGTTTCTCACCCTGCATGGCCCAAAGTGGCCCAACTGTGAGAAGCCATCGTGAGAGATGATGTTTGTTTAACATGGAGAGTGTTGGCATTGCTGTGTCTGCAGGCTGAACCCCCAGGGGCGAGAGCAAGGGAAGAATTGCCGATGACTCAGGTTGGGGCTTTAGAGCCTGTTCTGGGTGGCAGCACACTCGCGGGCTCTGGGCACATGGGAGACGCGGGGTCTGCTTGGGGCTCAGCAATTCTCTGATGGCCTGATTCATCCTCTGTGCTCCCACCGCCCACAGCTGCTTCACAGCCTCGCCAGATGCTGAGATGCTGACCACCCCCATTGCACACCCTCCCCAGACCTGCCTGAACTCCAGGTTTCAGGAGCAGGAACTCCGTGTTCTGGGGGCAATTGATGGTCTCAGGTACTGCTAAGCATCCCCCCTCCCTGCTAGACTCAGGTAGGGACAAGGTACGAGAGTAGATAGAGCCCCTGGGGCTACTCTCATGGGCCCCACGGTCACTCACGGTCTGGTTGGTTTCCCTCGTCCTGCCTGGGAGTGAGGAGGTTGGATGCAGGAGAAGACATTGGAGGTGGCCTTGGGAAGACAGACGGTGGGAGCGCCCCGTGAAGAAGGGGGGCGTCCCCCTGTTGGGCTGGCTGGTGCTGAGGCCTGAACTTGCCTGAGGGCTGGGGAGGGCTCATGGGCTGCAGGCGGCAAGAGCGCCAGGATGTCAACAGTGTTTCTTTAAAAAAATTTTTTTTTATTGTAGTAAAATACACAGAACATAAAATTTTCCATCTTAACAATTTTCAAGTTCACAGCTCAGCGGCTTTAAGCACATTCACATTGCTGTGTGACCATCACCACCGCCCGTCTCCAGGACGCTTTCATTGTCTCTGATGGAAACTCTATCCCCAGGAAACATTCACTCCCCGTCCCTCTCCCGAGCAGCAGGGCTGAAGGGGCCAAGCGGCCCTGGTGGGTCTGGGGTATGGGGTCTGGTCCTGGGCCCGGGGCGGGTTGAGCTGGGCGGGGTCTCTGGCCGTCCTGGTGGCTGGAGGAGAAGGGTCTTGGCTTCCCCGCCACCCTGGTCCCCGGGCTGCCAGTACCATGGATGGTGCCAGGAACCAAAAAGGAAAATAAATAAGCCTGTGTTCATTTCAAGCCCCATTACAAGCACATTAAAAACGAATCGATACTGGCCTTGTCACTTGGAGAGGAGCGAGCTGGGCCCAGGAGGCCTCTCATCTTGGCTCTTCCAGTGTCCAGTAAACACAGTGACAAGATGCCCGAGGCCAGGACTCGGCCCTCTGCTTTCTGTGCCTTGGGACACCCGCTGCCGGCTTCCGCTCCCTCCCTGCCTTCCCCAGACCCTGGGCTGTGGGCACAGCCAGGGACGCCCCCAGGGAGCAGGGCCAGCCCCCGGGCAGAGTCCACTCAGACTCTCACGCAAAGGGAACGCTCCTCCATCCACAGGTGGGGGAGAGAGGGCACGAGGGGCCCTGCAACCCACTGCTGTCAGCCCCCAAGTCTCCGCCAGATTCCAGAAAGCGCCCCAGGGAGGGCAGCCTCACGGATGCCAGCGGGGCACACTTACCTGCTGTCCTGGGTCCCCAGCAGGGCTCCCCTTGGGTCCCAGTCACTGGTGTGGGGAGATGGCTACGGGGCCAGCTTCACGGGCTCAGGCACTGGACATGCTCCCCGATGGGTGGGCAGGCTGGCTCTGCTCCGGGGGAGCGTTGGTGCTGCCGTAGCCACCACAGCCCCAGGGGATGCAGGCGAGGTCCCATCTCATCTGCAGCTACTGCGCAGACCGCTGGCTGACCCAGGCCTGGGAGAGCGGTAAAGGGGCCCGAGCGCCCAGCTGACGGGGTGACGGCAGCTAAGTGGGGAACACCCTGGACGTGACCTCAGAGGGCTCCCCAAAAATGAGATCCAATGGGGCCAGGTGGGAAAGGGGCCCCCAAGGATGGCAGAGGTGGAAGGGCACTGGTGCCTCCTGGTTCCCTGCAGCTCTCCTCCCTGGGGGCCGGCCTGGCGCTGGGGACCTGGCTTCCTTCAGGGCCCTGTGTGCAGCCCACGGAGGGCAGCCACTGGCCTGATGGCTCAGGGTGGCTGCAGGGGCCAGAGGACCCTCCCAGGTGGGGTGATGGTAGAGGGGGCACACACCTGCACCTCAGGGCCCCATCTAACGCTGGGCTCCGAGCTAGAGCCCCAAGGGGAGGGGCGGGCAGCAGACCTGGGCCTCCAGCGGGAAGGGTAGATGCAGCCAGAAGCTGGGACAGAGACCGAGACTGTGGCTGGGGGACTGGGCAGGACTGGGAAGGCCACACTCTGGGCAGTGAGAGCTGGCCCCGGGGACGGGACGCAGGGTTCTCACTGCAGGTGGGAGGCTGTGGTCCAAAGGAGTCCCGGCGTCCAGAAGAACAGGAGGCGCTGGCTGTCTTTCCTCTGAGTCAGCAGGTGTGTGTGTGTGTGCGTGTGTGCGTGCACGTGTGTGTGTCTGTGTGTGTGTGCGTGTGTGTGTGACTCATCCACACCTCATCTGCAGTGTTTGGATCCAACTCCGCCCCCAGGCGCTTCTTCCCACTGCAATGATGGGCCTCCTCTCACCAGCTGCCCCCATGTCGTCCTGGACCCAAGCTTGCCTGTGCTCCTGTTACAATCGCCAGGACTCACAGAGTGACCGTTTCCTGGGCTCTTACTCTGTGAGGGGCAGTGCCCACAGAATAACCTTACAAGGTCAGTACTGTCGACTCCCCTGCCATTTTACAGATCAAAATACCCAACTGAAGAGACCCCCGTAAGGCCACATGCGTGGAGGGCACAGACTTGAATCCAGGCCCGGTCACTCAGAGCCTGGACGCAGGCGTGGAGGCACCACCTCTCACCCCTGACGTGAGGCCCTGGGAACACTGCAAACCAAGTGGCCACGGTGGGAGGGCCTTCTTGCGGGACAGGCCTGGGCAGCGGGCACTTGGCGATGCCAAGGGCTGGGTGTGGTCTGCAGAGGGCGCCGGGGCTTGTCCTGGGGCGCAGAGAAGGGCTTGGAGGACAGCTGGGGTGCGCAGCTCAACTCAGCTCACGTCAACAGACGCTGGCTGGCTCCAGCTCGGCCCCAGAGCCAGGAGCAAGGCCTGGTTCCTGGACAGTGGAGGTGGGCACAGAGGCTGGGGGCTCCGAGCTGGACACCTGTCTGGGCGGTGACTGGCTTAGGTGACATTCAGGCCCCTTCCAGCCTGGAATGTTTTAGGACAACGCAGAGCTTCCCTATCTCCTGGAGAGGCCAGAGGGACCATGGGCAGGCTGCTGTTTCCAGAAGCCTGGGGACCAGATCAGTAAGTGCTGGACGTGGTGGAGCATGGAGTGTGGTGGGCGGGCTGGGGGCGGGACGCATAGGGGCCAAGGCGTCCAGCGTCTTCTGGCCTCAGCCATTCGCCCGTTGTCCCTCGTCTGCTTCCTCTCCTGGACCTGGTGGGGCTTCAGGCATGGACACCAGTGGCAACCCTACCAGCAAATGACAGCAGCTCAGCAACGTCAAGGCAGGAGGCATTTGGTTAAACCAAAGGGAGAAAAAAATCAATGTTCCAATACTGCCTCTTGAAGCGATCTCTTGAAGCTGATTCAAAAATAATATTTTCTGACATTCAGAGGGGGCAGCTCACATTTCCCGAGCACGTCTCCCTATCACTTTCAAGCCTCAGGACAATCTCGCTGCAAAGTAGCCTCACTTGACGGAGGAAGAAATGAAAACACGAGAGGGTAAGTAGCTCATTGGGCACAGCAACTCCTCCTGCACCAGGAAGGGCCGAGCTCACGCTGGGCTGGGTGGATGTGTGTGTCCCGTTCCCACCCCCAGAGCTGTCCCAGCCTCTGCCTGCCTGCCTCTGTCCTGGTGTCGGGAGCGCACAGGGTCTGCTTGATGAGGGTCCTGTGCCTGCCACGGGGGAAGGGCTGATGCTGCAGCTGGAGTCCTCAGCCAGGCTGCCCGTTGGATTCCTTTCTGCTTGGGGACATCAGTCTTCGTTCTACTCAGGCTTTCAACTGATTGGATGAGGCCCACCCACATCTGGGAGGGCCTCTGCTTCTGCTTCATGAAAATCCAATTTAAATGTTAATCTTATCTGAAAAAGCATCCTCCCAGTAACATCCAGAAATGTTTGACCAAACGTCTGGGCACGGTGGCCCCAGTCCTGTTGATATAAATCTAGCCATCCCCCCTTACCTGGCCTAGGCCCCCTGTCTCTCGGGGGCCCCGCTTCTGTCCTTTTGCCCTAACACCAGCCCTGTTTTGACTTCCATGCACCGAGATGCCCTGGAACGGTGCCAGAGGCAGCATGGAGGTTTCTCCCGGACAGCAGCTCGCCCCCTCGACTTGTGGGTGCTGGCTTGGTGCCCCTCATGGAGGCTGGGCTGGGAGGGGGCTGTGCACCTACTTACCGTCCATGGACACATGTTGCTTTGTGCTGTGTGCGCCCTTCTCCCCCCCAGAAGAGACTGGGTCACGGCTGTGCCCACCTTAGCCCTTTGCCGTCCCTGCCGCTGCCTCCACTACAGCCGCCCACTTCCTCTGCTGACCCCAGCGGCTCACAGCTCCTCCCACACCGAGACCCCCACTCCAGCCCCCACCCATCACTGGACGCGGCCTGGTGTGGAGTGGAGAGGCCCACCGTGCCTTCCAAGCCTTTCTGAGTGGCCTTGAGCCGGGGCACCCGTGTCCCCCCTGTGACTGCTGCAAGGTCGAGAGCGAGGGGTGGCTGCCCGGTCGTCCAGATCCGCTCTCAGGGGAGGGAGGGCTTTGCCTCACTGTTGCCAGCAGGGCGGGGTCCTCCTGGTCCTGCTTAAATGACCGGTCGCAGAAGCCCGCTTTGGAGCATCGATGATTAAAGTTGGATCCAGGCTCCAGGCAGAAGGCAGGCCAGCCTGCAACCCTGGGCACCTACCCTCCCCGAAACCTGATTCAGCAGGACAAAAAGTCTGGCCAGTTCACCCACCGAGTGGCTGGTCACCGGCCTCCCCTGATGTCCGAGCTGGGGGCGGGGCATGGCCCTGCCAAGGCCCTCCCAGGAGCGTGTCCCTGGTCCCCTGAGCAGCCTGCCTCCAATGCCCGGGCCACCTGCTCCCCCTCCACTTCCGAGGGCGGTGTGCCCACCACGTGCCCAGGCTGTGTCATCGGGAAAGCTTCTGCTCGGTCCAGTGGACCAGGAGCCCAGACAACGTGGGATCTGCCAGAACACCGGGCTCCTCGGAGCTCGACGGAGGGAGCAGAAGGTGGTATTAACTGAGGTGGGCCCAGACTCTGGTTCCAGCAGCCCCATCCCGGCCCGTCTCGTCCTGCCAATTAGTCAATGAACTACAACCTGCGGGACGCCGGGCGCCGCTGGCCGCCGACACCAGGGATGGATGTACCGGAAGAGAGAACATATTCCCATCAGCCTGGCGGGCGTCACGTCCGCTCCTGTGAGCAGGCTGTTTGGACGCACACGCGATGCTTCCCACGCCGAGCCTGATGCTGGTGGCTCCACAGGGCAGGGCACGGACGGCTGGACAGCCAGTGGGGCTCGCATGCACTCTGTCCCTGCTGGTTGAGTTGAGATGACCAGTGATCACCCTGCTGGGGCAGCTCCCCTTCTCTAGCCAGACTCCAGGGCAGGAGGGTGGACCCAGCAAAGGGAGCTGAGGGGTGGAGCAAGGAAGTGCCAGCAAGGAGGGGGGTGAGGACGCACCAAGGTGGCCTGTGGAGTGAGTGGGCAGGCAGGGCAGGGGGTGTCCTCTTCTGTAGAACAAGGGCTCAGAGCTGGGCCACAGGACGTGGATTTAGGGGCGTGCAGGATTCAAGCTGACGTCCAGTGCTGTGTCCACAGTGGACATCGCCCCTGGATGACCTGCAGGCCAGCTCTTGCCTCTCTTCCCTCTGACCCAGTTTCTGGGTCCTCTGGTGGCTTTGCAGAGCAACCTCAGGCTCGGCACCTCCTGGTGTGTCCATCCTGGATTCTGCTCTGTGACTGTTTTTTTTTCTCAATTTAGTCATAAAGTAAGGCACCCTGGAGAAACTGGAACCCTAGTGCTTTGCTGGCAGAATTATGAAATGGTGCAGCCACTCTGGAAAATGGTATGGTGTTTCCCCAAAAACTTAAAAACAGAATTACCATATTCGATCTGCAGTCTCACTTCTAGGGAGACACCCTAAAGCACTGAAAGCAAGAACGTGAGCTGACATTAGTACACTGATGTTCATTATTCACAATCACCCGAAGATGGAGACACCCAGGGTCCACTGATGGATGGATGGATGGATAAACGAAATGTGGTCCATCCATACAAGCGAATATTATTCAGCCTTCAAAAAGAAGGAAATTCTGACACAGGCTACATCATGGATGAACCTTGAGGACATTATGCTAAGTGACATAAGCCAAGCAAAAGGACAAATACTGTATAACTGCACTCATATGAGGGCCCTAGAGGAGTCAAATTCACAGAGACAGAAAGTATACGGTGGGGGCCATGGGCTGGGGGAGGGGGATGGGGAGTGAGTGTTTAATGGGAACAGAGTCTCAGTTTGGGACGATGCAAAGGTTTTGGAGGTGATGGTGGGGATGGTTGCACAACCATGTGAAAGTTCTTAATGCCATTGAACTGTACACTGAAAAGTGGTTGAAACGGTAAATTTTATGTTATGTATATTTTACCACAATAAAAATGCAGTAACATGACAACAAAATATACCTGGGATGCCCAGCCCCGAGTTCAGCCTGGGTTGATGTGGTTACTTCCTTCGGCCACTTCATTCAGCAGAGCCGGTGTCTGTCTGGAGCTGACCCTGAAGACAAACATTTCGTCCCATTCAGTCTATATATGTCCCCGGCTCAGATCTGGAACCCCTGACGCATTATAGAAACCACCCAGTGATACGTCTAAACAGTACATCTATTGCTAAAATTATGCCTCTGAGAGAGAGATTTCTTCATGTGTAATCCCCACCGTCTAAAATTATGTTTTCATCTACAATTAAGGACAAGAATTTATTTTTTACACTTAAATAATTTTCTTAAAAATCACACATTTCCTTTCTTTTCTCATGTAAGCCCAATATTTTTGCCTGTGAACAGATGGTTTGGAGAATTTCATAAATGACTTCTCCCTCTTTCTGACACACGTTCTTCTGTTTTTGGAAGCCCCCAGTGAAAATGGCCAGCCGAAGTCAGGACAAAATTTGTGTTGTGCTGAAAGAGGTCTGAGACAAAAAGCCGGGTATCTGTAAACGAAGAGACAATTTTCCCCACCCAATAAAATCTAAAGTAAAAAAGACGGGGATTAATTTGGCAGAAATACTGTTAAGTGTAGCATGAAAATGGGAGTCTTTGGGAAGTTTTCAGAGTTAAATGAGACAAGCTAGGATCAATGGTGAAAGATGAATCTGGGTGCATCACCAAGGCTGCAGAGCCAGGACAGGAAGGCAGAGCCTAATTAATTAGCCACCTGAATGGAGAGCGAAGCTGGCCAGAGACCTAGAGAACAGAGCCGAGGAGACCAAAGGACACTGCTGAATGATAGGTCCCTGAAGAGAAGAGCCCAGAAGTCTTCCAAGGTCTCACGTCAAACCCAGAAATGGTGCACAGGGATAAATAACACGTCTTTAATAATGCTAGAAAGACAATAAGAACCTGCCTTCAGATGGGCCATCAATTGTGACCAGATGGTGGTTGGAATCCACAAATATTTCACTCTTCCACCTGCTCCCTTCATAGCATCCTCTTCGACGAGTCCCAGGAAGGTGGGTTTGCCTCCAGATTTTGTCATTAGCTTCAGGTCGAGTTGCTTCATTTGATTCACGGGCCATTACCAGGCAGCTGGCTGTGGATGGCCGTGGTTCCCGGTGGGTCGTGGCCGGAGGAGCCCCTTGGGCCAAACTGCCTGTTCTCTGTACCCCACCAGGCCTGCCTCGCTGCTCCGGCGGGGAGGAGAGAATCCTGCCTGTCTTGTGTCCTTTGCTCTCCTCCACCCAGGACAGAGGGACAGACTCTACTTGCCTTGAGTCTGAGAGGACGTCTTTCTGTGCAGAGCTACGCCCTGGCTGCTGAAGGAAATTATTTTCTCTTGTTTCATCTGCAGAGAAAGCTGGTCTCTTCGTTCATTAGTTCATCTGTTTGCTCACTTGTCCATTCACTGTCTGTCAATATTCACTAAGCCCCCACGATGCTGCGGAGCCCACCAGCCACACGCTACTGATAAAGCAAAGAGCTTCGCGGGACCCCTACTCCCACTGAGCCTACAAATTGCCCCGTCATGTTTGTCTAACAACCTCATTAAAAACACCCGGCACCTACTGTGTCCAATATCGTATGTCAGGAACAGAGGGGATGTTGAGGGGATGAGAGGCAGGAGGGATCCAGCCCAAGGCGGATGCAGACTTGAAGAGGGGTTCACGGAGACCACGCTTCTTGGAGTGGGGAGGAACCTCAGGAGTCACCTCCACATTTCAGAGCCTGGACCCCAGGGGAGGCGAGGGATGCGCTTGAGATTTCTCTGCTAATGAGCATCGGAGCCGGGGAATGGACCCAGCATTTCTGAGGCTTCTGAGTGTCACCTTCCCCAGGCACAGGCACCTGGGGTCAGGATGACCTCTGCAGAGGCCACTGGCGGGAGGGTCTGGGGGGTGGAAACTGCAGGACCAGAATCCAGGTGGAGGAGTCTCACAGGTGGGGGTCCTGGACGGGGTGCATGTAGGGCGACGGCAGGGCGGAGGGTGGGCAGGAGCGGAGGTCGTCACCTGTCCTGCAGGCCCTACTCCTCTGTAACACCCCCCTCTCCACCCCCCCACTGAATTTCCAGAGACTTTGGGCCAGCAGAGCCCCAAGAACAAAGCCTTCAGTGCCCAGACCCTCCGCGGCTCCCTGCACAGAGCACTCACCTGTCTGTGTGCTTTTCTTTCTTTTCTGGATAATTGTTGGGGTAGCAGGACACTGCTGTGGGGTGAGCAGGCGTGCTCTAGTGCAATCCTTTTGACACACCTTCCTGTCCCCATTTTAGGAAGCAGGAGACCAGGCGAAGGCTCTGAGACATCCCAGTGTAGTTGATGAGCCCAGGTCCCTTCCCATCACCCATGCTGAGGACCTGCCCTCCTTCCCTCCTGCCTGCTTGGAGCAGCCTGTCCATCAAATCCACCTGCTGCTTCCCTGGAGCTGCCACTGGAGGGAAAGGTCTGGAAGACGCATTAAAGAACCTGGTTCTCCAGCCCCGGGCACCCCGAGGGAACATCCAGCCCTGAAACAGCTCTCTGGTCGTTGGCCAGTTTGGGACAGTCCCTCTGGGGGTCTGGGAAGAACGTGCTTGTGTACCTGAAGGCTGGGTGCTGGGTGGAGACAGAGACCCTGCTCATCTGTCCCTTGGGATGTATTTTCTGGCTGGTCCAGGGGGAAGGGTCACCGCCTGGATCTTGGCACAATATGCTAATGTTTTATTTAAATCGGGAGGAGCTGATTTGCATGTGGCAATGTTTCCGTATTCCACGGAGATCTCCTGTGCCTTCGAGTCCTCTCTTCCCCTCTCTGCTCCTCTCTAATTTCAAGGCTGTTGCTCCTTCTGCAGAATTTATTAGCTGCCTCAAGGATGATAAAGAAATCAGTTTATTACACCGTCTTAAATAAGACAAACTTAACCTTGGGGAGCGTGGGGGCAAGGGGAGGCGGATGGACCCTTGTCTCCCAGGAGCTGCTGGCTCCCTCCAGGAGGGCAGCTCCCAGTTCCTTCCCGGGGACCCTGGGGACAGGGCAAGGGGGACATGCAGAGCAAGCGCCTGGCTCACTGGTAGGGATGGGGCCGTGGGCCCTCACAAGGCCCTGAGCCTGTGAGGTCATTGCTTTCTTGCCTAGAAAGGTCCTTCCGAACGTCAGAGTGGGGGTTCAAGTTCTAAATACCTGGTTAAAGGACTTAACCCAGGGGTGGAGACTCCAGGGCTTTCAGGTTTCTCCTGGGCATCCTAAATCAGTGAGGGGGCCCGAGGGGACCTTGGAGAACAGGACACGACACACACGCCTATCCAGGCAGTGTACCAGGGGCCATATCAGAATCCAAGGCCACTGGAGGCCAGATGCCAATTTCTGCTCGAAATCGCTTACTCTCAATGCCCTCTGGTTTTCAGGAGCTGGTTTCTGGGTTGGCTGAAGCATGTGGGCCATTTGCAGCCTGGGGCTGGTGCTCTGGGCTGACCTGGGGGTGGTGGTGGCGGCCACGTCCTTGCAGTGGTTCCATCCACAGCCTTGCCTGGAGGCCAGTCAGGGAGATGCCTGGACGGGCAGCGGTGTAGCAGCCGTGGACCAGCACCACCCCCTTCCCTTTGGGAAGAGCTTGCCTTCAGCCTCAGGAAGTGTGGTCGTCGATGACCTGGCCTCCTGCTTCAGCACCTGCAGGATCCTGCTCAGCCTGGCGCTGAGGCTGTAGGCAACCAGAGCTGAGCGAGTGCTGGGCTCCAGAGCCCCAGAGCTTGGCCTCTGCCCAATGCTGGATGGCCCCAAGGTGTCCCAGGGTTCTTTGCTCTGCAGCTCCCATGGGTGAGCCAGGACCCCCAGGTCTGCATCACAGCCTGAAACCTTTCCTGCTCAGATCTACCTTCTGCTGCCCATCACTCACCAGCATCTCCCCCCAACCCCCCACAATCAGCCCTTGTACTCCCAAGTCTGCTCTGGCGTCTCCTTTCCGGAGGACCCCCAGGCCCCTCAGGGTCCCCACCTCACCCAACACTGGAAGCATCACTTGAGAGAAGACCATGGAGATGTCCCACTCTGTGTTTGTCAGGTGTCTGCCCCCTCCAGGAACAAGATTGGAGCAGTTCACCTTCCCAGCTGAGTTTGCAGCCTGGATGGGAGAGGACATAAAGGACCACTTCACAATGTAGGGTGTCAGGTAGTGTGAAGACCTATGGGGAAAATCCATATCATAAGGAGGACAGAGAGATGCGATGGAGGGAGTGTCTGTGTTGTATGTGGTGGTGGGGAAAGATTCTTTGGTAAAGTGGATTCTTGAAGTGACTTTAATGTTTGGTTAATAAGGTGATGGTGGTGGGTTGGGGGAGATGAGTGAGGGAGGAAGGGAACATGGGGCCTCTGTGCTCTGGATGCAGACAGTGACCTAGACTTGAGGATGCCCCCAGGCATGGGATGCAATGCAGAGCCCTTGGTGTGACAGCACCATGAAGAGCCCTGGACCAGCCCGGAGGACCAGGATAAGCCAGTTCTAAAAAAGATGAACTAGCTTCAGATGAACTGGCCTATGACCCCGTCCCCACAACCCACCCCTAAGAACCACAGCTACAGATGGAATTCAAGGGAAGACAGACAATTTCTCTTAAGGTGGGCAGAGAAGAACCCAGACCCCACCTGAGCAAGAGGAAGAAGGGAAATGCATGGGAAATGAGCAAACTCATGGAACAAAGTACAAAAATGGCCATAGAAGACCCTGATCTGCAGCTCAGCTAACCCCGTGAGCCAAAAACAATTCTCCAGAGGTCTTCTGCTCTATAGAAGACCTTATTAAGAGAGATCTTTAATGATAATTAAAAAACATAACTAAGAGCTAAAAGACCAGTTGATGAAACAAATGTGAAGGATGGAAGGAAGAGGACAGAGCTGAGAAAAAAAAAAGAAACAAAAAAGAAACAGAAGCTCAATCAACACCAACAGAGAGCCAATAAGTAAATTAGAAGTGACAAGGAACAGAATGAACTTGGCTCCACTGGAATTACTGACATTAGGAAAAGCTTGAGATAATCACAGCAACATGGAAGAAAAATACAGAGAGGACAATTAAGCAGTTAATAATACAAGTGGAGGACAAGTGAGTAATTGTTGCCCCTGTAACAGAGAGAACAACTAATGTGAAGGGGGTGTATTTAAAGGGAATACTAGAGAGGAAAAAACAAAACAAAACCAAGAAAAACCTTCCCTGTAGTGAATAAACAGAAGATATTACCAGAAAATCTGATTCAGAAATAGCTCAAGATGTATCTTGATTAGATTATTGGATCTTGGAGATAATAAAATAATCCTTTGGATGTGTAAGCTGAAAAAACAAACAAACTCAATCACCCACAAGATGGAAATATCAGGCTGATGTCAGGCTTCTCCTCAACAGTAGGCTCAGGTGTGGTGGGGGAAGCAGTTCAGGATCAGAGAGGCAAATTTTGGGGTCTCTGTGCTTCCAAGGGCTCACCTGTCCCCACCCTGGGCTCAAACCAGAGAACAGTGTCTGCAGCATTTTAAGGGGAAACAATTGTGACCTGAGAGTTTTGTCATTTAAATGTAGAATTTTATATCTAACTTTTGTTATTTAAATATAAATATAGGAGTCAGACATTCTCAAGCATGAAAGATCACCAATGAGCACTTCTTGAAAAAATATATAAATACATAATCTGGGCAAATTAAGAGATGGAAAACGAAGACAACAAATTCAACACTGAACTTCAACTCAGAAGAACAAAGGTCACTTATATCCTGAGGGGGAAAAAATATATTGACTAAAAATTTTATACCCAGCTAAATCGCCTTTCAGTATCCAATCAACCTGCAGACCTTCTCCAGCCTGAAGGAACTTAGGAGATAGGCTTTTTGAGCTCTTTTCAAAAATGAAACAGCCCAAAAAATGCCTCATTAGAGAATCAAAATAAATAACTAGGTTGTGAAGACACGGGTTTCTAAGGCCTGACAGTGAGCATTGAGTCCTTTAAAAATTAGGACAAAATGAAAATTATTGTGTGAGTTATCATCCCAGAACAAAACTTACCTTTATAAACCTTGACAGTTTAAAAATGAAAGTTAACAGGGTTGGAAAAAATCTGGAAATCCAACGGTGAGGGGGACTGGGTGGCCAGAATGTTTGATTCCTCATCTTCCACTGGGAGGGGTCACAAAATAAAATGAAAATATGTTAAGGAAAAATAAGGTCAACCTAAAGTTTTCATGTTATTATTTTCCCTCATCTCAGAGGAAAACTTAGAATAATGATGCTGGAGGTCAGGAAACACACATTATATTTGCAAAGTCTATGATGTCACTCTAAACAGAAATAGAGGAAGGCTGGTTTTGCTGCTCAGGGCAGCTCACCTGGGGAGGGTACCTGGGCCTGGATCTCACAGCATCTTCAGCCCATCACTCGGGGTCTGTTGGCACATGGCAACTCCCTCTAAGCCACTATCCTCCTTGTTCAGGTTGTTTTGGACACGGCGTGAAAGACAGCTGGAGCCAAATACATTAGCCCATCTTCAGCTCAGCAAGCTAGGAGGATGAGGGGCCTTTGGCTCAGCCAGGTCCCCTGCTCTCCACCTGCTTGTCCACACCTGGGAGACACAGCACCTGGGCCTCCAGGTGGGCGAGAGAGGGACAGAGAGCCAGGGGGCACAATGAAGAGGAGAGTCACACCCCCTTAATTGCAGGGCTTGTCACTTACCATCATCTCCCTGCCTAGACTGCCAGCTCCCCGAGGCCAGGAGCTCCTTCCTCCTCTGACAGCTTCATCCCCCACCCACGGCCAAGTGCAGAGCAAGTGCTCAGGGTCTGGTAGTAGCAGGAATGGATGGATTTAATTTGGTTACGCCTGCTAGGTACAGGCCCCCCAGTTCCCCTCTCCAATAAGCAATCCTCCCGGGTCCCGAGTGCCTGTCGGAAACCTCAGCCCCTCACAATTAAATTGCTTTCATTTCCCTTTATGAACTGAAGCCTGTTTAAATGACCTGAATTTCCATGCGTTCGAGAGGCAGTTTTCTGGGGGGCCTTTCCCCTCACGTTTTCCTCCCTCTCCTGGGTTAAAGAAAACATCAGGAAAATGACAATGTAAGTGCTATATGCCACTCGGAACAGCTCAGGTTGCCTTGGAAAAGGGGGGAAATGGGAGCTTCCAGAGCATTTGCTCCCAATAAAACTGCTGAAGCAAGGTCAAACATTTCCACGAGGAGATAAAATGTTAATAAATGGCGGCCGTTGTCCCACATTTCTGAATTTATGCAGTACATCTATATGGCAGTGTTCTCTACTTGGTTAAATTCAGTGAGTAATTTCTGACTGTATTCATTGCCAGAGGATATATTTCTTTAGAGTTAAATATCACTAGCTGTGCATTTTGATATGAGAAATACAGTCTGCAATTTATAACCGACAAGATCATCAGTGAATCTCGGGCTGTGCTGAGAAGCAGGGCACAAGAAATGTACGCAGGCTCCAGAGTGTTTATTTTAGAATTCATTTGGGAGGAAACATCATTTCCAATTCGGCTGTCAAGTCCTAATCCGGGACTGCTCCTTCCATCAGCAGACGTCCAAGCCTTCAGATGAGGGGTGCAGGGACCTCTGACGGGCCCTGCCCCCATCCAGCTCTCCACTCATCTGACGGGGACCTCACGGCTGAGCAGCGTTCTGAGCAGGTGAGGTGTGATGACCTAAAGCCCCGGAAGTGGACAGGTGAGGAGAGGCAGCGGGGAGCTGGGGGCCACAGGGTAGCTCTGGGGCCAGGCCCTGAGCTCATGCGGGAACTAAGGTCTACTCCAGGCCCTTCTCAGGCGGGGACCTGAGCCTCAAGGGGAAGGGGGTGATGCCCTGGGTGTGTGAGTTCTGGGCTGTGCTGAGAGCTACAGGGGCTGGAGACCAGGGCTCCGGAGAGGCACAGGGAACCAGAGCTGCAGGAACTGGTCCTCTGAGCAGCTGAAGGCACCCTCTTTCTGCCCCCCCACCTCCCTCCCTTTCCCTCTCCCTCCCCCTTTCTCCCTCCTTCTCTCCTCCCTCCATCCCCCCACATCCTTTCCCTCCAGGCCACACCCGGGACTGGGGGCTGGGATGCAGCAGTCCCTGCTGTCTGGTCACAGGTTTTGGGAATCTGACACACCAGCGACTTTCCTTCATCTGTCCTTTCTCCCTTTGCTGTAAGTGTTCACGAGCCAGGATGCTCTGTAGAAGCCTAAGCCAGTCCATAACTGTAAACCTGCCCTCCTATGAGGCAGGAGCACATGGGGCCCCGGGGAAACAAGTAGACTCTGCAGCTTCATGGTGCCACCCAGGCCAGCCTGCTGAAATGCAGTGGCTTTGGAGCCACTGTGCCACCACCTGTTCCCTGTGTGACCCTGGGCAGGTGTCCTAACCTCTCTGAGCTCCAGCACCCCTCAATGGCAACATGGGGATGATACCCCCAACCTGGGAGACTTGCTGTGGGAGTCAAGCCGATTGTCTGGGACACAGCACGTACCCGGTGGTGGGCGTGGGAAGCTGTCTGGGTGCCGGTGGCCTCTGGCAGTGACCCAGTCTGTGTCTGTCCCCTGATCGTCAGGGATGCCCCCAGCTGCTGCCCTCAGTGGGCCCCGGGCCTGCCTACCAGAGGGCTAAGGATGTCCTCACCGCCCACACTGGGGTGATGGTGTGGTAGCTTCCATCCAGTGACTCACTAATTCTGCACTCATGGTGTGACGTCCGTTTTATTATTTTAAGTTTTCCTCCCTGTGAGAGGGCGGGTCACACCCCCAGGGACACCGGCTTGTGCAGTCACAGGTGACCGTGAGTCCCTCTGAGGGCAGCATCCCTGTGGCTGGGCGAGAGGTCCACCGGCTGCCTACCTTCATGACACCGAGATACCATCTGGCTCCAAGCTCACCCCAATGCATGCTGTTTGAAAATAGCACAATTCTGAAGCCTTCTGACAAATTTTATGGGTTTTCCTCCCTTGTTAATTTATGGAAAAATAGCTCTTAACCATTTATCCACAAAAGGGCGGCCTGAGCCATGGCTGTAAAAATCCGCTGGCAGGACAGCTTCTCCCTTTTCAGGAAATGACTGTGTATTAAATGCAGACACCCTGGTAAGAGGGCTCTTCCCTATTATAACGCGTCAGGGAGTTCCCCTCCTTCTTTCCGAGGGAGCCGGGAACATCTCAGAACCTGTGGGCAGAGACCACGCATGGATGCTGTTGCCCTGACCTGGCTGCTCCCCAATCTGACTCACTTTGGGCCTGGAACGCAGAGCCCCGAGTTGGGCTGGGACCGGCCACAGTCACCTGTGTCTACATCTCCTCTGTGGGTCCCCCATCCAGTTCAGCAACGGCCGTTGCCTGGTGTGGGGAGACACCACAGGACACAGAGGCACCTCCAACGCTCTCTCTGTCCACCAGGCTAAGCTGCGGAGGAGCTCTCCGTGGATCTCTGCTACCTCACATCCACCCTATAAAGTGAGGGTGAAACGGGCAAAAAGTGAGGGATCTACCTTGTGACAGTCTGGAGCAGGGACGCGGGGACCTTGCTCGGTAAATCACAAGGGTCACGATGGACCTCACTCCCATCCTCCTTTTGCAGCCCTCACAGGCCACCTGCGCCTCCCCTTTTCCCTCTCAAGCTGAATTATGGGCCTGAATAAAAACTCGGGGTTTACCTAGATACCTGGAGACAGTGCAAGTGGGAACACCTGGAAGTAAGAAACATATACGGGACACTGGCTTGAGAATGCCCCGGAGAAGGCAGAGTGGGGCTGCTGTCCGCAGCGGAGGAACGTAACTGAGACCCGGGATGCTGACTGTCTTCCCAAGTCACCCAGAGGGCAGATGGCGGAGCTGAGCCTGGAGCCCGCTGGTCCTCAGGCTCCCTGGGCAGGTGGACAGAGGGAGACAGAGCGAAGGATGTGGGGGGAGAGGGGGGGAGCTGGCACAGCCTCTCTCTCCCGCCCTGCTCTGCCCAGCCTCTCCGCGGGACCCTTGGCTAGAGGCACGGGCAGCCACCTGGACTGGGGTGAGAGCTCCCCGTTAGGACGGCCGAATCGGGGTTCCCGGAAGTTCCCAAGGTCAGAGGGCGCTCACTGTGTGCCGGGCCCTTTCTGTGTTGTGTGGGACAGAAAGCCCAGGAGATGGTTCCTGTGATTTCCTCACCTCACGACGGAGCCCAGAGTCCAGAGTAGCCAGGACGCCTGTCCACAGCGGCCCAGCCAGGGGGGCAGGGTGGGGGTCCACCTTGAAGCCCCTCTCATCTCCTGGACTGGCCCCTCTTCCTTCTTCCTGAGCCAAACTGGCTGAGCCATCAGGGCCCAGGGAGAAAGAGCCAGGGCCCACCTTCCCGGCCGGGCCTCAGTTTCCCCAGCTGTCAGTGGACACAGAGCGCCCTGTCGGCAAAGGGCTGGTTACAACATGTGAGGTCAGGCCCAATTTCGCCAGTGTCACTGAAAACCACTTCCTCTCTGAGTCTCTGCCAGGGCTGCAGAGCTGGCAGGGTGACAGTCCTGAACGGCCGCTGGTCATCCCTGCGGGTGCCGGGAAGCAGCAGCCAGGGAAGAAATCCTGCCGAGATATGCAGAGAGACCTGACCCTGGGCGCTGCGGAGCCTGCAGCAGCTGGACCCCGACTTCCTGGGTGGATGGAGGGGCCGTGTGCAGCCTGCGTGGTCCACAGCCTCTCCGGGCCCTTCTTCAGCCAAGAGAGGTCCTGGTTGTGAGGGGCGAGGGACAGAGGGAGTTCTGACCTGGTCCCACATGGACCCAAGTCCCTCCCTGTCAGGATCCTTCCCCTCAAAGGGCGCAGGAGATGGATTGAGGTGACGATGCTGGGGGATTTTACAAAGATGAAATTCTATTTTAATTTTTGATTCCTCTCAAAACGTCTTCCTGTCAAAATAGCTGTATTAAGAGACACACAAAAATCCCAGGGATGCCACGCTGGGGCGTGGCGGGAAGTGGGTGAAGAGAAAAGCCACATGAGCTGCCTGGGGTCCCCGCGGGTGTGGGCTGGGAGAAGGATGCACAGAAAGCCCGGTGTCCTCCGAGGCTGAAAGTCCACTGAACATCAGAAGACTCGGGGCCTCAGCCCTCCTGTCCTCCCTTTATATCCGATGTGAGGGGTGACCAGGGCCCCTCGGTAAGTCTGCAAAGGTTGCAGGATGTGGGAGGGAAGATGCTGAACCTCGGGTGACCCCTGATAAGGTAATTGCTTGCCATACGAATCCCAAGGGGCAGTGATTAGAAGTGCATCTGGGGAAGGCAAGCTTTTTAGGCTTAAACAGACACAGAGAGAGAAATTCAGGGAGTGTGAGTAGCGGGCCAGAGGCTCTGTGGTCCCTCCTCCCCCAGGCTGCTGAGCTGGGCTGAGCGGATATGCGTGATCTGCAAATGTGCCGGTGGGTCCTGGCGAGGGCTCAGGGTCGGGTGTCGCCTGCCAGCAGCTCCCGGGATAAAGTGACTTGAAGTGGATTTATCTGGAGGGGAGGGATGCTCACTTGCCCCCCGCCCCCATCTGCCCGGCCTGCTCTCCTCCCCAGCGCCTGGCCCTGGGGCACTCACGTCATTTCTTAGGGGTATTTTTCCCTCCAATCATAAAAGTATTTTGTGCACATTGGAGAAATGAGAAAAGTTAAAAGAAAATAATACCTAATCCAGTCACTTAAGAAAACCTACCATGTTTGGTGGGGGGGGTATATTTCCTTCTAGACCTTTTCTTTGTACCTAAAGAATAAAATGAAAGAGTGGCTGGGCCCTGGGCCAGGGCTTGTTCTCAGCACTTTGCATGCAGGGCTTTCTTGCTCCCATCAGCAGCCCCAGAAGCAGGTGTTACTATTTTACACATAAGAAAGCAGAGGTCAGGCTGTTACCTGGCTGCCAGGGCTGCTGACTGAGGGATGTGTTGAGACTACAATCCAGGCTCCTAGCTCCAGAGATTCCCCCAAACGATCGCTCTGCTGGTCCCCCGCCCCAGAACCTCCCCATGACATGAGCACCTGTGTTCGTCCTTACAAGGAGACCACAACTAAAGATCTGTGTTCTGCTTTGTCGTTTAGCGAGGCCTGGAAACAACACTTGGTAGATGTGTTTATGACGCGGGTGCACACAGGACAGTCTACTATCTCTCCCTGTGTGGGATTTAGGGTCTTATGATCAGTACATCTACCCTGTGGACTTGGTCTCACACCTTTTGGGATCTCAGGTTACGTACCAGCCGGGGAGCTCCGTGGTCTGGGGACAGCCGTGCTCTTGTCTATTGAGTGGGGTGCGTTCATTGTGGCTGCATCGCGGGGTCCATGGAGTGGTGTGGTCGGCAGCGTCCTTCTCCCTGTTCTGCACACGAATCTCAGACTCCATCACCCCATGTTGATGCAACTGCCGAGTCACGGAGCCCCGAGTCAGACCCAGGTCTACCTGGCTGCCAAGCCCATGTCCCTCCCACCAGACAGAGGTGCCTCCCACTCATCCACCCATTCATTCATTCATCCATTCATTCATTCATCCACCCATTCATTCATTCATCCATTCGCTGGTACCATGGCAACACCTCTTTTGTCCAGGAGCTGAACTTGGCGTGGAGTGAATACCAGTGCATGAGATGAGCAAGGCTCCCTGCACTCGGGGAGCTTATATTCCTGTGTGTGTGAGTGTGGTGTGTATGGTGTGCGGTGTGTGTGTGTAACCACAGACAATAAGCTAGTAAGTAAGTGTATAAACAAGATCAGCCCTGAGTACATGAGGTGGGAGCAGAGAAGCGGCGCACTATGGGGGGACACCTGGAGAGGAAGTTGGGGTCCAGGAAGACCCCCCCAGAGAGGGTTATGTAAGTTGAAGACCCCTCATTCCAGGAAACACGTTCAAAGGGTGTCGATGACTTCATGGCCGGTGGCTCCTATCCAGGAGCAGGGGCTGGGGACGGGTGTCTTCCTCCCTGGTACCCAGTGACCCCGGGCAGGTGCGCATGGACACAGATGGATGGAGGAGTGAACTCCACAGCAGACTTCTCAGGCTCCGCTGATCACAGAGGCCTGCGTGGGCACTGGTGGAGCCCTGGGCACTTCTGGGGAGCCTCTGGTGAAGTCAGGGGTGCAGAAATCCCAGCCAACCCCCGAGGCGACCGCCAGAGGCAGACCCACCCTCAGTTGCACGCAGGACAGACAGCTGTTTGGGGCCAGGCCGGCCTCCTGACACCCAGGCCACGCAGGCAAGGGCCCTGGCGGTCTGCAGGAGACCCCATCTCTGGGTGCCAGCGGGCCCAGACCGAGGTGGGCCGCCCGCCCTCTGCCCTGCCAGCCAGGCTGCAAATCAAGGCTGGCAGGTGGGAGCTGGTTGGGCTGCTGTGCTGAGGGTCCTGGCTGGGGGGTGGCCATGGGGCGTGGGAGTCCTTGTCCCCAGAGGGCAGGGGTGAAGGGGGCCACACCTGGGGCTTGACTCGCCTGCAGGTTCCTACCTGAGGGTCAGCAAGCACGAGGCGTGCCCAGGGTCGGCTGGACCCTGTTGCTCCCTCACCACGGGGGGACCAGGGGCCCCTGGAGGGCACATCCGCAGGGTTCAGTATCAGGACACCAGCCTGGGGCACAGACTTCAGGAAAGACCCCCGAACTCCCACCCGTGGCTGTCACTTCCACGCAAATCCACAGTGGGTCACACCATGTGAGCCGTGGGTACCCTGACGGTGCCCAGAGGCCTCTGCATCTCCCCACTCGGGGGCCGGTCTCCCTTTCCCAATGTGGAGTTCCATGAAGCGTGGTCTTGGCTCCTCCTGGCTGTTCCCTCGGACCCTCCTCAAGAGCTCACCTGGGTGGGCTGCCGCCACCTGCGGGGCTGGCACAGGACTGACACAGGCTCTCCAGAGGCTGCAGCTGAGCAAAGACGGGAGAAGATGCTCCTGTGGGCCCCTTGGCCATGTCCATGAAGATCCTCTTCACCTCCCCCAGCCCAGTCATCTCCCCAAACCTCCACCTCACGGGCTGCCTCCTGAATGTCAGGCGCTCTAGACACAAATCTCGGCATTTTTCTTGGCACGTTCCTCTCTCTCCCTGCTCCCCAGTATCCAGTTAACCAGCCCGGCTTGCTGATTTCCTGACTGTAACTAAAACCCTCATCCCTTCATCCCCAGTTTCACCCCCTCAGTCAGAGCCACCACCGTGTCTGCCCGGCACGTCTGCAGGTGAACCCCTGACTACGCTGGTCGCTGCTTGCCTTTCTCCCGTGGCCTCTCCTTTGTGGTCAGCTCGGGTACCACAGACTGGGCGGCTTAAACAATGCAATTTACTTCTCAAGGTTCTGAAGGCTGGGGTCCAAGACCCCCATCCGCGCTCCAGCCTCTCTGGCCATCTCTCACTTCCTAAACAGGGCGCTCTGTCCTGCCCCAGGGCATTGGCACCAGCTGTTCGCTCTGAAACACCTCCTACATCTCCACTATTCAACTTGAAGGGCTCATGGGAACTTAGTGCCTTTTCCCCAGGGATCTTCCCTGACCTCCTCAATGTCCCCTGAATTACATACAGTCATCTCAGCTCACATCAACTCACTAGACTCAAAAGCATGCAGTGTGTATAAAGAGAAGACAAACCTTCCTCAGCCAGGTTCTCTGCCAGGAGCTCCATCCCAGCCATCCGGACTCAGGACAAAAGTGTGGCTTCGCACCTGCTGCAAGGGGATGGGAGGGAGATGGTCCCATGTGTCAGAATATAGCAGGAAAACTTTGATCTGTGCATCACAATCACTGCAAAAAACAAAGAGCCACGTTCCTTCATTGCCTATTTACTTAATAAATTACTCATCAAATGTTTAATGAGCACCCACTAAGTACAGAACTCTTTGCTATGTGCTGCAAACTCGACACTGCGTGAAGACAGGACCTGGGATTTCCCTTCTGGTGATGGTGGGCTGAGCAACTTGGTGGTACAACCCCTTGAAGACAACAAAACAGCTTTTTAAAATAGAAACCACAACCCATTAAGAGACACAAAAAGTCAACAAGATACTGAGGAATTTCAAGAGAGAAGAATTCATACTTGGAGTAAGTCCCACTTGGTTGTGGTGTATAATTCTTTTTATTCATTGTTGGATTCCAACTGCTAGTATTTTGTTGAGGATATTTGCGTCTATGCTCATTAGAGGCATTGGTCTGTAGTTTTCCTTCTTTTATAATGTCTTCAACTAGCTTTGATGTTAAGGAATTGCTGACCTCATAGAATGAGACAGGAAGTGTTTCCTTGGCTTCTAGTGTCTGGCAGGGATGTAAAGAATTGGTATCATTTCCTTCTTAAATGTTTACTAGCGAACCACCTGAACCTGGTGCTTTCTTTTTTTGGAATGTTATTAATTATTTGATTCAATTTCCTTAATGGACATGAGCCATTCCATTTATCTGTTCCGTTATGGATGTTTTTGTAGTTCGTGTCTTTGAAGGAATTGGTCCATTTCATTTAAGTTACCAAATTTTGGGTATAGAGTTGTTCACAGGATTCCTTTATCTTCCTTTTAATGTCCATGAGATCAGGAATGATGGCTTCTCTTTCATTTCTGATATCAGTAATTTACATCTTCTCCCTTATTTTCTTGGTTTAGACCTGCTAGAGGTTTTCCATTTTAGTGATCTTTTTAAAGAAACTATTTTTGGTTTCATTGGTTTTTCTTCGTTGTTTTCCAGTTTTCAACTTTCATTGATTTCTGCTCTAATTTTTATTATTTATTTATTTGCCTGCTTGCTTCAGGGTTCAATTGATCTTTTGTCTCCAGTTTTCTAAGGTTGAAGCATAGATTATTAGCTTCAGATTTTTCTTCTTTTTCAACATATTCATTAAATGCTATAAATTGCCCTCTAAGCACTGCTTTCACTGCTTTCCACAAATTTTGATGTTTTATGTTTATTAAATAAACTTTAAAAATCTTAGAAGGGTTTTAGGTTTATAGGAATATTGCAAAGGTACAGAGTTCCCATAGATCCTGTTTCCCTTATTATTAGCATCTCACATTAATGTGGTACCTTTATTACCACTAATAAAGCAGTATCGATAGAGTATTATTATCTAAAATCCATATTTTATGCAGATTTTCTTAGTTGTTAAGCAATGTCCTTTTTCTGTTCTAGGAACAGAAAAATGAGTTGTCATGTCCCCTTGGGTTCCTCTTGGGTGTGGCAGTTATTCACACTTCCCTTGTTTTTGATAATCTGGACAGTTTTGAAGAATACTGTCAGGTCTTTTATAGAAAGCCCTTTGATTTATTGTATTTTCATTTTCATTTAGTTCACTTTAACTTCTCTTGAGACTTCTTATTTGACCCATGTGTTATTTAGATGTTGTGTTGTTTAATCTGAAAATAATATGGGATTTTTCAGTCACTTTCCTGCTATTTATTTCTAGTTTAATATTATTGTGGTCTGAGAACACCCTCTGTCAGATTTCTATTTTTAAAAATGTATTAGGTTGTGTTTAATGGCCTAGAATGTGGTTTGTCTTGGTGACTGTTCCATGAAAACTTGGGAACAAATATGTATTGGGCTGTTGTTGGATACAATAGTCTGTAAATGTCAATCAAATCAAGCTCATGGGTAGGATACTCAGTTCAACTGTGTCCTCACCATTGATTGGATCTATCTATTACTAACAGAAGAGTGTTGAAGTCTCCAACTGTCGTAGTGAATTTATCTGTTTCTCCTTGCAGTTCTATCAGTTTTTACCTTGTGTATTTTGATTCTCTGTTGTTAGGTGCATATGTGTTTAGGCTTGCTATGTGTTTGTGGAAAATTGACCCCTTTATCATGATGTCATACCCCTCTTTATCCCTGATAATTCTCCTTGTTCTAAAGTCATCTCTGTCTGAAATTATATGGTTATTCCAGCTTTCTTCTGATTAGTGTTAGTTTGATATATCTTTCCCCAAACCTTTAATTTATTTTTCTGGTTAAGGCAATATTTTATTTTATTTTTATTTTTATTATTTTTATTTATTTATTTTTACAGTAGGTCCTTATTGGTTATCTATTTTAGATATAGCAGTGTGTACATGTCAATCCCAACCCCTTACTTTTAACCTCTCTGGGCCTTTATAGTTAAAATGAGTTTCTTGTAGACAACATATAGTTGGGTCTTTTTTTTTTTTAACCCACTATGACTCTCTCCCTGTCTTTAAATTGGGGTGTTTAGACGGTTCCAATTTAAAGTGATTATTGATGTAGTTGGATTCATATATACCATGTTTGGAATTATTTTCTACCTGTTGCATTTGTTTTTAGTTTCTTTTTTCACTCGTCTTTTTCTGCCTTTTCAGGTTTTAATTGAGCATTTTATATGATTGAACTTTATGTCCTCTCTTAGCATATCAATTGTACTCTTTTTAGTAGTTGTCCTAGATTTCTCAATATATAGTTAAATATTTGAAGTCCACCTTCATTAATGCTACACTACTCCACACACAGTGTGGTTATATTCCTAATCTTCCTTCCCATCATTTATGATATTGCTGTCATTTATATTAATTATCTATATGCTATATTATCCAATACATTGTTATTATTTCAAGAAAATAGTTATCATTTAGATCAGTGAAGAAAAAAAAATAAAAGACTTTTACCTTCATTCATTCTTTCTCTTTCTTCTTTTCTAATATATGCATTTGATGCCATAAATTTTCCTCTAAGCATTTAGAAATATTAAAAATTTTTTCTTTAGACTTGTTTGATCCATATATTATTTAGCAGTGTGTTGTTTACTCCAAATATTTTGAGATTTTCCAGGTAGCATTATGCTATTGATTTCAAGCTTAATTCCACTGTGGTGTGCAAGAATGTTTTCTATGATTTATATTCTTTTAAATTTGTTAAGGTGTGTTTTATGGTCCAGAATGTCTATCTTGGTTAATGTCCCATGTGAGCTTGAGAAGAGTATGATGTATTCTGCTGTTGTTGGGTGAAGTATTCTATAAATGTCAATTAGATCCAGTTGATAGATAGTGCTGTTCAGTTCAACTATGTCCTTTCTGATTTTGTGCCTGCGGGACCTACCAATTATGATAGAGGGGTATTGAAGTCTCTAACTCTAGTAGTGGATTTGTCTATTTCTCCTTGTAGTTCTATCAGTTTTTGCCTCACATATTCTGACATGGTCATTAGGTATATACATATTAAAGATTCTTAAGTATTTGTGGATAATTGATCTCTTTATCATTATGTAAAACCTCTCCTTATTCCTGACACTTTCTCCTATTCTGAAGTCTGTTTTGTCTAAAACTAATATAGCCACCTAAGCTTTCTTTTGATAATTATTATCCTGGTATACCTTTCTCCATTCCTTGACTTTTAATATATGTGTGTCTTTATATTTAAAATGGGTTTCTTATATATAATATGTAGTTGGATCTTTTTATAAAATCCACTCTGACAGTATCTGCCTTTTAATTTGTTTATTTAGACTGTTCACATTTAAAGTGATGATTGATATAGTTGGATTAATATCTACCATGTATAACACGGTTTTCTATTCATCACATTTGTCAGTTGTTTCCATTTTTTAAAATCCCCCCGCTTTTTCCACCTTCTCTGGTTTCAACTGACTATTTGATTATTCTATTTTCTGTCCTTTGTTAGCATATCAATTACATTTCTTTTAAAAAATTTAGTGGTTTTCTTAGAGTTTAGAATATACATTTACAACTAATCTAAGGCCACCTTCAAACTACATTATGTTATCACTTCACATGTCGTATAGGTTCCTTATAACAGAGTGTTCTGAATTCTTCCCTCCCATTTTTCATAACATTGCTGTCATTCATTTCATTTATTCATATGTTATAATCACTCAGTACATTGTTGCTATTATGAATTTGAACAGTTATTTCTTAAATAAATTAAGAATAAGAAAAATAAAGGATTTTCTCTTACCGTCATTCTTTCTCTCATGCTCTTCATTTATGTAGATCTGAATTTCTGACTTGTATAAGTCTTCTCTCTGAAGAATACCTTTTGCATTTCTTTTTTTTTTTTTTTAATTAATTAATTAATTAATTAATTTTTGGCTGTGTTGGGTCTTCGTTTCTGTGCGAGGGCTTTCTCTAGTTGTGGCGAGCGGGGGCCACTCTTCATCGCAGTGTGTGGGCCTCTCATTATCGCGGCCTCTCTTGTTGCGGAGCACAGGCTCCAGACACGCAGGCTCAGTAATTGTGGCTCACGGGCCTAGTTGCTCCGTGGCATGTGGGATCTTCCCAGACCAGGGCTCGAACCCGTGTCCCCTGCATTGGCAGGCAGATTCTCAACCACTGCGCCACCAGGGAAGCCCCTGCATTTCTTGAAGGGCAGGTTTTCTGTTGAAAAATCCCCTCATTTTTTGTTTTTTGAGGAAGTATTTCTCCTTCACAGTGTAAAGGTAACTGTGCTGAATGCAAAAATCTAGGTTGGTTGATTCTGCTTTCAACACCATGAATATTTGACTCCAATCTCTTCTTACATGCATGGTTTCTGATGAGAAGTCTGAGGTAATTCTTATCTTTGCTCCTCAAAATGGCAAGGTTTTTTTCCTCTGGTTTCTTTCAAGATTTTCTCTTTGTCTTTGCTTTCCTGCAGTTTGAATATAATATGCATATGTGCAGATTTTTAGTATTTATCCTGCTTGGTATTCTCTAAGCTTCCTGGATTTGTGGTTTGGTGTCTGTTATTAACTTTGCAAAATTCTTAGCCATCATTACTTCAAATATTTCATATTCTCCAGCATCTCTGTTTCTTATCATTCTGCTATTCCCATTACACATATCCAGCTCCTTTTGTAATAGTTTCACATTTCTTGGATATTCTGTTCCCTTTTTTTTTTTTTCATACACTTTTTCTCTTCCTAATTCAGTTTTTGAGTTTTTATTGACACATTTTTCAAGAACCTCTATTCTTTCTTTGTCTGTGTCTGTTCTATTGTGATAGCCCATCAAAGGCATTTCTTTATTTTGGTTAACATATTTCTGATTCATGTCAGTTCTCTCTGATTCTTTCTCAGACTTTCCATCTCTTTAATTAAATTGCCCATCTGTTCTTGAATGTTGTCTCCTTTTTCCATTAGAGCCTTTAACATATTAATCATAGGTATTTAAAATTCCTAGTCTGGTAATCCCAACATCTGTGTTATATTTGAGTTTGGTTTTGATGCTTAACTTTGTGTCTTCAGACTGTGTTTTTGCCTTGGCTTTTCGCAAGACTTTCATTTTTTTTTTGTTTTTTTTCTGAAAGCTGGGCGTGATGTATCTGGGAACAGGAACAGAGGACATCAATCTTTACTGTAAGTTTTTATGTTGCTCTGCCTTCGTGTGGTCCCTCCTGATGTGCCAGATCTTCTGGTTTCTTTGCTTGTTGTTTCCCCTCCTGTTGTCTTGGGTTTACCTAAGAACTCCTTGTTAAACAGAGTCTGTACTTTGCAGCTCGTTCTATTGTAACCCCTGCTATCATATGGGAGCCCTGTTGGTGGTAAGGTGTCAGGTAGGAGCAGTGTTCTATGGTCTTATGATTAAATTTCAGGTTTTATTATTGGGTCTGAATTCTTGAGCTATGACCCTCAGAAGTGTTTTTAGTCTTTTTTATTCTTGCCTTAGTGAGACAAGAGGGCTAGAAGTCAGATAAGGCTCTGGTAAAGCGGTTTCTCTTGAGGGCAGGCTTTGTTACAGAAACAGAACCTACTGGGTCTGTTTGGTTACTTTGCCCCTGTCCTTCCCTGATGCATAATATTTCTTTGATCTTCAGATCTTCAGTCTGAGACCCAGCTGGAGCTCCTGGCAGTAAAGTCTACAAAAGACTGGGCCCCCAGCAAGTCCACACTCAGCCTCCAGAGATTCTTCAGTCACTGTTTAAGTGTCCTGCCAATTCCTGGTCCTTCTGGCTTCTGCTCCCAGGAAGCTGATCTCAGCTGCAATTCTCTGCATCCCCTGTGTGTCTCTTCAGTTTGCCCTGGGACCTCAATTCTCTGATGGAGATTTTGATTTGATTGATTGCTTTTCAGTTTGCTCAGTTTTTTTTGTGTTGTGAAGACAGGAGTGATGACCTCCAAGCTCTTTTTATGTTGGAGATGAAGTTGGAAGTCTCTCCATGTATTTACAAAGGCACAATGTGTAATCACAGCAGCCCAGCAGGTGCTTCCCTACAGCCCCCTGGTAGGAGGAGAGAGATGCTCATGACTGGTCCCAGGTTTCTTACTGGTGACGTGCCTTCCACCCTCCTTCCTTCTTGGCCTGACAGAGGAATGAGGACAGAATACAATGAACACTGAAGCAAATGGTGTAGCTCACAGGCTGATTATAATATTGGTGCTGTTGGTAAATCTTTCTCTGGGCATAATTCTATCCCAGTGGTTCCTCAGCTAAGCAAGCATCAGCCCTAATTAAAAGCCTGCAGGATCTGTCTGACTGTGTCTGAATGTGACCTAACAGGTGTGATGGGAAGTGGAAGGAGTTAGGATCTCTCCCCAAGGTCAACCAGACCTGCTCAGCAGGAGGACTGCTTGTGGGCACGAGGGGAAGGAAGACACCGTGGCCAAGTGCTGTGACTTCTGTCTGAGTGGTGGCTTGTGATTGGTGCTGCCCTTCTGGCAGGCCTCATGTGGGTCCCCCCCCTTAGCTCCTGGCTGCCCCCCTGCTCCCATGTCCAGGGTGTCATGGTCCCTAACCCGCACTGCTGCCTACAGCCTCTGTACAGGACACCTGCCCTCCACCCTAATTTGTGCATGGCAGTCAGGGCGATCTTTAAGAGGAAAGATTGGCTACCGCTATCTCAAACCTCCAAGAACCTCCCACATTCCTGAACCGGAATCCAAGCTCCCTCCCTCGTTGGGTTGCTGAGGCCTCGCTCATTTCACCTGCCTTCCTGTGTTCCAACCACACGGCCTCCCTGCCTCACCTTAAACCCTCCAAGCTCTCTGCCCCTGACATTTTCCCAGCCCGGCCCTCTGCCTGAGCAGCCTTCCCTCGGCCTCTGTGCTCCTGTCCCCTGGTCTATGCTGCTCTCTGCTCCCACGTCCCTCCCCAGAGCCTCCCTCCTGGCCACCGCATCCTCACCAACCTGGACGCTCTCAGCCTTCCCCCTGCTGGGCCTCATGCAGAAGGAAAGCATCCACATTTATCACATATTTCAAGAGACAGCAGTAAAGCCAGCCTGGGCCCTCAGGTAGGGGCCCTGAGTCATACCTGTTCCCTGTATACGTGTTTACTTGTTTTCTTTATTGTCTCTTTCTCTTTTCTTTCAGCAAATAAATATCTATCTTGCTCACCTCTGTGTTCTCAGCACCTAAAGTGTCTCTGACCCTCTGCAGACCTTCAGAACCTATTTATTGAATAAAAGAATGAAGCTGGCGATGCTGCTGTCCTTTAGGGTGGCTGAAACCCAACAAGGGACAAGACCCTGTGGGTCGGGGTGGGCCCTGGGGACGGTGGTGCCCCACGCTCCCTGTAGGGACTTCCACAACTCTCTCCGGAGGGCACAGTGGAGGCTGTCTTCAAATCCCCGTGCAGAGAAGGCAGGAGAAAAAGACCAGATTCTGGGTGGGGGCAGGAGAGTGAGGGAGGATGTTAAGCCAATAAAAAAACCCTTTTACATTTGCTGCTGTAAAACTTTATAGAGATTTCTCAACACACGACATGAATAATAACCATGCTTTCTTTTCAGTAATTGCCAAACCAACAAGCCTGTGAGGCCCTTTGCGGGCAGGATAATCCCTGGGCAACAGCCCTGGGCAGGAGGCGCCCGCAGAAGGCACTCAGTGTCCAGGCGGGCCTGGGAATCAGGCAGCCGCTTTCAGAGGGAGCCAGCTGGGCATCCGCCCACACCGGCCCTCTCGGCAGGCCCGACTGCCTGGCCCACAGCAACCTCCGGCGGCAGGGGTGGAATTGTTCCAGTCTGTTCCAGAACCTTCTCTCCCCCAGTCTGACTGGGGTGACTGGGGGTGGATCTGTGATGATCTCATGCCCTGTATAGGGCTCGATTCTCCCACCATTGGTGGGGGTGGGAGGTGGCGAGCCCCTCCCAACTCTGGGCCTCGATCTCTCAGCTGGTGAAGGAGGGAGAGGACCCGGCAGCTTAGCTCAGGGAACTCAGTCCACACAGGGAGCCCCAGCCCGGCAGAGGTGAGCACGGCCCGCTGAGCAGGAAGCTGGGGTCTGGGCCTGGGGTGGGGATGGTCAGAGAGCAGGGGGCTAGGATCGGAGCCGGGAGAAAAGATGCTCCTCTGTCCTCCCTCCTTCCCTTATGAGCTCCCTCCCTCTCGCCACAAATTAGATGGTTCCTTAGAATTTCTCTAGATCAGGCTCACTATACAAAGAGAGCAAATTTAAGTGTCTCTTCTCCCCTTCATCCTATTTCCATTTTCAGTTCCTGAAATGTCACAGGTTGTCTCTCCCCGGCGCCCACGCTCTATGGCAGCCTATCACACAGGTAATAATTTATGCTGTGACACCCAGGTGTGGGCTCGTGGGTCTGATGCCCGGGCTGCAGGGCTGGCAGCGCATCTACACCTGCAGAGCTCCCTCCCCGCAATCCTTCCACCCAGGCTGCAGCTCACCTGACAGTTGACGAGGCAGCGTCTGGGAGGAGACCAACATGTTCACTTTCATGGGTGTCCTGCCCACAGGCCAAGGCTTCTTCCACGGCCCATGCAGGCAGACAGGGCAGGCGCCCTTCTCCCTGACAGCCTGGGGTTCAGAGTATGTGTGTGTGTGTGTGTGCGCGCGCGTGCACGAGTACGCACGTGTATACGTGTGGGGTATGTGTGTGCATGTGTGTGGGGGGTATGTGTGTACATGTGTGTAAGTAGATGTGTGTGCATGAGTGACTGAATGTCTATGTATGGGTGGATGTATATTTGTGTATGTGTGCATGTAGGTGACTGTGTGCATGTGTACATATATGTGTGAGCATATATATCTGCATGTATGTGTGGGCACGTATGCATGTGTGTTTGTGCACATGCACACAGATGTTTGTTATGTGCATATATATGAGTGTGTATGAGCATGCATGTGTGTGGCATGTACATTTGTACGAATGTTTGTGTGTATATGTGTGCATATGTGCATTGCTGAGTATGTGTGCACATGTACATGCATGAGTTTACATATCTGTGTGTGCACATATACACTGTGTCTGTGTATGTGTACATATCTGTGAGTGTGTGTGCACACGTCTCAGAAGAGAAAGGAAAGGCAGCCACACCTGGGAGGCTCATCCCGGTGGTTACCTCACAGGCAAGCCTCCCATGCGCAGCACCTGCACCAACAAACCCTCGCCCTGTCATTGTCCCCGGGGCCTCCTTCCTGGCACCGTCCCCGCCCGGGGGCCTGGGGTCTCCCCGCCCAGGGCTGGCCCTCCTTCCTAGGTCCTCGGAGTGGTCCATCTGCCTTTCGAGCTGGCTCCTGAGGCAGCATGCCCTCGCCTAGCATCTCTGCCGCCCAGGGTCTCTGGAACCTGCAAGTCCAGTGGCCCCTGGGGTGGCCCCGCCCCAGCCTACCCTCTCATGGGCCCAGAGCCCGGGAGCCTGTGCTCGTCAGCATCGCAGAGACATGGGCCCAGGCGTGGTCATCTCGCCGTCTGAGTTAGGCTGTGAGCTCCCTGGTGATGGGGGGGCTGCTGCCTTGTGCTTCTTGGCCCCCCTCCCCACCCCATCTGCAGGAAAACCCTTCAGAAACGTGGACTCGCCTGCTTGGCTGAAGACTCGGGCAGTACTGGACGCAGGTCCTTTCTCGCATCCGTATTCCATGTGGCCCCAGCTGGAGCTGTTCCCAATGTCAGAGAAGGGCATCTGTGCTGCCCAGCCCCCAGGGAGCGGCTGCACGCACACCACGGCTGGCTCTCCAGAACGTGTGGCCGCCCTCTGTGGACAGGACCCTGAGCGGGCCCAGGCTCCCTGTGTGAAGCCGGGCAGTGGGAGGCCCTTGGAGGCATTGCACCCGCCTGTCACTGCCTCCTCTTCCCCAGGCCTCAGACCTGAACCCACATGGAGGCCCAGCCCAGGTGCCGCGATTTCCTGGTGAGCCTGCAAATGGCAAACACCCACTTCTGGGGCTTTTTGTGACGGGCTCATTTCACCGAGAGGGGCGTTTTCAAGGCTCCTCCTTGTGGCAGCCTGTGTCGGTCCCTCCTTCCTGTACGTGGCTGAATAACGTTCCTTCGTCTGGATCGACCACGTTCTGCTCAGCCATTCTTCCATGGATGGACACGTGGGCTGTTTCATCTTCCGGCAGCCGTGCACCTGTGTCTGCATGTTTGTGTTTCACTATTATTTCAAGTCACAAGGAGCACACGTGTTCATGAGCCTCAGGAAGAACACCAGCTTCTTACAGACCCACTCAGTCTGTCCCCACCAGCTTTAAATCTGCGAAATTGGGCACCAGCTCTGCAGTTTCCCGCCCACAATGTCTCAAAAACCCCCAAACCAGAGACCACCCCGAGGCTGCAGCAGGGCGATGGTCCCTCCTTCTCTGTGATGTACGACATGCAGGTGAATTTCCCGCCCGTCCCAGTTTCTGTCACTTCTGTTCTCGTGTGTTCTCACCTCATGCTTGTGAGAGAATGTGGTTAAAAGCAGACTCATTGCAGGGCATCGCACAGGAGACTGGGGAGGCACTTCATCATCTGCCCGTGACAGATGGATAGGAGCTAATTTCCTTCCCTGTGTTCTGACAAAGCGCCCGGCTCACAACATCTCTCTTATTTGTCAAAGGGAAGAACAATGGGGCTGCGTGCCACCCCCTTCGTGCGGGATCCAGCCCACTTTGTCGGATTCGGCATGAGCCTCATTTTCATTACCCATGCATGTGTTCTGATAAAATATTCATGCGGGTCACCTCCCCAGCAGACTTCAACGATGCTGCATGGAGCAGAGAGGAGGGCACTGCCAAATACATAAACACTGCATGGGCACAGCGTACATGAGAAACCGCCGAGACACAGGAAATCAAGGCCAGAATTCATCTTTCACGCCGCTTAAAGGCACAAGCCACAGAGAGCATCGTCCTTCGTCGCCATGGGCCGGGGACGCCCCGTTCTCGACATCACCGTCTGCAACTAAGATAACAACCAGCATCCCGAGGTACGCCCCTGCCCAACTCAAGGCCTGGGGTCTTGGAAAAGGCAGGCTGCACATCGGCTCCAGGAGGCTGGGGGAGGGGGGTCACCACCTTGTTTCAGGTCCACGCTGTGTGTCTGGAACCGTGGTCTCAGGTGCCAGGCACGCGGAGCTGTTTCCTCCTGCACAGAGATCTAGAGGGGTTACAAGGCCACTGGCTCTCGGTTTTGGAGGGCTCTCTCCCTGGCAGCTTCCCCTCAACTTCTCCCTTCCTGTGCACTCTGCACTCTCTCCCCCCCGCCCCCGCCCCGAGAAAGTCAGAACGGAGCACCCACACCCTGAGGCTTCCGTTCCTTCCTCTTCCTCTCAGCGCGTGTACCTCATGAATCTGTCTCTGCTCTCATTGCCTCTGAGCCCAGACCTCTCACCACTGAGCTTTGCAAGCAGGCCCTTTTAACTAACCAAAGATGGCATGAGAGAGCAGCCCACGTGGTATCCATGGCTTAGAGTGTATTCTCTGCAAAGGTAACTGGGAGGTCAGAGGACCACACGTTTATTCAACAGGGAGCTCCTGAGCGCTTGGCACGGGGAAGGGCTGAGCTTGGCACCCCGGGTACCTAACAACAAACAAGACACCATCCCAGTGGCAGAGGGGCTCATATTCCAGTGGGAGGGGATCCTCTGTGTCTGGGGTATGATGGAGAAGGTGAGGACATGAAGGAAAGACACATAAAATCCGATGAGAGGAGAAAGAATGCACCTGTGTTGGGGATATTTAAACTGGGTTTTGAGGGATGAATAGAAGTTCATCAGGTAGCGTCTGTAGCATCTTCAAAGGCTCAGAGACACACAGCAGGACAAGAAGTTCAGTGCTTTGCAGGTGGTCGCTGGAGAGGCTGCAGGCAGGTGTGTCTGGAGGGAGGGTGCACGAGAGATGAGGTTTGAGAGATGGGCGAGTATTGATAATTATGTGGTTTGTGAATAACGGAAAATCATTTTAAGTTTCTAAACAGAATGTGACGTGGTCATATTGATTTTTAAAAATTCATTTATTTATTTTTTTGGCCACGCAGCATGCGTGATCTTAGCTCCCCAACCAGGGATCGAAACTATGTCCCCTGAAGTGGAAACGTAGCGTCTTAACTACTGGACTGCCGGGGAAGTCCCTGTATTGATGTTTTAGAAGAGTTGATTTGGTAGAAGCCTTGAGGCTTCTCCGGGACGATGCACTAGCAGTGGACCATCAGTGACCTCGGAGAAGGGTTTCCCTGGGCCCTGTTTCAGAATCATCGCCTCTGGAAACGTGTAAATCCACCGCGGCTGTTTGCCCAACATGCTCCTCCAGGCTGCACACCAGACAGAGGGTCTGGACTGCGCTTGGAGACCCCGCAAGGCAAAGCACACACCGTGTCCCAGAGCCCCCCACCCAAGGATCCCTCAGCCCCCTGAGAGGCGATCAGAAGGGCAGCACCTGCAGGTGACTCTTACCTGGTTAAAGGCACATGGTGGTGACCCGCTGATGCCTTTTCTCTCCCCTCTTTCTGTCCTTCTTCCTAGTTCTCCTGCCTCTGTGTCCAGATTTCTTCAGGGGCAGGTAAGAGAAAAGCGACTTAAACCAGATTAAACCAGACTCTCGGGTCTCAAGGTAAACAAATTTGGGGGCTCAAAACCCTTCTGTCCCTCTGCCCACCCTCTCCCCCATCTCTGCTCCTTTTGCACATTTCCATGGTCCTCCTGGGAGATAGCTGGGCCTCCTCCAAGCTAGACAACAAGGCAGCAAGCAGAGCTGAGCTTTCACCTTCACCTTTTTGCAGCCAGAGAGGAAAGACAACCCTCTCTGAGATCCAGTTTGGAAAAACCCTAGAGAAGATGTCCGACCTGCATCATGTGCCCACCCACTGGACTCTAGGGTCTCAGGATCGAGGTCCTGGAAGAGTCCTGTCTGGACAGTTTGCAGAGAATAGAGTCACTGAGTCTCTTAGTGTGAGTGTGTGTGCATGTGTGTGTGTGTGTGTGTGTGTGTGTATGTCTGTGTATATGTATGTGTGCATGTGTGTATGTGTATATGTGCATGTGTGTATTTTATGTATGTATGTGTGTATGTATGTGTCTCTGTGTGTCTGTGTATATCTATGTGTATGTATGTATGTGTGTGTATGTCTGTGTATACGTATGTGTGCATGTGTGTATGTTTTTATGTGCGTATGTGTATTTTATGTATGTATGTGTGTATGTATGTGTCTCTGTGTGTCTGTGTGTATGTCTGTATATACGTGTGTGTGTATGTCTGTGTATATGTATGTGTGCATGTGTGTATGTGTATATGTGCATATGTGTATTTTATGTATGTATGTGTCTCTGTGTGTCTGTGTGTATCTATGTGTATGTCTATATATGTGTGTGTGTGTCTGTGTATATGTATGTGTGCATGTGTGTATGTGTATATGTGTGTATGTGTATTTTATGTATGTATGTGTCTCTGTGTGTCTGTGTGTATGTGTATGTCTGTATGTGTGTGTGTGTATGTCTGTGTATACGTATGTGTGTATGTGTGTATGTGTATATGTGCATATGTGTATTTTATGTATGTATGTATGTGTGTATGTATGTGTCTCTGTGTGTCTGTGTGTATCTATGTGTATGTCTGTATACGTGTGTGTGTGTGTGTGTGCAGGGGACAAAGCCCTGGCCATCCTCACTGGGAGCCAGGCATTCAGATGTCTGTACCTCATGCTAATTTCAGCTCATCCACCATCAGCTGTGAACTACACGCAGCTAAAACAGGGCAGCAAGGCGTTTGGCAAACTTGCTTGGACTCGGGGCAGCAGGCTGGGCGTGCTGGGTCCTGCTGGGTCATAGACCCTCCGAGTCCTGATGCTTGCATGAGGAGTGGGCAGACCCTGGGGCCCCTGGGGTAACGTGCACCTCTGGGATTTTCCAGGAAGTTCACAGACTTTCTCCAACACACTCTGGTCATACTGGTGTTGTCATAAAGTTAACGAGAACAGGGAGAGAATGAAAGGATCTTTGATTTATTTTATTTTTTTCCAATTTGTAAAATCATGCCCTCTGAGAGCACGTTGCCTCCAGGCTCGAGCACAGAATTTAAAAACATTCAATTAAAAAACTCAGAGCAGGCTTTTCTGGGGCTGCGGTGAGCAGAGCTGCTCTGGAGGCAGCCCTGCCAGGGCAGGTGGAAACCAGCCTTGGTGGAGCTGCGGGCTGGCCCGGCTGCGCGGGGTCCACGGGGCCAGATGCGCAAGCTCTCAGGCGGGCAGAGCTGCAGTGCACAGCCGCGCGAGGTGGCCGCCTTGGGTCAGGGCTGATTGGAGGCTGGCGAACAGTCAGACTACACAGCCAAGGGTTTGTAAACAGACAGGCAGACAAGGTTTGCTGCTAGTGGGCATGAAGGTCTGGGAGTGCCTCCTTGTCCAGGAAGGCCTCCCTGCAGCTTTGTCTCGTCTGCTCTCCTGGTGCTGGGCTGGGTCAGGAGTAGTCGAGACAGCACCCAGGTGGCCGTGATTTCAGGCTCAATGAGCAGGTCTCCTGCAAGATGAAGCACCACTGCTGATCTGCAGAGGAGTTCTTGATGTCTTCATCCTCATCCAAGAAGTTCTCTTTAACAGCTGAGGATTCCCCTTCATTCTGGGTGGCATCCTTGTTGTAGCTGAATTAAGACACCTGCCCCAAATTCAAATGTTCGGTCCTAACTCCCAGAACCTCCAAATGTGACCTTACTTGAATATAGGGTCCTTGCAGATGTCATTGGTTAAGATGAGGTCAGTAGGGTGGGCTCTGAACCAGTGTGACCCGTGTCCTTATAAAAAGGGGAAATTTGGACACAGAGACATGCACTCAGGGAGAATGCCATGGGCTGAGGCTACAGAAGCGGCAATTCAAGTGATGTTTCTAAAGGCCAAGGACCACCAGAGACGGCCAGCAAACCAGCAGAAGCTGGGAGAAGGGCCTGGAGCTGATTCCCCTCTCAGCCCTCAGAAGGGACCAATCCTGCCAATACCTTGATCTCAGGCCTCCAGAGCAGTGGGAATAAATGCAGGTGGTTTAAGCCACTCAGTCTAGTGCTTTGTTATGATAGTCCTGGGAACCTAACACAGTCATAAGCAAAAGAGTGGGCACCTCCCATGTGCCAGGCAATTTTCACAAGCGCCACCTGCCCCAGCAGGAAAGGAATTTATCCACCTTCTCCAGAGAACGTGGAGTCTGACAGGTGCTGAAAATGAAAAGTCTCACTGAGGGTGGAGACGGGAGTCTGCAAGGTTTTCGGCCCCTGGAGCCGAGGATCCTTTGCTCTGCCCTCCTCAAAGCCAAGCTGCTGCCTGCAGGGGGACCCAGGACCCGGGCAAGAGAGGCCACCAACAGCCTGGCTGGTGGGTGTTTCCTTACGTTTGCTCTTTTTCCAGCAAAACTCATCCTTTTTAGGTGTGCGGATCTATAGATTCTAAAAAAAAAGAACACAGAGATGTAACCACTACTACAACCGAGATATGGAACATTCTATCACCCAAAAACTGCCCTCAAGCCCTTTGCGGTCAGCCCTCACCTAAACCCCAGGCTGTAGCAACCACTGACCTATTTTTGTCCCTATAGTTTTGCGTTTTCTGGGACGTCATACGAGAGAATCATACAGCTTGCATCCCTTTGAGTTTGGCTTCTTTCATTCACAATAATGCTTTGGGAGTCACCTGTGTTATCGCAGGTACCAGTAGTTTGTTCCATTTTTGTGTCTCAGTAGTATTCCCCTATGTTTGTTCACCAGTTGAGGGACATCTGAGTTGCTTCTGATGTTTGGCTATTTTGAATAATGCTGCTATGAATATTGCATACATATTTATGTACAAACATATAATTTCCTTTCCCCTGGGTAACTACCAAAGACTGGAACCATTCGGTAGTGTGAAAAGTGTCTATTTCAGTTTTATAAAATCCATCAAGCTAGTTCCTAAAGTGACAGTGCCATCTTGTTTACCCCCAGTTGCTCCATTGTCACCGACATTTGGTTTTATCTGTGTTTTTGTTTCTAGTCACTGTTGGATGTGCGGTTGGTATCTCATCTTGAGGTCAGTTTGCATTTCCCTAATGACTAATAATGCTGGGTATCTTTTCACATGCTTATTAACCATGTGTTATCTCTTCTTTGGTGAACTTTCTGTTCAAATGTTGAGCCCATTTTCCATTGGGTTTTTCTTAGTATTGTTACTGAGTTGTAGGAATTCTTTATATATACTGGACACAAGTTCTTTATCAGATATTTGATCTGCAAATATTTTCTTCCAGTATGTGGCCTGTCTTTTCATTGCCTTAGAGGTGTCTTTTGAAGGACAGAAGTTTTTAATACTGATGAAGTTCAATTTTCTTAATGGATTGTGCTTTTGGCATCATATCTAACAAAACTGTGGTCAATCAGGTGTGTGTCTCCCTTTGTTGGGGGAGACCCACAGTCTCCTCAGGGGTCCTGCTCATGATTTTAGGGGTCTTTCCCTTAAGCCCTGGCCCCATCGAGTACCCTCCCAAGGCCCCTGGTAGGACGCGTGACTTCTGCCTCCAGAAGTCTTAGATGGACCAGAATCGCACTTGGATTGAAGCATGTGCCTTCCTCTGAATGGGCGTTTACTGCCCATTCTCTTGAGGAGTTATACACTTAACTCATCAGTATAAATTACCAGCGGCTATGCAGTAGCTCAAATGTCACAAATAATAGAGTGTCGGTGACTTAAAAATGTGCCCAATTAGAAAGCAGACTGTCTCCCACTGCTTAAGACTGAGGAGAAAATTTAAGTACAAATATGAAATAGTCTTTTAACGTTAAGCCCAAACTTTGCATGTTCAAATACAAAAAAACGAGCACTTGATTCCCTTCGCCTTGCAGTTTGCATTTGGCTGAGAGCAGCCGTGTTTCTGCAAAGTTTGCCTTCCTTGTCTGCTGAGTCTGACCTGGCTCTCCCTGGAGAGACAGGCTCCTATGGACCACTTGATCAGAGTTAATCCCACCGGGCCTGTCTCGTGCCCTTGTTTTTAAGCGAGCAGAGCAAGCCCCACACTCACAGAATGTAGAAAGCTCCATGCTGGTCACCAGCCTCTAGGGCAGTTTTCCCAGGGAAAGTGATGGTCCTGGAACCAGGTGTTTGGGACAGCTGAGGTCCAGGTTATTGTGGCCAAATGACTCATGTTGCATGAGAGCCGGGGGGTAGATAGAGGGCATGGAGAGAGAGAGAGATTTTCTGGTTTCAGCCTAGTCGGAGGCCGGTCGGTGGATCAAGTTGTCTGCGGTCCATGGTCCTGGAATACTCTTCCTGCAGGCAGGTAATGTCGACTGAAAAACAATGCACAACCTAAAAGTTGCAAATTGTGTATCATTCGGTGGAATTTCTGAGGACTTAAGCTTGGGACGCAGCCTCTCAGATAGCTGTGAGGAACTGCTCTGAAGAGGTCAGGAAGGAGTCAGGATACATGGGAGTTTTTGCAAAAAAACCCAGGTAATCAGAGCATCAAAAGAGCACTGTTAATTAAAAAAAAAAAAAACAACAGACATCTCAGTTAATGAATTTAGCATTTTTCTAGGTATGGGAAGATGCAAGAGCCTGGGCTCATTGAAATCATTCCTTTGATGCTCACCTTAACCATCCAGGAGCCAGCATCCTGTGCTTTCCCATCCTGGGATCCCTCAGGGCTCGCCACCGGGGCAGCAGCAGTGGCAGAGGGCTGATGGCTGCAGCATCCTTTGTTTACAGATATGGCAGACGACGTTTTTCATCCACAGTAATTATGACCATAGGTCGTTACCCTGTCTGGGGAGGGGGCAGAACACACTTAAGTAAAAACCTGCAGCGCGCCCCCCCTCACTTACCTATTTCGGCCTGAAGTCCTCTTTTTTCATCCCACTCAATGAAAACGCAGTAGCCTGTGTCCCTGGCACCCACTGCCCCCCCTCTTCCTCGTGAGCAGGCTTGGCCGCTCTGACCTTACGTGGCCTTGGCAGCTACCTGTTGCTCTGCAGTTGCCGGGTCCTCTGACACTGTCAACCCCATGCCGGTCTCCGTCTGAGAGTCTCCCTCATCAGATGCCTCGGCGGACCCTGCCTCGGATGCCACAGAAGCCACCACACCCGGGAGGCTGCGGATCAATGCCTGGGCCGTGAGCTCTTCTCGACGCTGCCTGTCCTAGGTCTTTGAACAGACGGGGCCTCGAGTAAACGAGGCCTCTTTGGTGGTAGCAGATCCCTTTCTTGCGGTCACATCTTTCTTCTGCCCTGAGAGATATGTCCCCATGGCTCCCTTTCCACGTCCAGGAAGCCTGAGCTGTCACATTTCTAACCTGCCGTTGGAGTTCCCTTTGTCCTCCTCTTGCAGGAGGATCGTGAGCGGTGGTGAGCGTCTCCTGCTTCTCACTTGCTTTTGATGTGGGGACTCAGAATGTGCTCTCTCCTCCTCCAGCTTCTGCTGTTCAGTTCTCCACTGGCAGATGAGCATTCAGGAGCCTGGGGTCTGGGCGGACCATCCAGGGTTCTCACAAGGCTTGCTCTCCTTCCGCTGGCTGGGCTGGGAGCCACACGTACCCCGAGACTGGCCTTGGCACCTGCAGGAAGACTGCAGGGCTCCTCTCTCCCCCCATGCTCCTGGGCCCGTGCACATGGATCACGCCACACCTGCAGCCCACGCACGGAGCAAATGTGTCACCGTGAGCCCCCTCCAACCCATCGGGCGGTAACACACTGCTTGTCATAGTTGTCCCCACATCTGCAAGCGAGGGCTCAGTTTTGTGGGTCCTGTTCTCTGGGGGGGGGGTCGTCCCTGGGATCCGCCCTCTAAGTTTCCACCTCTCTTTCTCTGTTGATTTCTTTCATCAGAGAAAGCATTTCAGTCCTTCTTGCAACAAAATACTCCCCGTTTCGGTCCCATCTTTAAGAGACCTAAATGTGGTGTAGCTCCTTCATACTGTCAAGTTTTCCTCTTGGGGGTGGGGTCCCTCTCTTCCTTCAGAACCTGACACTCACCCTACTTTCTCTCTGACACCCAGAGCTCAACCCTTCCTCGGCTCACCTGGACACCCTGGCAGTTCCTTGATCTGCCCCCCAAGCTTCTTCCCGGTTCTGAGGCATCAGATCTGTACATCTAAGGCTTCCTGTTGTGGGGTTTGGACTAACGGTGAACTATATCCCTAGTGCAATAGCCACCTCCCCTCCCCCGGCAATTCCTCTTCATCCCATTCATGAACACACCCACCAGGCTTTCACAATTCCAATCCAGAAGCTGCTTGAGGTGGTGCTGTAGAGAACACGTCCAGGCGTCTGTGGTTGTGCTAAGACATCATTCCATCCCCTCTTTGGCTCCGGATGCTTTTCAAAACAAGATGAAGAGGGGTGGGATTGAGGCAGATATCTTGTGTCCCCTCATGCAACTTCTTACAGCCTAGAGGCTCCAGCCTCACTCATTAGTTCTCTGTAACCCAAACACCACACAGCCGCCATTGTGTCTCCAGGTCAGCAGGTCCTGAAGACAAAGGTCCTGTGTCAGGACCTTCAGGCAGGTCCTGAATCTCAGTCCGTCTGAGATGCGTCTCTCAGGACCTCACTCTGTGCCCCTCAGTCGCCTGACCACTTACACAGAAGATCCTGCAACCCAGGCTGTGGAGATGCTGTGTCCGTGCAGGTGAGGGTCAGCCATCGAGGCCAGGAGACCAGGGCTCACGGCGGCCAGTGCGGTGGAGAGACCTCAGTCAGTTTCCAGTCCCCTCCCTCCGCCCCAGCCACACCAGAAGTCACGGCCACCCCACTCTTCCTCTGCTTTCTCAATGCCAGTCTAGTTGTCAAGGATAATGACCAAGGTCTCCTGGAAAATGTACTGCATGTAGGGGTTTGGGGGGGAAACTTAACTGAGTGTCTTTCTCTTGATAAATCCGAAACCAATCGAGGGATAATCAAGGGATGCTTTTTCTAGAGTCTTACCAGTGTGGGGAGAGCCTGTCACTGTGAGCAGAGCACAGGCAGGAGAGGAGGGCAAAGGTCTTTCACCAGGAGGACCTGGAGAGCAGAGAGGGCAGGCCCCACAGAGCACAGTTTTGCACCTGGACCTTGCCCTTGGGAGCACAGCTCATGGGAGGTCCAGATGCCCCCACCCCACCCACTGGACAGGCAGTCATCCTGGCAGAGAGGGTTGGGAGGCAGGCTCCTGAGGGATGCTGGCGGAAGCTTCCTGAGGAAATGTGGAAGTTCCCCACAAGCAAACTCTGCGCTGGGGTCCAGGGAACCCTCGACTCTGTCCTAAGCTCTGAGCAGCCCTTTTTCCCACCAAGATCCCTTGGTTCCAGAAAGGGACACAGTCATCGCTCCCTTGGAATCCTTCCCCTTTTATCTCCTCCATCCCTCACTGTCATCCCCGGTTAACACTCCCTCCTGCCAGCGTCCGCTTCCAATGAAGGATCAGAGAGAGAAGACGTCTGCATCATTTGATGAATGTGTTTGGTCCAGGAAGTGTTTGGGGTCTGGTTTTGAGAAGCTATGGAGAATCGGGGGCAGTTCTATCCAGGGCTCCCTTAGTAAAGAGGTGGAGGGGGGCTGGGGCAGCCTGGCTGGAGTCCCGAGGGGGCTGTTTGCTGAATCTGCTCCCTTTCAGCAATCAGGTCAAGAGAAAACCAGACTGTGTGCCCTACCATCCCCAGTGGGGGTGATGAGATGAAACCTCGATGTACTAAATGTCAAGGTATTTTCAACAGGAAGTCTGTGTTGTGTCTGAGATACCAATGGGATGGTCATCCATTCTTTAAACAAAAATTAAATGAGAGAATAACAAAAACAGCAAGAACCACAAAGATGGTGATGATGGTGGTGATGATGGTGATGATGATGATTGCATTGCATACTCACCACATACCAGGCACGAGGCTCACTCAACTCCTTTGTCCTGAAGGCAAGGGACTCACACACCCAGAGGCACCAGGTGGTCGGGGTTAGCAGCAGCAGGGCTGCCATTGGAGCCTTGCTGCATGCAGTCCTAACACAGGACTCTTCACATCTCATCCCAAAGACTCGGATTCTTGAGACAAGAAGGCTGTCGGCATTCCTTCCCAGTTCTCATCCAGGAGTTCCGCGTTTGCCTGTGAATCATTTATGAATAACCAGTGGGGCGTCTCATCACAAACGCTCCACCACATTGGGCTCTGCCCAGAGCTGCAGATGCCACCTCCCGAAGTGGCACAAACAAACAATTATCGAGGTCTTACAAGATATTGCACTCAAAATTGTCTGTCAGACTTGGGAATTTCACTTCTCTGTTTTGCAAGATCATTTCAGTATGCACTGCAATTGGATTCTACTTTGGTTTGTAGTATCACTGAGATGTAATAAGGTTAGAAATGATTGCTGAAAACATTCGTCATTGAGTCTTTTGAAACAAGTACCGCATTTGGGGGAAAATAAAAAGGTTGAAATGCATATAATAAATTTGCAGTCAGAGTTGGCCGAGGACTGAGTGCTGAGTTGCAGGGCTGGCAGGCAGATGCTCTCCACATCCGGGGTTTCCAGGACCTTCCATCCTTCACTCGTGGGGAATACTCACCTCCTTCTTGGTGGCATGTCTTGCATTCATCAGGGAGCCTGGCCTGGAGTTGGGAGGCTGAGTAGAAGGTGTGGGCTGGGGAGAAAGGGTGTGGACTTTTAGGATAAGTCAGGCTTGGGCACAAATCCCACCTCCTTTGCTGGCTAAATGTGTGGATTTTGGACCTCAGCTTCACCTCGCAAAATGGGGGAATGGAACATAACCCTTGGGTCATTGCAAACATTTGAACAGACAGGGAATCTAAGAGTCCTACCTGTTTTGAGATGAGGATTCCCCTTGTCTGGGTGAGCTGCAGACCCTCACCAGCTCAGGACCACCCCACAGACTGGGTCTTCATTCAGATCACACTCAGGTTAACCCCACACCTGGCCATCCTTGAGGGGTTAGTGAGGCCCCAGCAACACAATGTATCAGAAGGATGCTAAGGGGCTAATGTAAGAAGAAAAAAATCCTCATTTTTTCCCCAAAAGATTAATTGTTTACTCATGAAGAACTAAATTTCATATTCAGAAAACCTACACCTGCATCTTGGCTCATTAATTTCTTATTGGCTTGAACTCTATGAAATTGTTATTTGTGTAGGTCCAAAAATAGTTGAATATTGGCAATTTCAGACAGTTCAACTTGATAGCCCTGTGGCTTCAGCCAAATCACCTAGCTTTTCAATGGCCCAGTGTCTGCCTGTTCAGCAGACATCCCAGATAGTTGTGAAAACCAACCCCAAGGGTGGACGATGGGTGCACACTTGTCAAATCTGAACCCTCGTTATAACATGTGAGGCCGTGTTCTGGGTGGACCATGGTGAAAGGAGTTTCCTTCCATGGCAAGAATAGCTAGAAATTGTATACAAGCCTACATCATCCTTTTGGCTGAAAATTTTAAAAAAGGACAAGACAAAGAATGTGTTTTCCAACTTGAAATTTCAGACAGAAGGTTTTCCTTCTCTCATAGGACATCACTTCTGAACATATGTGAGACCACAGCAAGGCACCATACAAGAGTTTGGCTCTTACTTTGGAAGATGACCTCCCTCGGTGCTGGTCCAGATGTTGTACAGTGAGGCTGCCTCTGCTTTGAAAGACAGTGGAAAGATACCATCTGGGGATGGATTTTCCTCCAGCTGGACTCGACTTGCAGATAAGGAAATCTCCCTGTATCCACCACCCGCACCAGTGCAGACTGGCATGGACTCTAGCCTTGGGTTCACATGGTGTGTGTGGTCAGACTGTGGGTTCGTGTTAAATTTGCAGTCAAAGAATCCTCCTGGGCCACCAACAGCATAGCTGCTGAAAAGAGACGAGGCCCCATCACATGGGAAGCAAGTGTTAATTGTAGTTTCCAGACTCAAGCTTAAAACTTTACATCCATTCCTGTTTAGTGTCCACTTTTCCAAACTGGCCCTTTGCTCCAGCTCTTTGAGGTCATTTTTGTTCTCATCTGTCACCAGGCAATGCACATTCACCCTTTCTCCTGCACGTTGGATCAGAATGCAATATGTATCATCTTCTTTACCAGCCATTAACTCGTCATCCATTTAATTCTCTGTTCATGCAAAAATATTTAGTAAGCAAAATTTCAGACAATATTATTAAGAATTTTCCATGGCAGGTTTGGGCTCTGTTTAGCTATCTGTGCCTTTAGATATGATTGTGTAATTGGGTTGAATTCACCCAATTGCCCACTTTCCGCATCTGTACATAAGAAATGTGTGTGGGTTGGGTGGTTGATTTTATTTGTCCCAGAGTTAAAGCATTCTAGGATTTAATGAAGAATCGAGTGTTCCTTTATTTTCCCCCATTTTATGACAATACTCAAGCACGCTTCAGTGTTCCACGAACATAAAGGTCTGTTATTATTAAAATCACTTTAATTATAGCAGCAATTTCCTGTTTATTACACTGTGATTGCACGGAGGGCATGATCACACCTCCCCCTGGTGTGTCTCAGATTCCGCTATCTGACTGCACGACTGTTGGGTTCTACTCGACATCCAAGGAAGGCATCCAAGGAAGCCTGTCTTCCTGAGTCTCGTTTTCCCTCTGGGTGATGACTATGACTGATTTCAGAATCCATCAGAGGGCCAGGCACGTGTGAACATCCTTGGACGAGGGGATGCCTTTGAGCTGTGGTCCAGCCCACTTCTGTCCGCAGAGGTTTGCTGGTCTGACTTCCGTTCCTCAGTGAGGACTCCAGCACAGCAGCTCTTCTCTCCTACGATGCACACAGGTTTTCCACCCCTCCTGGCTGACACTGCCCACTGGGCCACCTGCCCTCCAGCATCTGAGCAGAAAATGACCTCACGTCCAGTACAAAGACATGCCCCTCTGATGAAATAACTTCAAAAAGCCCCGTTTCTGAGCTCCACTGTCAAGGACAAGATGCAATAGTATTGTCATCTGTCCTCAGCATTGAGCTCCAGCTGGTCACATGCTGTCACCACCTGAGGAAGCAGAGGTCAGGGGGGCTGGACATGCAGGCCCCATGGGGAGGGAGCACAGCATATGGGACATGCCATCTTCCACATGCAGGAAGGCAGGAGGGCGGTCTCCAGAGAGAGGGGGCAGAGCAGAACCCGAGAGCTGGAGGATGGTGGCACCCGCGCCAGCAAAAGGACATCTGGGCATCTGAGCTCAGACTGCAGGGGAAGGCGCCCAGGATTTCAAAGGGGGATGTGGTGGGGGAGATCTGGGTGCTGGACAAGGGGCCCAAAAGCGTCTCTCCTCTCCCCATCGCTCTGTGTGGGGTCTGCACCTGAGGGTAACATGTGTCATTCCAGAAGCTTCGAGGTTCTTTAATTTCTCAGCTCTCTCGACCCACCCCCAGGAGAATACAACGCCCTAGCCTCCCTGGACGGGAATGCAGAGTGTAGTCAGCTGCTGGGCTCGTGGCCGACCAGCCGGGGCAGGACTCCTGAGCGGGGTGTGGACATCTCAGTTGAGTAGGGTGTCTTGCTGAAGCTCCAGGCCGAGCAGCCCCTGGGTGAGACCAGGCCCTGTGAGACCAGGGGCTTGGACAAAGTCGCAGTTCTCTGGCTGGCCCCCCTTTGTTCTTTCCTGCAGCCCCTGCCCACAACAGCCCCTCTTTCACTATCTTTGGGAACAAGCACAGATGTCACACATTCCTGGTGGCCTCTCCTGAACACCGGCTGGCCCCTCCTCCTCTCAGCTTCATGGCCCCTGGGACCCCAGCCTCACTCTGTCATGGCCCTCCTGAGCAGTTGTGATCACTCTTCCTGGCCTGTAACCCCCTCAGTGCCCCCCACCCGAGGGCAGGACTGTCCTTGTCATCTCCATTTCACAGGTGCCCAGTGCAAGGCCGGGTCAGAGATAGGGCCAAATCTTTACTGAATTGATCATTCCATCTCACTCCTGCTGTTGGAAGGGCAAAGGGCAGGCTGTCTGAAAGCCTGGGCTGAGTCCTGGCTGGGACCTCAGCAAGACCCAGTGTCTGTGGACATCAGAGTCTTCCTCTGTCATCCGTGGTGACTGATGACACCTTCAGTGCCAACTGGCACAGCTGTGTGGGCGGCAATGAGCCAGGGTCTGAAAGCTCTTTATGAAGAGCTGGCATCGCCTGATTTTTTATCCGTGGTTTAGAACACAAGCTGCCATCTCTTGTGTGATGTGGCCTTGCTCTGGGGTCCCTGGGGTCTGGCCCCAGGCCTGCAGGACACTGCTCCATGTGCTGTGTGCTCTCTCACTGGCAATGCCATCAGTGTGTCCTGAGGACGGGTGTGCCCTGGTCTTCGTGGAGCTGCCCCAACACACAGGTGTCCCCACAGCCCCCAGGAAGCCATACCACCTGGGACAGCCTAGTGTGGACACAGATAGGACATGGGCCCTCGGGTTACCTGGGAGGAGTTTGAATCCAGCTCGTCCACCACAAGCCCTGGGGTCCTCAGGCCACTGAGCCTCCATGGGCCTCAGCAGGAAGCAGACAAAACTGAAGGAGGGTCATTTCTGCAGCCTGGCAGGATTCTGGATGTGTCTGCATAGATCCCCACGCATTACAGGCATCAACGTGTGCTACACATCCACCCCCACTTGGGAAATCTGTCCTGTGTGGGATGTACACACTACAACACACCCAGGATGTGCAAAGCCAGATCCTCAGGCTTATCGCTCCCAACATCCTCTCCCAGCCCCACACAGGAAATACTCCACTTCCACCTGCCCTCCCAGAGGGCACCTGCCCCTGATGCATTTGCCTAGAGTGTTAGAACAACAGCTGTAGCTGCATTTATGGGGCACTTCCATCCACACACTTAACTCATGGGACCCTTAAATCAGCCACTTCAACCTGATACGAAGCACCTGTGTTGTAAGTGGGGAATCGAAGCCTGGGGGGGCATTGGTGGTTGAAGGGACACAGCCAGGGGTTGATGGAGATGGTGCTGGACCCAGGTCTTGCACGAGTTAAAACCCCACACTCTCAGCCTCTGGACCCACCCGAACACTGTGTGTCTTAGAACAGCCCTCCACCATGATGGCGAAGGTCCCTTGGATGGACTGGCTCAACGGGCAGCCCTCTGCGGGGCTCCCATGATGATACCATCAGAGGTACCGGGGCTGGAGACAGTGGGAGACTCCGGGCTGGCCATCAAGACAGCTTGTCCCGGGGAAGTGGCCAACATGGTAGAGTAGGAAGACCTGGAGCTCACCTCCTCCCAGGAGCACACCAAGATTGCAAGTATTTACAGAGCAACTATCCATGAGAGCGACCTGAAGACTAACAGAAAAGACCTTCTACAGCTTATGATGTAAAAAGGAACCATGACGAGATGGATAGGAGGAGCCAAGATGTAGTGTAGTCAAGATCTATACCTATACGCCCCAAATGGGAGGATAATTGTAATTGCAGAGGCTCTCCCCAAGGATCAAGGGTGTCTGAGCCCCACATCAGCCTCCCCAGGTTAGGGGTCTTGCACTGGGAAGATGAGCCCCCAGAACATTTGACTTTGAAACCTAGTAGAGCCTACTTCCAGGAGAACCAGTGGGCTGTGGGAAATAGAGACTCCACTCTTAAAGGGCACACACAGATCTCACACATTCCTGGACCCAGGGTAGAAGCAGTAATTTGATGGGAGCCTGGGCCAGCCTCACATGCTGGCCTTGAGGGCCTCCCAGCTCCCAGAGAGGCAGGAGCCAACTGTGCTCAGCCCGGGGACATAGATGCTAGCAGCAGTCATTTTTGGGAAAGCATCCCACCATGAGGAACTGGTGCTGGCACGTGCCATTTTGGATCCTCCTCTAGCTTATTAGCACAAGGACCTGGCCCTGCCCACCAGACTCTCAGCATCAGTCTCAAGATGCCCCAGGCCAGGCAGCTAGCTGGGCAGGGGCACGACTCCACCCACCAGCAGGCCAGTGGCCATAGGATCCTCTAAGGTCCCAGCAGTGCTGGACCTGGTCTCACCCACCAGTGGGTAGATACCAGCCATGGGACCACCTGGGACACAGCCAGCTGTATCAGGACTCAGTGCCCTTATCAGCAGGCTGGCATCAGACCTAGAACCACCTGGGCTCTGGCCCAGCCCACCTGAAGGTTGACACCAACTCTGGGACCACCAGGGCCCTACAACCAGAGATCCTGGGACCCAGATCCACCTACCAGTGGATGGCACTAGCCCCAGGATCCCCAGAGCCCCCACAGGTAGCTGCTGTAGGACTGGCCTTGGCCACCAGTGGGTTGGTTCTAGCCCTGGGACCACTGCAGCCAGCCAGGTCAAGACCTGGCGCACCCACCAGCATGCCAGCACCACCCTGGGACAGCCTGGGTTCTGGCCCCACCCAACAGCAGACCAATACCAGCCCTGAGACACCTTTAGTTCCTCAGCCAGTCATGTTAGGATACAACCCCACTCACCAGTGGGCCCTCACCAGCTCCAGGTAATGCCTGATCCTTCACCCAACCATATCAAGAACTGACCCCACCCATCAACAAGCTGATACCAGCCCCAGGAACCCCTCCCTCTCTGGGGCTATGGCAACACTGATCAACAGGCCAACACTAGCTCCAGGACACCCTGCTCCACAGCCAGACACCCCAGGACCCAGGTCCTCAACCAGTGGGCCAGCATTAGCCCCAGGGTCCCCTGGTACTCTGTAGCCAATGACCTTGTGACTTGGCCACATCCATTAGGAGCCAGCAGCCTCTGCACAAAGGAGGGACCAGGGGTCAGCCAGGTCTACCAGTGTCCACACAGTAGTCAGCTCACCATAACAGAAGGACTCACACAGCTCACATGGAGGGTACCCCTAAAGCATATAGCTGTAGTGAACATAAGCAAATGTGCTTCTGGGCCACATGTTATGTCTCCTACATAAAGCCACTTCTCTAAGATTGGGAAATGTAACCAACTGACCAAATACATAGAAATGAAAACAGTGAATTAGGCAAAATGAGGCAACAGAGAAACATGTTACAAAAGAAGGAACAAGATAAAACTCCAGAAGAAGAACTGAATGAAGTGGAGATAAGCAATCTACCTGATAAAGAGTTCAAGGTGATGATCCTAAAGATGCTTAAAGAACTCAGGAGAAGAATGGATGAACACAATGAAGTTAACAAGGAGCCAGAAGATATAAAGAAGAATCAAACAGAGCTGAATAATACAATGCAAAAAAATGAGATAAAAATACACTAGAAGGAATCAGCAGTAGATTAGATGATACAGAGAAATGGATTGGTGAACTAGGCCCATCTGTTTTTTTTTTTTTTAAGTTTCCCTCTTGCTTATGCTATTTTTTTATAGTATTTTTAAAAATTAATTATTTATTTATTTTTGGCTGTGTTGGGTCTTCGCTGCTGCACACGGGCTCCCTCTAGTTGCAGCGAGCGGGGGTTACTCTTCGTTGTGGTGCATGGACCTCTCATCGCAGCAGCTTCTCTTGTTGCAGAGCACAGGCTCTAGGTGCATGGGCTTCAGTAGTTGTGGCATGTGGGCTCAGCAGCTGTGGCTTGCGGGCTCTAGAGCACAGGCTCAGTAGTTGTAGTGCACGGGCTTAGTTGCTCTGCGGCATGTGGGATCTTCCTGGACCAGGGCTCAAACCTGTGTCCCCTGCATTGGCAGGCAGATTCTTAACCACCGCACCACCAGGGAAGACAAAGTAGTGGAAATAACTGTCTCTAGGAGACAGAGTAGTGGAAATAACAAGATGAACAGAAAAAAAGAAAAAAAGAATTAAAAAATGAGGACAGTTTAAGAAACCTCTTAGACAATATCAAGTGTACTAACATTCACATTATAGGGGTCCCAGAAGGAGAAGAGAAAAAGATAGGGGCAAAGAACATATGTGAAGACATAATGGCTGAAAACTTCCCTAACCTGGGAAAGGAAACAGACATCCAGGTCTAGGAAGCACAGAAAGTCCAAACAAGGGGAACCCAAAGAGGACCACACAAAGACACATTGTAATTAAAATGGCAAAAATCAAAGGCAAAGAGAAAATGTTAAAGGCAGCAAGGGAAAACCAAGAAGTTACATACAAGGCAATTTCCATAAGGCTATCAGCTGACTTTTCATCAGAAACTGCAGGACAGAAAGGAGTGACACAATATATTTGAAGTGATGAAAGGAAAATACCTACCACCAAGAATACTCTACCCAGCAAGGCTTTCATTCATATTTGAAGGAGAAATCAGAAGTTCTACAGACAAGTAAAGGCTAAGAGTTGAGCACCATGAAACCAACTTTACAGGAAATGTTAAAAGGACTTCTCTTAGCAAAAAGGGAAAGGCCACAATTAGAGATATAAAAAATACAAAAGGAAAAATCTCTTTTGTAAAGGCAAATATACAGTAAAAGTAGTAGATAAATTACTTATAAAACTAGTAGAAAGGTTAAAAGACAAAAGTAGTTAAATCAGCTATATCAGCAATAAGTAGTTAGGGGATACAGAAAATAAAAAGGTGTAAAGTAGGATGTCAAAAACAGTAAATATGAGCAGGGGTTTAATAAGAAGTGTTGTTAAAATGCTTTTGTTTGGTTTTTTTCACTATTGTTTCTTTAATGAATTGCTAAATTCATAATGATTAATAATAATGATAAGAGTAAAAATAACATCTGCCATCTAAGGGGAACTTTGACTATGTTCCTGGCACATAGGTGAAGTGAATACATTCAATATTCACAATAATCTTGTAAGATAAAAACTTCTACAACCATTTCAGAGATGAGCAAACTAAACTAAGAATGGCAAGCAATTTGCCCAAGATCACATTCTTAGTACATGGTATAGCCAGGAGTTAAACGCAGGTCTTTTAGGACTCTTTCCAATACACTCCATTACCTACCATGGAAAATAATTTCATTGTTAGCCTGAACCTGGCATTTCTAGGAAAAATAAATGTTCTGCAGAGAAAGTTATTCATTCTAAGGCCAAAATATTTATTTAAATCATCTTGTTTATGTGAAGCTATCTTTACTTAACTCTAGAGAGATAATCAAAGAGTTGTAGAAGTTCAAAATGCATTTGCACTTAAGAGATCAGCAGCTTAAAATAATCATATATGTATGTATATATATTTGTATATAGCTAATCTATGTATCTATGTATTTAGCTCTATATATGTATATAGATATACAAACATCACAGTAACAACAAACCAAAAATCTAAAATAGATACACAAAAAAGAGAAAGGAATCCAGATATAACATCAAAGATACTTATCAAGTCACAATGGAAGAGAGCAAAAGAAGGGAACAAAAAAGACCTACAAAAACAACCCCAAAACTACTCACAAAATGATAAAAATTAGATAACTATTAATAATTACTTTTAATGTAAATGGACTGAATGTCCCAATCAAAAGACATAATGTGCCTAAATAGCTACAAAAACAAGACTCATATACATGCTGCCTACAATAGACTCATTTTAGTTCTAAAGACACACACAGTCTGAAAGTGAGGGGATGGAAAAAGGTATTGCATTCAAAAGGATATAAAAAAATAAGCTGGGGTAGCAATACTTATATCAGACAAAGATTGTAACAAGTGACAAAGATGGGCATTATATAATGATAAAGGGATCAATCCAACAAGAAGATATAATAATTTTAAATATATATGCACCCAACATAAGAACACCTAAATACACAAGCAAGTATCAACAGACATAAAGGGAAAAATGACAGAGACACAATAATAGTAGGGGACTTTCACACTCCACTTACATCAATGGACAGATCATCCAGACAGAAAATCAATAAGGAAACAATGGCCTTAAATGACCCATTAGGCCAAATGGGCTTAATAGATAGATATGGAACATTCCATCCAAAAGCAGCAGAATACACATTCTTTTCAAGTGCACATGGAACATTCTCCAGGACAGATCACATAGTAGACCATAAAACATGTCTCAGTAAACTTAAGAAAATTGAAATCATGTCAAGTTTCTTTTCTGATCACAATGCTATGAGATTAGAAATCAATTGAAAGAAAAAAAAAACAGAAAAAAAACAGAAACATGTAGAGGCTAAACAATATGCTACTAAACAACCAATGGGTCACTGAAGAAATCAAAGAGGATATCAAAAAATACCCAGATGTGACAGGGTGAGAGAGTGTCATGGACATATATACACTACCAAATGTAAAATAGATAACTAGTGGGAAGCAGCCGCATAGCACAGGGAGATCAGCTCTGTGCTTTGTGACCACCTAGAGGGGTGGGATAGGGAGGGTGGGAGGGAGGGAGATGCAAGAGGGAAGAGATATGGCAACATATGTATATGTGTAACTGATTCACTTTGTTGTAAAGCAGAAGCTAGCACACCATTGTAAAGCAATTATACTTCAATAAAGATGTTTAAAAAAAAAAAAAAATACCCAGAGACAAATGAAAATGAAAACACAATGACCCAAAAATCTATGGGACACATCAAAAACAGTTCTAAGAAGAAGTTTATAGAGATACAAACTTACCTCAGGAAACAAGAAAAATCTCAACTAAAGAACCTAACCTTATACCTAAAGGAACTAGAAAAAGAAGAACATACAAAACTTAAAGTTAGTTGAAGGAAAGAAATATTAAGGTTCAGAAGAGAAATCAATGAAATAGAGACTAAAAAAAAAAAAATGGAAAAGATCAATGAAACTAAGAGCTAGTTCTTTGAAATGATAAACAAAATTGATAAATCTTTAGACAGACTCATTATGAAAGAAAGAGAAAGGGCCCAAATCAATAAAATCAGAAATGAAAAAGGAGAAGTTACAACCAACACCACAGAAAATCATAGAATCATAAAAAATTACTATGAACAATTATACACCAACAACATGGACAACTTAGAGGAAATGGACAAATTTCTAGAAATGTATGATGTCCCAAGACTGAACCAGGAAGAAATAGAAAATATGAACAGACAAATTACTAGTAAGGAAATTGAATCAGTAAGTAAAAACACAAAAACACAAAAAAACAAAAAACTTCTAACAAACGTTAAGTCCAGGACTGGATGGCTTCAGAGGTGAATTCTACCAAACATTTAGAGAAGAGTTAACACTTATCCTTCTCAAAATATTCCACAAAGTTGTATTGGAAGGAATGATTCTGAACTCACTTTATGAGGCCAGCATCAGCTTGATACCAAACCGACAAAAAGAAATCACACAAAAAAGAGCAAATTATAGAACAATATAACTGATAAACATAGATGCTAAAATCCTCAACAAAATATTAGCAAACTGAATTCAACAATACATGCATCATACACCATGGTCATGTGGGATTTATCAGTAATGCAAGGATAGTTCAATAACTGCAAATCAATCAATGTGATATACAACATTAACAAATTGAAGAATAAAATCATATGATCATCTCAGTAGATGGGAAAAGATTTTGCCATAATCCAACCTCATTTATGATTAAAAAAACTCTCAACAAAGTGGGTTTATAAGGACATATTTCAATGTAAAAGGCCATATATGACAGGCCCACAGCTAACATCACACTCAATGTTGAAAAGCTGAAAGCATTTCCCCTAAAATCAGGAACAAGAGAAGGATGTGCACTCTTGCTGCTTTTATTCAACATAGTATTGGAAGTATATATACAATACAATTTTACTCAGGCCTTAAAAAAGAATGAAATCTTGCCATTTATGACAACATGGATGGATCTAGAGGGAATGATGCTAAGTGAGACAAGTCAGACAGAGAAAGACAAATACTGTAGGATTTCACTTATATGTGGAATCTAAAAAACAAAACAAAATAACAAAGAAAACTAAACAAAAAGGGAGTCATCAATACAGAGAAGAAACAGGTGGTTGCCAGTTGGAAGGGGAGGAGAGAAACAGTTGAGGGACATTGAGAGGTACAAACTTTCAGTTACAAAATAAATGAGTCACAGATATGAAATGTAGTGTGTGGGGAATGTAGCCAATAATTATGTAAAATCTTTTATGGTGACAGATGACAACCTGACTTAGGGTGATCATTTTGAAATGTATAGAAATATTGAATCACTATGTTGTGTACCAGGAACTAACATAGTGTTGTAAGTTAGTTACACCCTACAAAAATACAAACTGACAGAAAAAAAGAGATGAGATTTGTGGCTGCTGTAGGCATGGAGAGGACTAATGGAACCTAGATGCAGGTGGTCAAAAGGTACAAACTTTAGTTTGAAGATAAATAAATGCTAGGGATGGAAGTTGCAACATGATAAATGCAATTAACACTGCTGTACATTATCTATGAAAGCTGTTAAGAGTAAATCCTGAGGGTTCTCATCATAAGGAAAAACATTTTTTTCTGTTTCTTTAATGTTGTGTCTATGTAAGATGATAGATGTTTGGTAAACCTATTATGGTAATTATTTCACTATATGCGCAAGTCAAATCATTATACTGTTTATCTTAAACTTATACAGTGCTGTATGTCAATGATATTTCAATAAAACTGAAAAAAAGGCAGCTGGCCCCAGAGTGGAGAATGGATTCTGTGGGCTGGGATCCCAGCTGGGGCAGAGGACTGGCATATCCTTGTGAGTCATGGCAGCCGGTTCCTGGAGGTGGTGTTTCAAGAAACCAAGGCACAAACTGCGTGGAATTGTTGATGGAGTCGGGATTCTGGAGGTCACTTCCTCCACATGCCATTGGTCAGCTAAGTCATGAGCATCAGCACAGTTTCAAGGAGATGGGAGTCAGTTTCCCATGTTGATTGACCAGCAGCATGTCAGCAGGGGAGGAACCGAGGGCAGCCAGTTCTGGAGACCACCTACAGCACCTGGTGATGAGGAGGGTGTTACTGAGGCAGATCAGGGGCCACTCTTCTCAGTTCATCACTTACTTTAGCTTACTTCATCCTCCCAACACCACCCTTAGCACCAGGGCCCTTCACTCAATGATGACTCAGCATGGAATCTGTAATCACATTGCCCTGAATGCTCACTTGAGGATGTCCTCACCCTCCTTCAGGTTACCTTGTGTAGCTCCACATTTCCTGGGTAGAAGAGAATTCCCTAGGCTCCTGGAAGATGTGAGGATGTGCAAGCTGTAAGTGTCTCCGACAGGCTGGAGAAGTTTGAGGTCCAATTGTGTGGCAGCCTCCCATTGCAGACACACAGTAGGTTCATGGCCATTAAGCAAACGAGATGGGAGGACGTCCCACCTCTTCCGGGAGCCAGCCTACCGAAAGAGCAGGTGCAACGGGACGCTTCTTGGAATTAAACATAGAATTAGCGAGCTGTTATTCCTGCCTTAATGACAAGGGCAGGCAACTCAACCGAGTGGTAGTTAGCGCTGACTGTTCTGCCGTTCAGTAATAATATCTTAGAATTTACAAAAATAACTGAAAGGGGGGAGTTGCCCACGTGAATTAAACATGCTTTGGCGAGTCTGGAGCTCTCCCTGGAAGTTGGGTGAGAAACACGCTCCAACATTTCGGTGGCCGGTGCAGAAATGCACAACGTAGGGACGACACTGTGGAATTCCACTGGGATGTTTTCTTGCCACAGTGCTAGCTGTCACGTGGGGGGTGCGTGCTGGCACAGGCTTCCCTGTGACAGATGGTCGATGGCTGTCCTGAACACTCACCCAGCACGTTCATCCTGATAAAGCATTTTGGATGTTCATGAACGCACTTTACAGGATCATTGTGAGATGCCTGTTTGGATCCTGAATACTTTGTACAACCCCAAATGGTTGTTTTTCAAGAAACATGCAAATGGGCTATGTTCTCTCTCAGCTGGTCATCTGGGTACATTGGAAAAGATGTCAAAGGGACAGGTTCCTTGGAAAGGGAGCAGCTCAACAGCAAGACAGCGTCAGACTGGGTGCTGGCACATCCTCTTCTCTTTATTGGGCCCAGATCTCTACTCCTTCATCCTCACCTTTTGACCTTGGCAGGGATTTGTCCTCTCTGACCCCCTGTGTCTGAATCTTTAAAGTAGGATAATGCCATCTGCCTTGAAGTGTTGTTGGAGAGATCAGATGAGATTACAAACAAGAAATGTCTGATGCTTTCAGTATTCAAAAACAGTAAAAATCATTAATACAGGAGCCAAATTGTCCATCCAAGACTCCAAGGGTTTCTCAGAGGCAACAGCACGCAGGAGCAGACCCCAGCTGTTTGCCTGATTTTTTGCTCATTTCCATGGGAAAGACATAAAATATGATGTGGAGTGGAGGTGAGGAGGGGCTTTATATAATTCAAGTGTGTGATGGGAAATCCACACCATGGGAATGTTTATTATCCCCGTGCACATTGCAGTCCTGAATGCAAAGTTATCAAGAGGAAATGCAAATCAAAACTACCATGAGGTGTCACCTCACACCAGTCAGAATGGCCATCATCAAAAATCTACAAACAATAAATGCTGGAGAGGGTGTGGAGAAAAGGGAACCCTCTTGCGCTGTTGGTGGGAATGTAAATTGATACAGCCACTATGGAGAACAGTATGGAGGTTCCTTAAAAAACTAAAAATAGAATTACCATATGACCCAGCAAGCCCACTACTGGGCATATACCCTGAGAAAACCGTAATTCAAAAAGAGTCATGTACCACAATGTTCATTGCAGCACTATTTACAATAGCCAGGACATGGAAGCAACCTAAGTGTCCATTGAGAGATGAATGGATAAAGAAGATGTGGCACATATATACAATGGAATATTACTCAGCCATAAAAAGAAGCGAAATTGAGTTATTTGTAATGAGGTGGATGGACCTAGAGTCTGTCATACAGAGTGAAGTAAGTCAGAAAGAGAAAAACAAATACCGTATGCTAACGCATATATATGGAATCTAAAAAAAAAATGGTTCTGAAGAACCTAGGGGCAGGACAGGAATAAAGATGAAGACGTAAAGAATGGACTTGAGGACACGGGGAGGGGGAAGGGGAAGCTGGGATGAAGTGAGAGAGTGGCATGAACATATATACACGACCAAATGTAAAATAGATAGCTAGTGGGAAGCAGCCGCATAGCACAGGGAGATCAGCTTGGTGCTTTGTGACCACCTAGAGGGGTGGGATAGGGAGGGTGGGAGGGAGACGCAAGAGGGAGGAGATATGGGGACATATGTGTATGTATAGCTGACTCACTTTGTTATAAAGCAGAAACTAACACACCATTGTAAAGCAATTATACTCCAATAAAGATGTTAAATAAATAAATAAAAGACAAAAAAAGACGATAATAACACTCATCATCATTTAACAATATCTTTTAGGCATTGAGTGATATTTGTACAGGCTTATGATGACCCCATGGGCAAGGCGCTGCAGCACCACTAACCCACTTTACATGTGCCTGGAAACTCAAGTTCAGACCAACATCTCAGGCGTCACGGTCGGCAGACCCCAACTCAAAAGGCTTTTGGACCCCAGGCTGCACTCCTTCTGCACCAGCTCGACAGGTGCCCAGAGCTGGAGGCACTGCTGTTTCCTCCCCCAACAGGTCCTACTATGTGCTGCGAGCATGGGCAGATGACCATTCAGCTGCTGTCCTGTGGTCCCCTCAGCATTGTTTGGACGGTCAAGCTCATGACCACAACAGCCTGAACCAGAAGATGTGGGTTGTTCCATGAGGAACATTCCCAAACCCCATGTGTGGTCATTTCAGTGTTCAGACCAGCAAAAGGACAGGATAGCAGCTTGGAGCCCCTTGAACTTGGCCCCCGTGAGGCTTGGCTTGGAGGACCCACTTGTCCACTCTTGTGGGGACAGAGACAGGAGCAGGTGAGGACACAGAAGGTTATAGGATCCCAACTTCAAAGGGTTTCCATGAAGCAACGCTCCCTGTACATCAAGAAATCATTTAATGCCCTCCATTAAGGAGGGAAGTAGCAGATTTTTTTTTCCTGCTTCCTTCAACAAAGATAACCAAATGCTTTATTGTTGGACCATGTTGGAGTTAGCCTTTTTTGCATTACAACGCACCTAAAAACTCAATGTTTTAAGACAACGACCATGTATTTACTCCTAGTTCTGAGGGTTCACAATTTAGGTGGGGCTCAGCAGGCAGGTCTCCTGGTCCTGGCTGGTGAACACATGTGTCTGTGGTCAGCTGACAGCCGATGGCCTCACTCAGGGGACTGTGGGCCAGAGGGACGTGAATGGCTGGGCCACGTGTCTCTTGTCCCCCTGCAGGCCAGGTGGAGCTTTCCCGTGTGGTGGTCGCAGGTTTCCAAAGGCAAGAATGGAAGTGTGCATGGCTTCATGCGACCGAGGTCAGGATCTGCATATCTCTTCATTGGCCAAAGCACGTCCCAAGGCCAACTCAAATTTCAGGGCTAAGAGGAAGGGAGGAAGTTGCAGCCTTCGGGCACTACCGCAAACTGACACAGAAAGTGAGTTACGCAAGCCGAACTCAGTCTTGCGTGAAAGAAAAATCAAAACTAAACTAAATTTCCCTTTAAAGATGCCTTAGCACACATGTTCATGAAACACGAAACACTAAAGCTAAATCGAACATTATCTGACATTGAAGAAGGTACCTGGTGTGGCCTGAACTCTGTGTCTCAGTTTTCTCCCACATTCCATAACATGATCAGGTTTTATTCGTTTCTTGCACTATGGATTCAAACACAGCTTCAACCCAAGTTTAATCCAATCTCTATATTTAAATCTGAAAGCTCCTGCCAGCTGAATTGCATGTTTTTATAGAATTAAGCTTAAAACCAGGGAGTGATGGGGTGGGGGTGGGGGAGAATGTTTCCATGGAAACGGCACACAACACCCCTCATACGAGTCAGATCTGTGCAGTGTTGGGTTTGGAATAAGTGGGCGTTAATGGTTCGGGGAGGACCCTGGCTAAGATACACAGCACCCATCCCAGTGACTCAAGGATTTTATGGAACAATACCTTGCAGTTGCAGGATTCCCACGTACTATAAGGGGAAAGAAGCCAGGTGCTAAGAGCTGAGGTAATTATCCTCCAGAGACGAACTACACGTTCTGAAAGGCAGTCATTGGAGGCCAGGAAGGGGGTGGGACTAAGATTTCTCTTCCCTGAGAAACAGGAGAACCACAGAGGGAGCTGGCGAATGTGTGCCCAGCGGGGATGCCTGTTGCCAGTTTTTCTCAGAATTTGCAACCCATGAGCCAGGCAGGAATGTTCCATAACACCTGTCTTGCACCTCCCTGGCCCCCAGGACCCCCATTCCACCTGGGAGATGGTTTGAAAAGTTGATGACTCAACACCTTATATTCCCTCTGTCATATCGACGCCTTCTCCAAGGGGCGTCCCGCCACTGGCTCAAATTCCAACGTCTGTTTTCTTAGATGCTTGCACATTCTTTAGTCCATTCACTCAGGAACTTTTCAGACTGCGCTGATGGGGTTGAGAGAGACAGAGGGTGTTACGATCCCGTCCTTGCTCTCTGGTTCCGTGGGTCCCGCCCTCTCGGGACTGAGTCCTCCTGCCCCTCACTGCAGACTTACCACGTGCTGTGCACTTGTCCCTTTGTTGCTCTGTCCTCTTCCCTAGGGACGTCCTCACCTACACTTGGTCCTCGGGCTTGTCCCCAGACCTGCCCCTCGGGAAATGTGTCCCAGATATTTGCTGAAGGAGCAAAGGGCCCTCCCCATTAGGGACGGCGAGCCTCCTTATCCCAAGCGACCAGAAGATGATCATGTGACGTGTGTTTAAGGCCATGCTGTCAGGGTGACTTCACACTTGGTCCCATACTCCCTGGCTCCATGTTCAGTGTCTTTTCCAGCTTCTAAGACAGTGACCGTCATGTGTCAGCTTGTTGGAGAAAAGTCCTAGAGTTTGGATGAAATTTCTGCCTTTCCTCCCTGCCTTGAATTTCTGCAGGGTTGCAGTGACGTCTTGGCTCCCCAGAGAGCAAATTTGCTGTCCCCCCAGTGGGCAGTCCCCTGAGAAGGCCAAAGCCATGCCAGACTGAGGCCCTGCCTGGTCACGGTGAAGAGGAAGCTGGTGTGAGAAGCGAGGCTGCATGCACACCCGCTGTGACAAAGCGCGGTGTCACTTGGAGCCCCTGCGAACATTTGTCTCCGGGTTTCCCCAATCAGCTGCTGTTGGAAAGCAAAGCGGAGAAACCCAGGAGAAAACCGGCTTCTGTTAACCCAGGAAGCACGCGGGGGCCATGGTAAAAATAGCCCTGACGCCCCCGTAGCCACCACCAAGACATCGCGGGCCCACGTGCCCAGGGTGGAGAAATAGCACAGGTTTGCCGCTGCAAGGAAATGAGCAGATCTGTGGAGTTAAGTCGATGGTAAAGCTTCTTTGTAAATGCAACTTGTTTGTTTATTTTAAGAGGTTTTGCCTTCAGCAAAGTCACTGCCGCGGAGCGGATGATGACGAGGCTGGTGTGTGTCGCCTCTCGGAGCAGATGCAGAGCGCCTGCGTTTCTGGCCCGCGATTCCCAGCTCCGAGGCCCAGGCATGGCTGGCTCCGCGGCAGTGTGTCCTCAACCGGGAAGGCAGCGGACGCCTGTCCGTGAGGTCCCTAGCCTCCCTGCTTAGTCTCCCTGCGTGACGAGCTGCGGGGGCCATGTCTGCCTCGGCCTCTGTGTGCGTCCCGCGGTGGCCTCTGGAACAGACACCCCATCGTCTTCGCATAACAACCGCCCACGCGATTCCAGATCAGCCTCGGCTTCGGCTTGGGAGACCCTCTTTGCCTCCATGAGAACGACGTCATCCCTTGGACAACATCAGGGGGTGGGAAGTGGAGTCGGGGTCCTGTGAGGACAAAAGGGCGGCCCCTCCTTCTCTCCTCCCCTCTTCCTTCCCCATCTGTCTAACGAGCCTCCTGCCTTCTAGCTGCTGCTGCGATGCTGGAACCACCTCAGGGAAGGACTCACATCCTTGCGGTCACAGGGTCAATAAAAAGGAGGGAGGGACAGAGTTTGCTGGATGCGGGTGTGGCCGCCTTGCTCGTGAATCGGAGATGAGGTGCGAAAGCCAGAGGGGAGCTGATGACATCCCAGGAGTTTGGCCTAAGAGATGGAGAGAACATTTTCCCGTTTTCAGAGGTGGGGCAGACAAGGAGAAGCAGCTTCTGAGGAGAAATCAAGAGCTTGGAGTCACACGTGTAACAGTTGAGATGCTCATGAAACCTTCAAGTCTGCAGAGTGCTCGGTTGGTTGTGAACTTGAGGAAGGAAGGAAGAGAGGAAGGAAGGCAGGAAGGAAGGAGGGAAGGAAGGAAGGAAGGAAGGAAGGAGGGAGGGAGGGAGGAAGGAAGAAAGGAAGGAAGACGAGCCCAGAGATGCAAATTCGGAATCTCTGCAGATAGACAGTTCTTAAAAGCCTGTGACTGGATAAGACGGCCGGGGAGGGGGTGAGTGTCCACAGAGGAGAGGGCGTGGGGGGCTGGGCCTGGGACACCCACATTTCAGGTCACAGATTGAGGATGAAGTAGGATGGGGCAGGATGAGGAGGAAGCAACTAAGGAAGCAGGGTGCCTGGAGGCCAAGAGGAGGGGGTGTTGAGAAGGAGCCAGGGAAGGACAGGGTGTTTCCTGAGAGAGGGAGCGATGGAGGCCGGAGACCACGGACAGCAGGACAGCTATGCCAAGTTCTGGCAGGAGCTCTGCTCCGGGATGGTGGCAGGGATGGTGTCCGATGCGTCTTGACTCTCCCCTGAGGAGAGGTTGTAACCTGTGCACAGAGAGTGCCTAGCAAGCACTTGTTATCTCAAAAAATGAACAGAGGGCTTCCCTGGTGGCGCAGTGGTTAAGAATCCTCCTGCCAATGCAGGGGACATGGGTTCGAGCCCTGGTCCGGGAAGATCCCACATGCCGCGGAGCAACGAAGCCCGTGCATCACAGCTACTGAGCCTGCGCTGTAGAGCCCGTGCGCCACAACTACTGAGCCCGTGTGCCACAACTACTGAAGCCCGTGCACTTAGAGCCCGTTCTCTACAAGAGAAGCCACCGCGATGAGAAGCCTGCGCACCACAATGAAGAGTAGCCCCCGCTCGCCGCAACTAGAGAAAGCCCACGCGCAGCAACAAAGACCCAACACAGCCAAAAATAAATAAATAAAATAATAATAATAAAAAAAAGAACAGAACACACTTGACCAGGGGGGTGGGGAGCCTGACCACGTCCTGCAGAATGGGGAGCCCAGCTGCATTGAGGGGGGCCCTTCCTGTCCCGGGAGCCCCGGAGCACAGCTGGCGGAAGGGACGGGAGGCCTGGCTCGGGCAGGCGCTGGAGGACAGGCTGAGGTGTGTGGGTCCGGAGAGAGGACCGGATGGGGGCTCCAGCTCCTGGGAAGAGGGGGTCGGCCCTCAGCGGCGATGGGAAGAGCCCCTCCGTCCCTGTCTTCACTTGCAGGCATTCGCCAGGGTCAGGATATCCCCGAATGGAGGAGGCCAAGAGGGGAGGGCCCCAGCCGCCCTTCAGGAGCTTTTGATGGGGAAAGGGGATACCTGAGAGGTAGCAAAGCGGCAGTGATGTCCCTGTGGCGTCAGAGGCACTGCCAGCTCTCTGGGCTCCAGGTCCCTTCCAGAAGCAGTAGTTAAATATTTGTATTTAAAACGATAAGAAAATTTCCCAGGCCCTTCCGCATCCACGGGGTAGGTGGTGTGTGAACAAAGGGCGGTTTTGCACACTCACAAGCCCCTGGTCCAACAGGCCTCCTGACATGTCCAGGTCACATTGTGCCTCCCAGAAAGATCTGGTGACGCCCCAGCGCTTCCTGCCGCCCTTGCGGGAGCCCAGAGCTCCTCGTGTCCCCTCAAGTGCGTGTGTGGGGAACGGCGAAGGTCAGAGCGACTGAGGCAGAGAGAAGGGTTCCTTTCCTGCCTCGGGAGCCTGGCCGAGGGTGAGCCAGGGAGCCGGCAGAATTGAGAATTTTTGCTTTAGGCATTTTCGCTTGCTTCTGAGCCACGGTTGTTCAAATCGTTCTGTTCTATGTGATATGTTTTTCGAATATAAGCACGATTCCTGGAAAAGTTTATGTTACTGAAAGGCACAACCTCATGGAAATCGGTGGTTTCTCTGTCCCACAGGAAGTCTTTGGCCTGATGTTCTGCCCCCCACTTGCCAAAGTCACAGAGGCCCTTCTTCCTGGGGTTGGGGCCTCTTAGCCCGGTTCCCAGCCTGCACCATGTGGGAGGCAGGGAAGTGACTGTCCCTGGGCTGTGCTGCCGGTGCTGGGGGGCTTCCTGAGTGACCCCATCACTCCGCACCCAGCTGTGCGGCCAGGTGTTGCTGGTGCCGTCATCCCACTCAGGAGGAGACAGGCTTGGACCAGGGCGGCCGGCCCGAGGCCACGCACTGACCAGCCCCAAGCCATCTTCAGCACGAGGTTTCTTCTTATTCAGTAACGAAAGAGAAAAGGTGCGCTCGCTTTGCTCTGGCCTTCTTCCTGATTATTTAGACTTTATTTCTTGCACGTGAAGGGTGTATAAAAATTGCATCCAGCTTTCCTGTTGGTCCTGCCCAGCTGCAAGCATCTCCGAGGAGAGGCCAAGGAGCAGAGCCCGAGCTGGGAGGGAGCCCACAGGTTCTGTGCCAACCTGACCCATTTCGATGGCGTCCTGGCCCTTGGGAGTGGTCCAGGGTAGACTCCCTGACCTCCCAGTCTTCCCAAGACTGGCCTTGCTGTCTCCAGGGCATGGAGAGGGTTCCAGTGGGCAGAGCCTGCCCAGCCACGGTGATGGGAGCAGGTGAGCTCTTATTTTCAGTCTCCCTCTTTTTAAATTATTAATTTTGAAATAATTTCAAACTTAGAGAAAGGTCAGTTTAAAGAGAGCCCTGTTGTACCCCCTTTTATGCAGTTTCCCCAATACACAATATTGTGCCTTATTGCTTCATCTTCTGCACTCGATTTACATTATTATTATTTTTGTTGTTGCTGTTTGAACCTTTTGAGGGTAAGTCACATTTCCTCCTTGATACTTCAGTGTGGGTTTCCAAAGAATGGGGACATGCTCTCAAATAATCACAACATGGGTGTCATATTAAAAAATGTATCAGTGGTTAAATTATCTAATACGTAGCCCACATTCTAATTTCACCCATTGTCCCGCTACTGTCTTTTATAGCATCTTTTTCTGGTTCTGAATCCAACCCAGGGTCCCATTTAGTTGCATTTAGTTGTCATATCTCTTTAGACTCCTTTCATCCAGAACATTTGTCAACTGAAAAAAAATGCACACCGTGAGAGTTGTGGGTTAAGTTTTATTTGGGGCAAAATGAGGACTCTAGCCCAGGAGACAGCATCTCAGAAAGCTCTGAGGGACTGCTCCAAACAGGGGAGGGGAGGTCAGTATATAAGCAATTTTGGTGATGGGGGAGTACATGCAGCCCAGCACAGAAGGTTCTGCTAGGATCATGAAGGTTACTTCTAGTCACGAGGAGCAGACGTCACCATGAAGGGTTCTAGTGCTTTCCTAGATATGACGAGATGCAAGAATTGGGCTCATAAAATCTTCTCCTGAAAATATCTAACTATCTGAAGACCTGTTCTGCCAGTTTTTCCCAGAGCACAGAGCGCCTCCTTCCTGATCTCCACCCTGAACTCCTTTCCGGGGGTGTGGAAAGTCAGCAGCTGCAGCGGCTCAGGATTTGATCCTTGTAGAGGTAGCTGGCGAGTGCCAGTACGTAAGCTGGCACATTCCTCAGCTTTCCTTTGTCTTCCTCCTAAAAGGGGCCCGGGGTTCCTGGAGAAAGATGACTCAGGAGCTGCGGCTGGAAGGTGCCCTGCTGAGCTGTGAACATCTTGTGCCAGAAACTAAGGAGGTGCTCACAGGTGCAACAGGGGCAGGTGAAAGGACAGAGGCTCTGGCTCAGAGGAGCATCCACTGGCCAAATTGGGGACAATCTGGACATCAAAACATGGAAAAAGTTGTGGATTAATGCCCATAAAATAAAGCAAGACCCCATGAGTCCATACTTACAAAATATATATAAATACATACAAGCAATCCACATATAAATTAATAACTGAATAAATAGAGGAGAATTGGGCTTTCCTGCGTGGAATGCCCACTAATAAACACCCAAGGAAGGAGGAAACTAGAAAATGTCATTTGCAGTCATCAGTAGTAACAACTGATTCAGGCAAACTCTCCGTGATTCCAAAGTCTGGGAGACAGAGTAATATGTGTTGAGGAACAGGATATTTCAAAAAATAATAATCTCCCTACAGATTAATTACTAATTTCAAAATGAAAACTAATAACTATACAGTGGAGAATCCAGGCCACCTTTTAACCAAGTGCTCAAAATTAATATGGAGATTAGGGGCAAACACACATGTGTGCCCGCTGTGGTTCCCTAAGAAAGCCAGAGGTCACTTCTGCACTATTTCAGCCCAAGAAGTGTAAACCAAATCTAATCACTGGAAAATAGCAAACAAACCAAAATTCAGGGACGTTTTATAAAGTAACTGATGTGCATTCTTCAAAAATATGTGTAAAAGCACTGCTGAGTCATAGGATTTAAAAAGCAACATGTCCATGGAAGCAACCTAAATGTCCATCGACAGATGAATGGATAAAGGAGACATGGTACATATATACAATGGAATACTCTTCAGCCATAAAAAAGAATGAAATAGTGATATTTGCAGCAACTTGGATGGACCTACAGATTATCATACCAGGTGAAGTAAGTCAGAGAAAGACAGATACCATATGAGATCACTTATATGTGGAATCTAAAATATGACACAAATGAACTTATTTACAAAGCAGAAACAGACTCACAGACATAGAGAACAAATTTATGGTTACCAAAGGGAAAGGGGTTGGGGGAGGAATAAATTAGGAGTTTGGGATTAACAGATACAAACTACTATATATAAAAGAGATTAACAACAAGGTCCTACTGTATAGCACAGGGAACTATATTCAATATCCTGTAATAAACCATAGTGGAAAAGAATATATATATGTGTATAACCGAGTCACTTTGCTGTACACCAGAAACTAACACAACATTGAAAATCAACTATACTTCTATAAACAAACAAACAAAAAAACATGTCCAGCTCAGATGGTGAAAGACAGGTGTTTCATGCACTCTCCAGGCAGCATCGAATCGCTTTTTCAAGAACGTTCTACAGTTGGGTTAACCTAATTCCACATCTTTCTAAGGACGATGTCTAGGACACTCAATTAAAACAAACCCAAACTCCAAGATCACCACCCAGATTCCTCTGTGTCTATATTTTAGAGCTCCCTGCAGGCAGCAAGAGCTAGCGAATGGATCTCCAGGGATGTATCAGAGGATAAGTTAAATTGTGTTGCAGTAAAAAACAACCATGGGATCCGATGACAGTTTGCTTATTTACTGGTTCTGATTAATTTGGCAGAGGCTCTGCTTTCTTGAGTCTGGACCACATTGAGCTCAGCCTCCTCTGCTGCCCTGGTGGGGCAGGGGTGGGAGCGGTTAATTTAGAGAACGACACATCTGTAGCAAGTGCACCTGTCACCTCCAGGTACAGCCCATCGGTCCCATCCAGACACCCGTGCCACTTCATTGCCAGGGGCTGGGGGCACAGTCTGTCCTGGGTCTGGGCGGGTAAGGATGCTTGGACACTGGTGAGCGTGAATGCCGCCTGCCCCAGGGTTAAGGAAAGGAGATGAGGAAACTCTGCATCATCAGGTGTCCCCAGGATCTTCTCCTCCGGGGACCGTCAGGATCAAGGCACAGGTCAACAATGTGGATGCCTTGTGGAAAGTAAAGCACATTCTGCAGAATTAGCCACAGACACTGGTGACCCACAGGCAGGAAGGATGCTACCTTCCTTCACGAGAAGGACTTTACAGGAACGTTCATTTACATGTGTCTGTCCTGGTTCTTTACCACCATCCAATACCATCATTTCCCACAGGAAAAATCTAGGTGTTTTTCTTATACAAAAATTTCTTCCTTGGTACCCAGAGCTGATTGGACCCATAGTAGGTACACAATAAATACATGTTAAATTGCAATATTTAAGCTTTGCCACTCACAGCATGAGGCTTAATAACGTTTTAGAGGAAACTCTAGGTGATATTTTGTTGTGTTTGCATGTGATTCCAGTTTAGAAAAAGTAAACACACTGCAGGGGAAGGTTTTTTTTTTCTTTTTTTAATAGGGAAAAAAAAATTCTCTTCTTATCATTTGCCTTAACTGTCATTCTAAACTTCTGAGAAATATGCAGGCCTTTTATCTCATTCAGGACAGAACTGTCCCCGAACTAAGCATTTGGGGATAGGGGTTGTTTACCAAGAATTGTTGAGCATCTTAACAAACCACATTTGCATTTGGGGAATCTTCCAGTGACAAGCAATCCCTGAATGCGGGAAGCACAGGGAAGTGTCTTGGTGACATGGGTCCACAGCACACGGCTGCCTTCCCGCCCACTGGGGGGGTCACGGTCACTGTCGAGGTGCAATGAAAGCGGGAACATCATGTTAGCAGGAGGGGATGGCAGGAACCAGCAGAGGTTCCCAGGCTCCAGCTCTGACTCAGTGAACGTGCCTACTCCTGGTTAATTGTGGGGACGAATTGTTCTAACCAGAGGCCCGGGGACTTCGCAGAGTGTAGGGTTCAGACCACGCGGGGTCCTGGATCTGAGTGCGGGGCTGGCACAGTGGGGCCTGGGGACATCAGGGTGTCCTGACAACTGAGGGTTCCTTCCCCAAAGTGCCATCAGCCACGTTGCTCATGAGCAGAGAAACCAAAGAGCTGAGGACCTGGTTCCTCTCCCTCATGGTCACATTTGCATTTGAGGGAATGTAGATTAAGGCCAACTAGACAAGAGCACAGGTAGGCACCTGAGGAACCATCCACTAAGAGACGACGATGGTCTGGGCCAGGCTGTGCAGAGGGTGGACAGAGGCAGGGACGGCCAAGATCTCTGTTCAGTCACTAAGTAAATATACACTTAGTGCCTGCAGTGGGTACCATCCTTGCCCTGTTCTCTGATAACCACTTGGAGAGAACTTATGGAGAAAGATAGAGTCTTAAGGATGCATGGGGTGGGTGCATCCGTAAGTGATGGGGGGTGGTGTCTCCGTAAGTGACATTTAAGATGTGACTTGAAGGCAAACAGAGGTAGTCCAGGCAGAGGGTTAGGAGGTGGTGGTTGAGTTGCCCAGACAGAGACCAGCCACGCGGAGCCCCCATCACCACCACCCCTGGTGAAGGAGGCGCTGTCCACGTGGCCGGTGCTGACTCCGCCCATCCTGGGGGCTCCGGGTGGCAGCAGGCTGCAGGGGTGACCCGGCAGCCCTCCGGCCACACCCACACCCTCCTGTAGGATGTTACCTGGGGGATGGGAGGACAACGGCACACACCCAGGAACTGGGCTGGCACTCACCGCGAGGCCACTGTGTTCCCTGATGGGCACAAAGCAGCCTCCCAGGACACCAATGGAGATGAGGTCCCTCTGTGACTATGACAAAGTGAGACCAAAAAGGAGGCTACGCCCAAACCACATCTAAGCACAGACACAACGAGGCCACCAGGCAGAGCACAGACCCAGCACCTCTTCTCCCAGCCCAGCTGTGCAGTTAAAATTTAACACAGTTTGAACACTCCCCCAATGTCACCCACGAAGCCCAAACCCCATCAGTCCTCGTGGACACCCTCTAACTGAGCCCCCCGGTCCCCGTGCCTCCTTCCCACAATGAGCAAGGGATCCACCCTCGCCACTGCAGGGGCCTGGGGCCCGGGACGTGGCAGCACAGACATCCGGCCCGTTTGCCCTGAGCACATCCACGTCCGCGAGGGCTGGGATAGCTCTGAAGGAACCAGCTCGTTTCCGAGGGTACAGGTTCAGAGCATCACTTCTGCTCCTAACCCTCAGGCCCGCCAAGGCCACGGCTGGTTCACCAAGCAAACACCTGCCAGGCTGAGCGGTCAGAGCACGTGGCCATTCCCACCAGCCCTTCCCGCTCCCCCGGCCCTGCTGCAAGTGTGTGGACTGTGCAGGGCTTCCCCGGGTCCCGCGTGTGCTCCACAAAACCCGCTGACTCTCCTGCACTCAGGACGCAGTAGATGCAGTGACCATCCACGTGTCTGCGCTGCCCTCTCTGAGGGGCAGATGGCCCTGCCCGGTGACTGCCAGGGGGTTCCCGTGATGTGCCTGGCCAAAGGTGCGTGTCATTCTGCACAGATGCCATAAAAGCCAGTGCACGGCTGTCCTGGCTTCCTATCCGTATGCTCTCAGACGGTGGCAGGGATGTTGCGATGGAGACCCCGTCAGGCTGGGTGTCTTGGCGTCTGTGAGAAATAAGGTCCATCCAGCCTGTGATGGGCGTGCGCTGGGAGCAGGAAGTGCACACCTTGCAAAGATGCTGGTATTTTTAGATTGTGAGTGACACAGCTGCCTTGGAGGCTTCTATTTCTACCAATACGATCCGGCCCCAAACAGGAAAACAACCAGATGAGGTCTGTGATTTGGGAGGATTACGTGGGCTCCTAGTGCATCATCCAGGTGACGTACGTATCAGGAGAGTGACAGTGGGAGTGAGGAGAAGTCAGGGGACGAAGAGCGGGTGGGCCCGTATCTGACTGATAAGGAATGATTGCTCCCAGCTGGGTTGGAGGGGCTGCAGTGGAGGAGCCGGGGACGGTTCCCAGGTTTCTGCACGGGCAGCTCGATGGAGAGGCTTAATGGTCAGAGTAAGTGGTCAGGGCCGCGGCCAGGAGGCGTCCACTTCTGTGTGTGTGGACTTTCAGCCCTGAGCACACACTGGTGCCAACGCTGAGGTGGGAAGGAAATGAAGAATGAAATGATCAGAGTCATTCTTCCGCATTGCATTCAGGGTCGGCGGGAAAAACAGCCCAGAGGAGACGTCCGTGCAGACACAGGACAGACACTGGCTGCCGGGGCTGTGGGGTCTGGCCAGGACAGTCTGCGTCCACAGGGCAGGTCTTCGAGAAGGTCAGGCCGGAGCCCTCTGCAAGGTTTCTTCCCCGTCAGGGAATCCTCTGCTCTGCTCTTAAGATCTTTTGACTGATTAGGTCAGGCCCACCCGGGTTATCTGGGATGATTACACAGACAGACAGGGATTTTAACCACGTCTGCAGGACCCTTGCTCTCTGTGTGGCTCTACCTCCTGAGGCCGAGTTCAGAAACTCAGGGAGGACACCGAGCTCACCACGTTTCCATCTCTCAGGGTCACGGCCGCACCCTGGCTTCCAGAGCCTGGCGCCGTGGAGTTATATATGTATGCAAAGCAGTTGACGTGCACATTTTTTTTTTTGAATTTTATTTTATTTATTTATTTTATACAGCAGGTTCTTATTAGTTATCTATTTTATACATATTAGTGTACTGATGTCAATCCCAATCTCGCAATTCATCCCACCACCATCACCCCCTGCCACTTTCCCCCCTTGGTGTCCATACATTTGATTTATGGTGGGAGAATAAGGCAGATATCTGCTTAAATTTTGATTAATTCAAAAATGTTTCCTGCTATATGGTGTTAGATGAGGGTCACATGCCATTTTTATATCGTTTTCCTTTTCTGGTCTCCACTCCAATCGTGTTCTAAAAGCGTGCAGATACTCACACAGCACTTTTCCATGGCAGAGTGGCACTCCCGGCAGCGGTAGGAGATTGAACTGGACCACAGATGCACCACCTTACCCTGACAAATTCTCACAGAGTCACCAAGGCTCCCTCCATGAGCATCAGGACAAGGGCCCCGTGGCTGCAGGTGGAAGACGTTGTTCCTCCACGGCCAGGTGGGCACCTGCAGGACCAGTAGTGATTCTGGGCTTGCTCTACGATCCACAGGTTCAGAGACCCCACTTCTTGCAACCCTCCATGGATTCTTCCTCATGTGAGACTCGTATTGCCGGAAAGCTGAAGGTTTCATCAAATAGGATGAAACAGACACACCATATGCTAACAACATCCCTGCCGAGGCTGTGTTTCTCTGGTGATGGTCCAGAGGGTAAATCTGACTTTGTATCACCTCAAGGTTCATGCCCTGCTTCTCCTCCCAGGATCAGGACTTTACCAACTCAGATGGGTCCCTATGGGATAGCGCTGACGTTTCCCGGCTAAAATTAGTTGCTAGTCTTTGTTCAGCCACTAAAAACATATCATGATTGGCCCCTAACTGGCCAGCAAGGCACAGGGCATAGAATCTGAAGAAAAAGAGAGCTCCAGTCTCCAGGGAGCCCCGCTTCCTCTCGGCCTTGCCTGGGGCGAGGGTGCTGCCGTCAGCAAGTCAGTGCTGGATCACGTGCCAGGAAGCGTGAGGAGCTCCCGTCCACCCCCTGTGCCCGTGATTGGCCATCAGTCTACTCGGGGCACCATGGCCATGCTGTGACTTGGCTTTCAGCCTCCGTCTCACCCTCTTTCAGTAGAAGCTGAAAAGCTCACATCCACACTTCTGCCGCTTGGCTCCCTCACCTGGAGTTGGAGGAATGGGGGCCATTGTCCTTCTGCTTCACCTCTGACAAGGGAAACCATGTGATGGAAAGGTCGGCAGCGGCCGTGATGGCCAGAGCTGGCCTTCCCGAGTCTGGCCCATCCTCAGGGATGTGGGAGGCAGGCTGGTGGTGGCTGGCGGTACGTGCTGGCTGCAGCTCCCACCCTGCTCCTCCAGCTGACCTGCCAGGCCCCACCTTAGCCCACGAGGGGGGCAGTGTCCTCCCCGCCCACACCTGCAGCTCTGAACTCACAACTGGCCCCCCCCCCCAGATCTCCCGGCAGACACAAAGGGGTGCACGGCGCTTCTGCGCTCACCGTCTGAACACCGCTTAATTAAGGCACACTGGAGGAGGTTGGGTGGTTTTTAAGCCCTGGGTGCTCAGGGTGACCGCCCAGTACAGACCACACCTCCGAAAGCTCAGAGCACAGTGGCTGACTCCATTCAGGACCAAAGAGGCAGAGGCACTGCCTTAAAGCAAGGTCTCAATTATGGCCGATTATTCCAGAAACGAGGCCTCATTCCCCAGGGCACACAATCCACAATGAATGAAAAGCCCGCACGTTCTTGGGGAGGCCCTGCAGGGCTGCTGCAGTGATTAGATAAGGATCTTTTGTAATCGGCCCTGTCATTCTTTGTTCTCGGAAATGATTTTAAAGCCTTTCTTCTCAGTCGGAGGAGCTCTTCCCCGTTTATCCTTCTTCCCACAGATCACCAGTCCACTGCCTGAAAGCTTTCCTTCGTAGCCGGTGCAGGGTTACCCCAGGCCGCGTTCCCCCGCAATGTTTCTAGCCCGGGATTCTGGAGGTGCACGCTAGCCCGGTCCTGAAGCGAGGCTTCCAAATCCTCTTCTAGATTACAGATGTGCTGTGCACACGTCCCTGGGAATTACTGAACTATAAATATCGCCTAAGGGCTGACAACATATCCTGATGGGTTTGGCCAATGCAATTTAGGGAGGGCAGGAGGAACAGGCATTTGAGATTTGATACCAAGGCTGAGAGATTAGGGGACAAAGATCTGGCAGGGGGGCTGCCCACAGAGGGGGATAGCAGATGGGGACACTTATTTCCCGTGAGCGTCTGGCAGGTGCACAGGGCTTGTTACAGCTCTTGCAGGGTCCTTGCACTCTGTGAGTTCATCCCCTTCAGCTTCCAGCACACCAGGTGCCCACCTCTCAGATGATCAGGGCATGCTGAGTGCCTCAGGACCGCGGTGTGAGCACAGGTTCTGCGTCCCTCCTGCTGCCCAGCTGTTCCCACTGCAACAGGAGCCTTGCTCCTGACAGAGGAGAGATCTTCCTGCACAAAAGGTCAGCTGAGCTCCCAGACACATCAGGGTTTAAAAAATGTAATAGCATCCCAGTAAGAAAGTAGGCGACAAAGAGCAGGTCGAAGACCCACGTCCGGACAGAGACCACTGCAGCTGATAGGATGCTTCTGCAAGCGGCCCCTGACCCTTCCGGACCCTGGAGTCCGGGTGCAGGGCTGTGCTTTTCGGCACAGGCACTGACAACAAAAAGGCCCCCAGGGACCCCTCTGGGGAACTTGTTTTATAGTCTAGGAATAGAACAGTAGAGAAGGAAAAAGGAGAAAGCACTTAGCAGCCCCCTGCGGGGCTCTCCGTGTGAATGATGTGTCACAGCCACCAGCACTGAGCAACCACCCACGCTGCCCTCCAGGTGGAAGAAGCTGCAAGTCGGGGCCTTGGAGACAAGCCTCTGGGCACAGCAGCCCTAGCCACCCATACACTACTCCCTTGTCCCGCACGTTCGCCTTATCGGTCAAGTTCAGTGGTGCCCAAAACTGGCTGTTCCTCAGAATCCCTGCAGACACTTCTTAAAAACACAGGTTCATAGGTCCCATTATAGGTTGAATTGTACCCCCTAGGATTCATGTATCGAAGTCCTATCTCCCAGGACCTCAAAATGTGATCTTATTTGGAAATAGACTCATTGCAGATGTAATTAGTTAGGATGAGGTCACACTGGTGTAGGGTGGGCCCTTAATCTAATTTGCCTGTTGTCTTTATAAAAAGGGGAAATTTGGACACAGAGATGCACAGAAGGAAGTCCACGTGAGCAGACAGAGGCAGAAGGTGGCCATCTACAAGCCCTGTGAGAGCCCTCAAAAGGAACCAACGCTGATAACACCTTAATCTTGGACTTCTGGCCTCTAGAACTGTGAGAAAATAAATGTCTGTGGTTTAAGTCCCCCAGTCTGTGGCACTTTGCTATGGCAGCCCCAGCAAATCAGGGTCAAATAGCAAGGGTCCTGGACTCATCTATTCAACAGCCATGGAGCAATGGTTATGGACATTTGGACAAGTCCCATGGACAGGATGCAGAGCTCTTGGGACTTGAATGCATGTGTGGATCACCTGGGGATGCTGATAACATGCAGATGCTGGTCCAGCAGGTCTGGGGACTGAGATTCTGTACGTCTACAAGCTCTCACATGACTCTGATGCTGCCGGTCTGTGCACCTCATCTTGGATAGCAAGGAATCAGTGTTTGAAGGTGCCTGGTCCATCAGATGCCTGGTCCATACAAATGCATGGTCCATCTAGATGCTTGGTCTATCCACAGTTGTGGTTCATCCAAGTGTGTGGTCCATCCAGATACCTGGTCCATCCAAATGCCTTGTCCATCCAAATTCTGGTCCATCCAGATGCCTGGTCCATTCAGATGCTTGGTGCATCCAAATGCAATAGCCATCCAAATGCCTGGTGCATCCAAATTTGTGGTCCATCCAAGTGTGTGGTCCATCCAGATGACTGGTCCATTCAGATGCCTGGTGCATCCAAATGCATGGAATCCCACCCCCACCCCACCCATGCTAAAGCTGAGCAGGTCCTCCAGGGGTGCATGCCCACTTCCCTCCCTATGTAGACTCTGAAGGTGAGGCATAGAGAAGTCAGGGGCTTTCTACACTCGCACCTCCAGCTACTGGGAGAGCTGGGATCTGCAAGGCTTCCTCTCCATTCCTGGTCCCGTTATCCTTAGGCACATCCCGGGTACCTGGGCCTTGGTTAAATGGTGTGTGGAATAAAAAGTGGAAACACAACTCTCTCCTAAAGAGTTCACAACCCAGTTTGGAAGACTCGAAGCTAGTTAAAGAGAAGTGGATGATAGAGGCAATCAAGCACTAAATTGAACTCAATTATCATGAAGGCCATTCATTTAATCAGCCTTTCCAGGGCTAGCCCAGACCCCCGGCCTCCCGCATAGGTGGACCTGTCATGTGGGAAAACTGGAGCTGCCTCACATCTGTCCCCATCCCTGAGCTGCTTCTGGCTTCCTCAGGAAGGGGGTGTCATACTTTTCTGTGGCACCCCCCCAGGGCTGGCACAGCACTGGCTAGTTTTTCCCACCTCCAGGAGCTCACCTATCTCTTCCGGGGGCTTTGGCGACATCCCATTTAATTCTAGATGGAGACAGTAGAGGGTAGTGGTCAAGGTCACGGCTCTGCAGCAAACTGGAGCCTCCATGTTCAAGCTGGAGCCTCAATTTTCTCATCTGTGAAATGGGAATATCAGTACCACTTCCCTCCTGGGGTTCTTGGGCAGATAAGAAGAACCCCCAACAGAGAGAAGGTGGCCATAAATATTAGCTCTGATCAAGTTTTTGTTTCATTTGTTATGAGTCTGTTTTTATTACAAAGTGTTACATCCATCCCACTTAAAAATTGATGCATGTGCACACCCAATATATCTGGTAAAAGTATAATAAAACAAACAGCAATGCACCTGCCATCAAGGTGGAAACACTGAGCAACACCAGTGACCTTCCTGTGGATGTCTGTCAAGGGCAAACACCACTGTGGATCTCAGATTTACTATGAGTTTTACTTTTTTCCATGATATTTTCCTCTACTTGGGGTTATCCCTAAAAGGTATATTGTGAAGTTTTCAATTTGGGAACTTTATTTACATGGCATCATTTCTCCCTATAGTCTTACCCCATGCTGTGTTTTTGAGACTCACCCTAGGTTTCTATTCCTTTTCACTGATGGATGCATCCCATTGCTGACCACACCACGATCTAGTCCTTACTTGCTGGACTGTAGCCCCTTTTTTGTCATTACACACAATGGAACTATAAACAGTCTTGCCCACACTTTCCCCACCCTAAACCCAGCGTTCATGTACAAATGATCCTCTCCGGGCTGTGCCCAGGAGTGGAATCACTGATCACAGGAAAGGCACATCTGCAGCACACTTTTGGGTAACAAATTTTGTTTTCCAGTATAATTTTACCAATTTACGTGTCCCACCAGCAGTGGGTGAATATTCCCATTCTCACCAACACTTGGTATTGTCTGTCTTTTTCATTTTAATCTTGTCTGTCTTTTAATCAGTCTGGTGGGTGAAACCAATCTTAATGTGATTTTAATTTGCATTCCTGTATTAATAATGAGTTTGACCATCATTTAAAATGTTTATTAACTATTAATGTTTTCTATTTTGTAAAAGGTGTTTTTACATATTGTCTCCAGTTTTCATTGGTTGGCATTTCTTTTTCTTATGGGTTTATAAGAGATTGCTATTCTGGATATGAATCCTCCCTAAATTAAATACATTATAAATATCTTATTGCATTTTTGTGGCTATTCCCTTACTTTTTAATGATGCCATTTCTTAAACAAAGGTCTTTGCTTCTAAGATGATTTACGGTTATTGCTTTTGTGTCTTGTTTAAGCAATCCAAGGATTCCTATAATGTTGTCTTTTAAAATATTTATAACTATGCTTCTCACTTTTAATTCTTTAAACAATCTATAATTGATGCTTTTAACATTGTAAAGTAGGATGCAATTTCTTTCTTTCTTTCTTTCTTTTTTGCCCATGTGGATAAATGGTTGTCCTGAATCACACACTGAATATGTTTTCCCTTTCTTGCTGAGCTGCAGCACTGTCCTTTGCTTTACCCTTTCTTTGGGTTCTGTATTCTGTCCCATAAGTCTCTTTCTTCTGTCCTTGCACCAACACCCCGCTGCAATCGTGAACGTGGATTTATGAATCTAGATGTTGGCTTCAGGAGCATCTTGGCTGGTCTTGGTCCTTTGCTCTTCCACATAAATGTTAGAATTATCTTGTCAGTTTCTACAGAGATCAGCACTGGAATTTTCATTGGATCTCTAACTCAGTGTATGGAGATTTGACATCTTTAAATATTGAATCTTCCTCACCATAAATATGAAACACATTTCAATGTATTTCTGTTTTTCAATAAAGATGTGTAATTTTCCTCATATGAGGTTTTACACATATTTTACTAATTTCTCCCTATGCACCTTATGTCATTGTTGTTATAAAAATCTTTAAAAGTGACATTTCAAACATTGATGATTAATAGCAAAGTAATTGTGTTTTTATATTTCTTAATCTTATATCTAGTGCTTTACTAAATGCATTCTAATTTTAATCAATTTTTTGGAGAATGTATCAAGGATTCTATTTATATACTCTAATACCTACAAATAATGACAATATTTCCCTTTCCATTTTCTTATACATTTTACCTTATTTTATGAGGCTATCTAGAACCGCTCATATACAAATAGTGGTATAGGACTTATTCCTTCTTATTCATGATTTTCTTTTATTTTTAAAAAATTTTTATTGGAGCACAGTTGATTTACAATGTTGTGTTAGTTTCAGGTGTACAGCAAAGTGAATCAGTTATACATATACATGTATCCACTCTGTTTTAGATTCTTTTCCCATATAGGCCATTACAGAGTATTGAGTAGCGTTCCCTGTGCTATACAGTTGGCCTTTATTATCTATTTTATATATAGTAGTGTGCGTATTTCAATCTCAATCTCCCAATTTATCTCCCCCCATTCATGATTTTAAATGAAATATTTCTGCATTGTATTATGAAGTAGCAGTCGTCCTGCAAGCCTTTGATGGATTCCTGTGCCGAGGGTTTGCCTATTACCTCTCAGCTAAAGAGCCTGCCCTCTGAACCCTGCCCTGGGATGCCACAGCCGAGCGTCTGTGAGTTAAATCTCCCAGACTCCCCTGCCAGCTGGCTTCTAATTAGGTTCTGCTCTTGGGAAGATCTGATGGGAGATAGAAGCAGAAGGAGGGGAGAAGAGACTTCTTCCTGTCTCCAGACCCCGTCAGCATTGCTCCTGGAGCAGAAATCCAGATCCTAGAGCTCGGCATCCGTCTCTCTGCGTGCTCCCAGCACCAGCCCCTCTAGGACCCTTGAGATGAGCCATCACTAGTTAGCCGCCCCCTGAGAACCAGCTGTGTGACCCCAGTGTGAGGGCTGAGCACCAGCCATTCAGTGTGTGTGTGTGCGTGTGTGTGTGTGTGTGTAGGGGGATGACTTTCTGAGCCACTAGATTCATCCCCAGCTGTGATGTGAGTTTCTGCAGTTGTCAATATTATTATATTTGAGTTGGCTCAGCCCAGTGGTGATAACTGCTCCTGGAATATATTGCCTTGGGGTACCTCATTAAAAAAAATATAGGCCTTCCATGAAGCAACAACCCCTGTATTAAATTCTCTCAGTTTAAAATACCTAGTACAGTTTTTGTATTCTGACTAGATACTAATTTATCGAATCACCTTTATTAAGTAAGAAAATATTTTTAGTCTTAGTTTTTACCAGGATTGATGTCAAATTTCATTCCTTAATAAATATGAATGAATGTCAATAATGTCATGATTTCCTCCTTACTTGTGTTAAGTTACATTTGAGTATCCAGATCATACTAGTCTTGTAGAATGTGTTTTCCTAACCTCTGACAGATTTTTAGGTTTGGAAACATCTTTTCATTGGAAGTTTGCCAGTGTCCCCCTCTTAAAGGAACAAGTTTTTTTTTTTTTTGATAAACTTTTTTTTTTATTATCAAGTTAATTTCATTAATGTATCAGAGATCTGAAAAGAGATTGAGATATGAAATCCATTTTAAGAGACCGGGAGAGTAAGTGGATGAGAGAATTACAATGACAGTGCCTGGCAGGGTCCACAGGAAGTTAGCGGTCAGCAAGACTGTGTGTTTTCTCCAGGTCCATCTACCTCTGCATTATACTTAGAATAACACATTTATTTGAAATATATACAACTACTTTATGGCCTTTTGAGTGGCCAGTTTTTGTAAATGTTCCAGGTGTGTGTAAGAAGCCTGTGAACTCTGGGTCAGTGTGGCATGTGGTCTCCACCCCTTGTAGGCTCACTTGGTGGTTAGGCTCTTTTCCATCTTGACCTCCTCTTCACTGCTGACCTTTTCTGTCCCCATAACAGGTGTGTTGACATCACCAACAACCATAGTGTATTTGTCAATTCCTCCTTGAGGTTAGTTTTTATAAATATTGAAGCAATTTCTGTAGGTGCCTAAGTTTAGAACACTTGTACCTCTCTCGCTGATGGAAGACGTGCCAGCGTGACCTCTTTATCCTATAACTGTGTTCAAGTGTGTGTTTTGTATCAACCCAGCTGCCCCAGCTTTCTCTCAGCAAACATATGCTGGGTATGTATCTTTCCTTCTGTCTTTTCACCTTCACCAGTTGTTTCCTTTTGTTTCAATTTTGTATCTAGTTTAAAGCATGTAATCGTATCTTTTGTCATGCATTTTAGCAATGTTTACATTTTAAACATTTGATTTTCTTCATTCAAATTTCTTGGGATAATTGATACAAAGGGATTCATTACTGCCATCTTATTTTGTGTTTCCTACTTGCCTAAATGTTCTGTTTCTTAGTTTCTCTTTTCTTATCTTCTTTTATGTTAGCTTAGTCTTCTCTTTCCATGATTTCCCATCTAAAGTATTCAGTTACATTAAGAGGTTACCCTGCCTAATAATCATTATCAATAGGAAAGGTAATCAATAACTTGACCCTTTATGAGTAACAGGAAGGCATTTGACCACTCTAACCCCAAAGCCTCACCCCAACCCTACCTAAAAGTTACTTTTCAGTGTTTTTAATAGACCAGGTATTATTATTTTTAAATCTAATAACTTATATATTATTATTAATCTCACAAATTCTGTATTATTATTATTTGTTCACAGTTATTCACATTTCACCAGTGTGGTCAGCATTTATTCTTGCATCATGTTCTTCTTCCACATTTCATCAGTGTTTTTGCCAAAACTTCTTCTTATATCTCATGTTTTTATTCTGGGGTCATTTTCCTTCTTTCTGAAGTACATCTTTTAGAAGTTCTTTTGCTGAGGATCTGTTGATATTTTTCTTCTGAAAACGTTTTATTACCCTCTTGTATTTTTATTGGTTATAGAATTCTATGCTAACATGACTTTTTCTTTAACATCTTGAGTATGTTATTACACAACTATTCTATGGTTGCTATTTAGGGATCTGCTGTCAATATAATTGTTAATCTTTTCTGGGTGATCTGTCTTTCCTCTGTAGAGGATTTTAAGGACTTTGTGTTTTATGCAGTTTCACTACAATGAATCTAGGTGTAATTTCCATTTCATGTATCCTTCTGGTTGTGTGTTTTGCTTTTTGTATCTGTGGATTCATGCCTTTCCTCAGTTCCTCAGAAAAAACATCAGCCATTATCATGTTGTTATTTTCTTTCCTCCTTGCTCCAGTCTCTTTGCTGGAATTCTGATTGCATGTACATGAGATTTTCTTGTTTTATTTTCTGTGTTTCTTCACCTTTGTCATGTGTTTCATCTCATCTTTCTCTTTGCTGCATTTTGGTTATTTTATCTGATCTGTCTTCCAGTTCTTTGATTTATTTTTTAACTGTATATAATCTGCTGTGTAACTGAGTTATTGTACTGCTCATTTTAGCCACTATGTTTTTGTTTTTGTTTTTGTTTTTTTGACCTTCCAATTCTTTATTCACTTTATTAGGGTATAATTCACATATCATAAAATTCACCATTTTAATCCATTTTCTTTTTCAGGCTTGCTTACATTTATTCCACACGTCCTGATCATCTGAAATGGTACCACTCTATAAAGGAAGGTGCTTTGATTCAAACTTGTTCCATTGACATAAAGCATGGGGGGGAGGGGGGAGCAGGGAATAAAATAAGAAACCTTAACCAGAAATGGAATCACCATAAAGCTAAAGGAAGCTTCAGCTTTGGGGTCTTCAGTTGCAGGGGTCATTTCCAGGCCCTGGGGATGGGCAGCCCAGCAATGTATGCCCAGGGTCATCTTCATTCTTTTTTTTTTTTTTTTAAATCTTTATTGGAGTATAATTGCTTTACAATGGTGTGTTAGTTTCTGCTTTATAACAAAGTGAATCAGTTATACATATACATACGTCCACATATCTCTTCCCTCTTGCATCTCCCTCCTTCCCACCCTCCCTATCCCACCCCTCTAGGTGCTCACAAAGCACCGAGCTGATCTCCCTGTGCTGTGCAGCTGCTTCCCACTAGCTATCTATTTTACGTTTGGTAGTGTATTCATGTCCATGCCACTCTCTCACTTTGTCCCAGCTTACCCTTCCCCCTCCCCACATCTTCAAGTCCATTCTCTAGTAGGTCTGTGTCTTTATTCCCGTCTTGCCCCTAGGTTCTTCATGACCATTTTTTTTTTTTTTTTAGATTCCATATATATGTGTTAGCATACGGTATTTGTTTTTCTCTTTCTGACTTACTTCACTCTGTATGACAGACTCTAGGTCCATCCACCTCACTACAAATAACTCAATTTCATTTCTTTTTATGGCTGAGTAATATTCCATTATATATATGTGCCACATCTTCTTTATCCATTCATCTGTTGATGGACACTTAGGTTGCTTCCATGTCCTGGCTATTGCAAATAGAGGTGCAATAATTTCCAGAAGTTTTATTACTTCTTTATGAAATCTGGTCATTTATGTAGTCTATCCCTTCTTACTCAGTTTTTTTTTTTTTTTGAACAAGGCTCTTTATTTATTTGGCTGTGCTGTGCAACATGTGGGATCTTAGTTCCCCAACTAGGAATCGAACTGGTGCCCTCTGCATTGGGAGCATGGAGTCTTAACCCCTGGACTACCAGCAAAGTCCCCCTTCTTGCTCATTTTCTTATGTCATATTTTAATTTTTGAAATTTTCATATAGAACTATTTTACATTCTTCTCCTAACGGTTAAATGTCAAACCTCTCCCTTTTTTCATGCTGCCTCTTATTTCTGGTGGCTTCTTCTTTGTGTTGTGGGTAAATTTTATTCTATATTATTTTTAGTTAAATTTTGTTTCACCTTCATGTTTGGCTGAATTTAACCTATGGTCATTCTGAGAGATCTGCATTGAGGATGTATTTATCCAGAAAAAAAAAAATTGTATTGTTACTACCAGGTACCAGAGGAACTAGCAACCTAAAATCTCTTTAATTCCTCAGCCAGAGTCTGCAACTGTGGAGGTAAAGTGAAACATCAGAGTCCTGTGAGAGCAGGTTGGTAATTATAAGTAATCGATAGAGACAATTGTTACTGGCACTATGTTTTTCTACCTGGGACTGTATCAGAGAAGACAGAGTCCATGACCACTTCCCTTGGGCTTCAGGTAAATTCCATCCCACCCTTTTTCAGGGAACATACCTCCCAAGAACCTGGCTTCATATGGAAACTACAGCTTAGCTCCAATAGCAAGCAGGGGAAGCATCCTAGTCCTGACACCCCCAAGCTGCCATTGACCCCCCCAGATTCTAGCTTCTTGATATCAGCTGCTCCTCCAGAGCAACACTGGCTTGATGGTTGCAGCATGTTCTTCTACCAACCTTTGTGGTTTTGACATGTTCTTACTTATTTCTTCTCCATAGGTAATCTCAATTTATTTTTCTGAACCTGGACAAACATTTACCCAGAATCTGGGAGATTTCTGTGTCTGAGGGTGTCTCAGAAGACCCACTCCTCCAAGCTGCTCTGAATATGTCTTCATATTTCAGATGCAATGGAGGCAACGTAGATGGTGAAGAGCCTTGTGGTCAGGAGCTGGGTGAGACATCTTCACAATGTCATTTGGTAAAGATCGGAACCTGGGCCTGACAGTGGACTTTTCTCAGCTTTGTATCTTCATGTCTAAAATGGGGCTGGTAATAATCTATTAGGAAACCCATTGTAGGGGTTAAATGAGATCATGTATATCAAGTTCAGGGGACAGTATCTTGCACACAGTTTTGTCCCAAGTCTTGTTGGGAGGATACATGATGATGTCAATAACTGCAGTGTCCCCTCCATGAAAGCTCATCTAAGGTCTCTCTCCCTTCTTGACTGAACCAGGTCCTCTACTGTTGTCCACACTCTGTTCTTTCCAAAATGGCGGTAATTAAACATCACATGTGTGGTCACAGGCCAGTCACTGCAGGCACTTTTTTTGTTTGTTTCCAGTGTCCAGCCCCTGGAACAGGGTGAGGGTTTGACTAGGGAATGAATGAGTGAAAGTAAGAGCACACAGGGATCTCCTAACAATCACGCTCATGTTTACATAATACGGGGTGATTTGTTGCACTAAGCGGGGTGACTAATAGACACTCAGTAAAGTCTCTTGATGCCTTGTATGCACTAGAAGATGGTCCCCAGACAATGGTGGTTCTTGTGCTTTGTTGAAGATGCAGACTTCGAGCTGATGGCAGGGACTGCTCACCACCCACCCAGAGGCCCCTTGCTCCCCTACACCCTGTGTTTAAGCCCCTCGTGGATGGCCAGGACTTCCCTCCCTGGTGCTGACACGACTCTGTACTTTGGTCCGAAGTAAGAAGCATCCTCACCTACCTACCAGGGCGTGTCCTCAAAATAAGCTGGGATCTGACTTCCTGGTCCTTCAAGGAGATTTGAACTCTGATCTTGGGTTACATGCATCAAATATACCCTCAGTTAGGAAAAAAAAAAGCGTGGTCTGTGATTTTTAAAATGTCTTTAGTACAGGTTGTATTAATGTGGGATTTAAAGAAGATGGGTGGATGCTGAGTAGCAATCCTGAAGTAATAATTCCCTCAATTTATTTTTCAGGAACCAAAATTAGAGACAAATGTGTCCCCAGTCTCCTTTCTGGAAGCAAAGCCTCCTCAAACCAGCTATGTTTAATTTAGATAAAAAGTTATTATCACTCTTAAGTCCTTGGGGTTTCTTGTGCACCTGTAGCTCCTGTTACTTTGATTCATTCCTCCTTGGAATTCATTCGGATCCTAGAGGTATCTTGTTTTCAAGGTTTGTTTCTATGTACTGGTTTGTTTGTATAACTTCAACAAAGATTTGCAGGGCACCCGGGGAGGGGAGGCATGGTGTTGTGTGCTTGGGGTACAGAAAGGCATGAGGCGGGGTGTCCAGGATCCAGGTCAGGGGAGGGGGGACATGGCAGGGGACTCTGGCCCAACTCTCAGGCGTGTGGTTAGCAGATTTCAGGCGCTATAGGGATATGGAAGAGGTGCGGTTGAGACTGTCTAGATGGACTTCATAGAGGAAATATGATCAAAACTAAGTCATGGAGGTTGAACAAGAGCGAAGGAGACAAACCCAGAAGGAAGGGAACACCAAGCAGGAGGAACGTCAAGGAAGAGTCACATAGGCAACACATGAGCAGAGAACAAAGGATTTATCCTTCAAATCAGAATGTGTTCCAGATCAAGGGAGACACTGTAAGTCACTGGCTGGGACCACGGGCGTGAGTGAGAGTGGCCCAGGCAAACTGGGCACCTGGCCACTGTGTGTGGAGGAGCCCACCGCAACCTGGCAAAACGCACATGGCGCAGGGAGCTGTCTGGTCCCGGCATTTTGTCCCTGGCTTTCCACGCAGGTCAGGTCAGGTCTGTGCACACTGAGGTAGGACCACACCCTTTCTTGGGGCTAGGCTCCCCTGCATCTGCCCGCAAGCTGGGTCTGGACGGCCCCACCAGGATGCAGATTCTCCTACATGGATGAGGGCCAAAGCAACTTCTCATTTTTAACTACTCACCCTCTTTTCCATCCATCTAGTGCCCGTTGCTCTCTGCATTGCACTAATTCCCATGAGATTTTAATAAAAATGCTTGAGCATCCATTTACTCACAATTCTTTTGAATAAGAGATTCACCTAATATTTGGAGTAACAGTGACTGTGTGGGCAGAGGTGGAGCAGGGGACCTAGTGGAAAGAGCATCGGTACCGAGACCCCTGGAATCTAGTCCCACTCGCAGTCTGGAGGGGGCAGCTCTCTGATGCTTTTAAAGATCCTTCTCTTCACCGTCCAATTTATTTCTCGTTCTGTGGTGAGGACAGCATTGCTGGGCCATCAGGGGACTTAGCGGGAATGCCAGGTGGGATGGAGTGATAAACCACTCCTGTAAATCAATCTCTTGAAGCTTTAAGATTGCTTTTTCAACTTAATCCCAAGGAATTTCAGGTCAAAGCTCCCTTTAATGTGAGCTAGAACAGGGTCCAGGTGCCTCAGGTCCAGGGCATACGTTTCTTATCAATTTTACTGATATAAAATATGGTGGCACAGAATTAGCAAATAGTAATGCACTACACAGTTTCCTTTATTGTAAATTCCACGCAGCCAATTGATTCTCATGGAATGCTTTCACTGATTTTTGCTGGTCTTGTATGAGGAGCCAGCCTACAGTTGCAGCTGATGAAAGGGTGTAGCTCCAGGAGGAATGTTGGCTGATATTTTCATTTGCATTAATTAGTAATACATAAGGTAAAAGTGAGACAACTAAGACCACTGGCCAATGACTCAAGTGATCCCTTTCTGAAGTGGATGACCATTTTCAGGTACTGGTGGGCTCTTTCTTTGTCTTCTATGCTATACAACATGCAGCAGCTAGTACCACACATACTTTTTTATTCCTCTATACCGTGGGCTGTCTCTCTTCACTTTACCTCTAGACAGTCCACAAAACAACAAACCAAGCCCTGATCTGTGGCATTTGTCTATTTCCATGGTGTGAATATTCCCACCATGGCAGATTTCAAGCTACAAACATGACTCCCTTGAACGTGGGGTTTGGAAGCAATGCTTAGCCCACATCATTAGAGGACGTTTCCACCGCACAGGAAAAGCAGATGTAAATAAGAGATCAGAAGTGAAAATCACAGTGAGATATAGTGAAGCAATTAAGAGGTGCTGAGTTTTAAGTATATATTGTCCTTATTTTAATTTATTTGATAGTAAATTTGCATAGTATAATTCTTAATAATGCCTATTGTATTAGCTTCCTAGAGCTGTCTAAACAAATGACTACAAACTGGGAGGCTTAAAACAACAGACTTTGATTCGCTCATAGTTCTGGAGACCAGAAGTCTGAAATCAGGGTGTCGGCGGGGCCACACCCCCTCTGACGGGAGGAATCCTGCCTTGTTCCTTCCAGCTTCTGGAGCTGCAGATGGTTTTGGCCGTGGCTGATCACTCCATCTCTGCCTTCATCTTCACATGGCCTCCGCTTCTGGGTGTCTGAGTCTCAGATCTCCTCTGCCTTTCTCTTATAAGGACACCTGTCTCTTATACCTCTCACCTCCCCCAAATCCAACACGACCTCATCTCAGGAAGCCTTAACTTAATTACGTCTGCCAAGACCCCTTTTCTAAACCAGCAAATTCACATGAACAAGTTCTGAGGGGTCACAGTTCAACCCACTTCACCTAAATTTAAGCAACCATCTCATAACACACCTGAAAAATTAACAATCTTCTCTTGCAAGCTGGTGTGAGCCAGCCCTGGCACACTCCCGGGAAGGATGCCCCTTTCCATCACACTTTCAGAGGAAATAAAACAAAGCCCATTTCTCCATTTATTTGATCAGCTAGTTACTAGACCCCCCCACCAGGTTCCCACTAGGTGCAGGGTGTGGCAGGGGAGAAGGCTGGAGGCCCATCACCCCCAGTTCTGCTCCATGATGGCCCTGCAGGATCTGGCGGGAGCAGGTGGTGGCCACTGTCCTCCAGGGAGGAGGTGGATGGAGCAAGTGGGCTCGAAGGACTCCCCCACCTGCGACACATGGGTCAGAGCCCAGAAAGCAGGCAGGGGCCCCGGAGGGAGGCTCATTCCACCTAACGGCTGCATCTGGGCTGCATCTCTGGAGCATCGCTGCTCTTTGATCTTGAAGCTGGGCAAGCTGGTGACGGATCCAAAGGGCAACACTGGGAGGAAAGTTGAACCGTGAGGGCCAGACTTCCCTGCAGCCGGCCTTTAGGGCAGTTGCTGAATGGGGGGCCGTCCGAGCCTCGGGCAGCCTGGCTCCTCAAACGCTCCCTGTGCTGACAGCGATGGGCTCCAGCGCCTGAGTCATTGCTGTTGAGAAACTGTGGGAAAATCAGGGAAATTGTCCAACCCGGTGACATTTTTCCTTAACAGGGAAATCAGTGACAACAATGCTCTGCCAATGTCTGACAAAGGAAAGCAGGTAGGGAGCCGGAGGGGACATGGTCCCGCGTGGTGGGGAGTTCCTGCTGCAGGACAGGCTGGGACGCAGGTGAGGGCTGGCCCTGCACCTTGCTTTCCTCTCCTGTCAGCTTCTGCTGCACTAACTCCTTCCAGGGGGCACCCGCGGATTAAATGAGGGGATGGCTGTGAAGGAATATCACGAGTATAACACACCCTGAAAGGTCAGGGTGATTGAATCTGCCAGACACCAGAAATGAGAGGACCAGTTTTGTTAGAGCTGGTCCCGGCCTGGGTCAGAAGCTCCAAAGTCTTGCATCCTGGCTGGTGGCTGGGTGCTCCCAGAAAGCTCTGCTCTGTGTGTCACTCATCCTACCAGGTGGCCCAGCCCTTCCCATGGCACTGACAGGATTCCAAGAGAGAGCAGAAAGCATGGGTGCCCTTTCCCAGACTCTGATTACACCACGTTAGCTGATGTCCACTGGATGTGGGCGTCACGTGGGTGGTCTCAGAGTCAGAGTGGGAGATGCTGAGGAAGTCACAGCCGAGGGCACGGAGGGAGGACACTCCTCATGGGGCCATCGGTGTAACCCAGCTTCCTCCCCACACAGGAGGGGTGGTAGTAACACCTTATTCACAAGGTTGTTGTTGAAGATGAAATAAGTGAACACATGCCGCATCTGAGTAAGCACCACTCACTTTCCAACACCAAGGAGGGGCTAGAGCCAAGGTCTTCCGTTTCCAAATTTTCTGCCCTTTCCACCAAGAAAAACCCATTTTCTGTCAAAACGCATTGCTTGATCCCAAAAACCCATGAATGCTCTGCCCTGAGCCCACAGCCACCCACACCTGGTGCCCTTCCATCCAGGATGTGGGATGCCCAGCTAAGCTCCGGTTGAGTCCAACACTCAGAGCTACTGAAACAGCAACTCCTCAACACGAACGTCCATTTCCTTCTCACAACTGGTTTTGGATAGAGAATCATTGAGTCTCCTCCTGTTGTCTCTCATTATTTGATGGGCTAAATCACCCTTGATTTGTAGCACTAAGGACGTTCTCGCCCAATTCCCAGGTACTTGGTTATCATTGACCAAACAAAGTGAGGTCATTTTTCAATGTGATTCCTTGGCATTTTGAGTTTGTCTGATTGTCTGGTGTGTGTGTGTGATTTCTAAAGGAACTGACAGCTTTTCACTAGATTATCTCCCTAAAAGCCATCATCTAATAAACACTCGTTAAAGACCTGCTACGTGCAAGCTGGGGTGTGAGGAACTGATGGGGCCTGGGCCCTGCCCCCACCCCTGACCTCACAGTGTGTACGTGCCATGTGGGGAAAGTGTGCCTGTGATCGCCACTTTGCCTTAGAATGGCAGCCCAATTAAGTGGAATTTGGAGTGAACTCAGGACCAGGCTTTCCAAAGACCTCTCTCTCTCCACTACATAGAGCTGTTGGATTGAGATCAGCAAAGACAGGTTTGATGAGCCTAACGGGTCCGTTTGCAGAGGGCTTTCCATGCTGGGCTACTGAGTGCATATCGCGTGTCATGAGAGAGGGAGCCTTGTTTGGGAGGAGGGTGTTGAGTTGCAGGAGGCCTGACCCTTGCTCTTGGGTGGTTCACTCGGAAGTCTTCTAGAAGCAGGGGTACGGCCACAGTGATCCATCAGGAGCGCGCCTTACCTGTAGGGCTGAAGGCACAAGTCAGGGGCTCTGATTTAATTTTAGCACCTCTGGCCAATGTGGCTCTTACTGTGGGTTGACAGCACTGGCTGAGAAATTGGCCTGGATCTCACCAAGGCCAGTCCTGGTCCAAGTCATGTGTCTCCTGCTAGAATCCAAGGAGCGGTCCTCACCGAACGCAGAGCTTCTCGGGCTGTCTCAGTCCCCCACCTGAGGTCCTCTGTCAACAAGGTAAAGTGTTAATAAATAGGTGATAAATGTAAAGCAAGTCCCAGAGCCTTGATAATAAGGTTTCGTAATCTAACAAGTTTTTTTTTTTTTTTTTTTTTTTTTTTTTACATGAACATTTATGTTTAATACCAAGATCTGTGAAGTCCCCCCAAAGGGAACTCTTCTTTAGAATGTTTATTAAAGACAAGGAAATTCAACTTTAGACAGTAGCTTTGTACTCTGAAGAGTAAGAAATCCATAATACGATCACATTGAAGTCCCTTCAGAAGCGTTCTTCCATTTGACATTTAAAATGCTTTTTATGTCCATGAACGTCATTTTTGGGAAAAAATGGACATTTTCTGCCATATATCTATAGAGCTTGTTAAAGAGCAAATACATGTTAAAAAGTGTGTTTGAATTTCCAGGATGTTAATTCAAGCTGGTTAACATCTTTCTTTGCTTACTTCTTTTTTTTTAAACATCTTTATTGAAGTATAATTGCTTTACTCTAACAAGTTTTAATCTCACGTCTCTGAGAGACGTAATCTCTGTCTTAGGAGCTGCTAGATATTTTTGCCATGATTTATCTATTGATTTTCTTAAAGAAATTGCTCTCAAATGTGTTCGTGCTTCAGAAAAGCCACAGACACAAAAATACCATCTTTATTATAACACATCATTTTATTTCCTACCACATGAGAAAGAGTCAAGGCAGAAATTTTTATTGTCCAGTTATTTTTACATTCAAATAAATTGCAAATCAGCCTGTCAGGACAGTGTGTCCTGTCTTAAGTATTTAGCTCATTCTTATGGGAAACAGTGAGCCAGATGTGCTTGGGAACACTTGGAAACACGCCTCTCACTTGGCCTCAGGACAACACCTGGTAGTTTTCCATTCTGCCATCTTCTTGAACCAGGTCAGACTCAGGACCAGGAAGCTGGCAGCCAAGGCTGGATGCAAAGGCTCTGAGTCAGTCCTTGGGATGCTGGGAATGGACCCAAACCAGAGAGCTGCCCTCAGCTCTTCCCTCTTCCTCCACTTCTAGCTCAAGTTTCTCCCCATGATGGACGTGGATATCCAAGGTCAGGGTGCCCCGGGAGCTCCCAGGATGAGCCTGGGTGGCAGCCAGGACGCCCTGGAGAGCCTGAAGATTTGCTGTGTCTTGCAGATGCTGAGAAATGACTTAGAAAGAGAAGGATGGGAGAGGGCAGGGGGCACCCTGAGTAGAGGAGCCTGGGGAAATAAAGACATGGAGGGCTGCATGGAAGGAAAGCCAGCACCAGAGTCAGATGGTACAAGGGGAGCAGGTTGAGGCTATGTCATAATAATGGGAGCATCTACCTTGGGCCTCATGCCGGCATGGTTCAAATCACACTGTCCGAGTTGCTGATCCCTGGCGCCATGATGTGGGGAGGCTGCTGTCCCATTTACTGAGTCACAGGGCCACTCTGCAGTGCACCCGGACACAGTGCCCAGCTACTAGCAGAGCCAAGATTGGAGCCCAAGTGGTTCAGTTCTGGAGCCAAGTACTTTCCTACAGTTGTCTGCCAGGAGGGGGGTCAGTGGGAAAGCAGCTGGGACAGTACTGGGGCACTTAGCAGCTCTCAGACCAGCTCCCCACCACTCTGTCTTCCCATATGGCCCCATCTTGACTGGTGGGGCCACCACCAACCCGGGCCGGGAAACTACTCTGGGGTCTTCTCCTCCCTAACTGGGCCCCTCCTTCCCAACGCAATGACCACCAAGTTCTGCTACATGTATCCGAGGTCCGCCTCAGCCCTTCCAGCCCCACTGCCCAGATCCTGGCTTCGTTGTCAGAGGGCTCTTGTGAGGATAACACAAATCAGTTCACGAGCAGAGCCTGGCATAGGGCACGCTCTCACTTGACGTCCGGTGTCAGGGTAGATATGCCATGTGTCTACTGTGCCCTTTCATTTCCTCCTGTCCCACCACTGGCCTGTATTCCCAGCCTCTCTTGTGATTAGTGGACTGCATGATTGAGTGCTGGCCAGTTTTTAGGACTGACCCCCCAAAACATTCTTGTGATCTGTGCTCCTTGCCTTTTCCCCCTTTTGCCAGCCAGATGAAAAGAATCCAGCAGAGAACATTGAGGCCCTAGGATGCTGGTGTCTCAAGAAGAAAGGACCCTGGACCCACCAGTCTCTGCATGGAGACCCTCCAGCCATCCCCACCAACCCACCATGGACCGGGGCATGATGGACCACCTGTACTATGACACAGCATCACTAGAAGTACACATGACATTAGTAGCATCATTATCATCATCTTTTTTACATTTTTAATGTAAATATTTATTTCTTTCATTAGAAAAAATAATGCATTAAAATGAAATGCATACATATTTGTGAAAAGTTTGGATTTTGCATTGAGGTGCTCTGGGATAATGGATTAGTGCATTGAGAAAAAAAGAGAGTTATGATTTTACTTCTCTATAAACACCCAAATTAATTCTGGTTATGTTAGAATTAATGATAAATATGAAAATCTACAATAGCACCTTTGTCAAAAACCAATTGACAAAATACATGTGGGTTTATGCCTGGTCTCTATTCTGTTCCACTGCTCTATTCATCTCTACTCGAGACTGTATCACATTATCTTGATTCCTGTAGCTTTATATTAAATTTTGAAATAAGGTAGTGTAAATCCCCCAAATGTGTTCTTTTTCAAAATTTCACTGGCTATAGTAGACCTGTACATTTCTACATATATTTTGGCTTCAACCTGTCAATTTCTGTTAAAAAACATTTCTCGAGATGTTGATTGGGATTACTTTCAATTTATAGATCAATTAGAGGGAGTTTTCATTTCAACAATGTTTGCTGATTTTTCTAGATATATTATCATTAGGGCTTTTAATTTAATTTAGTTTTCATCAGGTAAACTCTGTATGATCTGATTCAGTTGACATTTATTGTGACTAGTTTTATGACCCTCCATCAGGCCTGTTTTGGCAAATGTGTCATGTGCACTTGAAAAGAAAGTGTGTTTTGCAGTTGTTGGGTGTAAGTTCTACAAATATCATCTAGGTCCAGGGGATTAATTGTGCTGTTCAGGTCCTCTTTGTCTTCACTGTGTGTTTGGTCTTATTCTTCTATCAATTGCTGAGAGAGGGTGTTAGTTTCCAACTATTGTTATGGAGTAGTATTTTTCTCTCTTTCATTCTCTCAATTTTTGCCTCATTTATTTTGAAACTCTGTCATTAGATGCATGCACATCTGATTTTGGTTTGTGTTTTTTAACGTCTTAATGAATTTTCCCAATTTTCACTATGAAATGACCCTCTTCATCTCTATAACACCCCTCTCTTTGAAGTCTGCCCTGCCTGATATTAAAATGGCCTCACAAGTGTCTTTTGCTTATTGCTTGCATGTCATGTCTTTTTCTATCCTTTTACTTTCATCCTAACTGTGTATTTTCATTTAGAACATCGCTCTTGTAGACAGCTTATGCATATCTTACGATTTTTATATAGTCTGACAGACTTTGATTTATGATTGGAGTGTTTGATCCATTTACATTTAATGTAACTGTAGATGTGTTTGGGTTGTGTGCACCATCTTGCTCTTTGTTTTCTACCTCCCCCTGCTCTTTGCTTCTTGGTTCTCTCTTTCCTGTTTTCTTTGCTTTAGTCAAGTTTTTTTTTTTTTTTTTTTTTGTATTCTATACTATGCCGTAAATTGGCTTTTTATCATATCTCTTTTTTCCTCTCTCACTGCTTTCTCTAGAGATTGCAATACTCATCTTTAATTTATCATAGTTTATCTGAATTAAAATTATTCAAGAGCCTTCTATTCAGCCTGCTTACCTACTGTGTTCTTGTTGTTGTATATATTACTTGCATATATGATATAAACATCAAAATACATCATTATGTGTTTGCTTTAAATGCTCATTTCTTTAAAGGATTTATGAGAATAAAAGAAACAGTCTTTTTATATCCATCCAGTTAAATTTGGATATTACTCTGTATTTCCCTTTTTGTCCAGCATTGAACATGTCCAAGTTCTGACAACGTCTTAAAACAGTTGGCTTTATAATTATCTAGATATTTATCTTTACAATTGGTCTAAAGTTTATAATAAATTTATTGATGGGAAGATTAGTCCAGCATCAGGTTCTTCACCATTACCAGAAGCCAAAAGTCATATAATCTATTACAGTATGAATCACCTTAAAGTGTCTATACAGTTTTAACTGCCACAATATTTACATTTCTGCTTCTGAAGGGCACATGTGCTAGCTTGAACAATGTTAGTTACAGCCTTTTCTATAACAACTTTATTGAGATATAATTCACGTGACAAAAAGATCACTCCTTTAAAATCCACAATTCAGTGGATTTTAGTATATTCCCAGAGGTGTGTAACCATCACCGTTATCTTCTTTAGAGCATTTTCATCACCTCCAAAATAACTTTGTACTCGTTAGCCATCACTCAGCCTTCTCTCCTGACACCAGCCTCTGATGACCACTATACCTACTCACTGTGCAGATTTGCATATTCTGGACATTTCATATAAATGGAGTTATATAAAGTGTGGCCTTTTGTGACTGTCTTCTTTACTTAGTATAATGTATTCAAGATTCATCCATGTTGTAGCAAGTATGACTGCTTCATTCCTTTTCATGGCTAAATGCTATTCCATTGTGTGGACAGAATGCAGCCAATCCAGGGAACATCAGCAAACCCACGTACGTGATCACCTGCTCTGGCAGCTCCTCCAGCCCAGCTTTTAGGTGTAATAAAGCTGTCATTTCCATTCCAGCCATCTGAATCCCGAACCTCTCTCTAACTTGAGTCACAACAAGGGTGGGGATAATAGGGTGTATTTGATAGGACCCTTCTCCCCGACATGAAGTCCTGATGGTAACATGATAGCATCAATCAAATCTGAAAGGTGGGTTCTTGGATTTACATTGTACAATTTACAGTAATTTTCTATATGATGGAAACATTTTTTACCAAAATTATTTTAGCAGACTTGACTGTGAAAAGGAAATATTACAAGCACATTAAGAAATATCCCATTTAATTGTGTTAATACAATTTAAAAATTCAGCTTGTGGATTTATAGCTCCGTGAAGGGTGAGGAAAGTAAAGAAATACACGAGACTAGACATGGCAAATTTATTCTGCAGAATAATGCTGGTTTCCTTCCACTGGAAAATCAAAGCTAAGGTCACATTGACATTCTTGAAGCCTGGGTGGTATGCGTCCATTATCAAAGTGTGTGTCACAGAACTGAGATAATTTGGTGCTGATCCACACAAACTAGGAAGGAAAAGATATTGATTTGTAGGACTGTCAATATTTTCTCCCTATAAAGGAAGAGGAATTGAGCCGATTGTAAATAAATCCTCACACTTCTCAAACAAGCCACTGAAAGATGGGTCCTCTGAGTCTGATGTAACAGTCCAGGGGAGGAGGAGCAGAGCAGGGCAGCCATGCTTCTGCTGGACTCGGGGAAGGGTCAAACCTGGCTACAGACACCACTGTGTTGGGACCACGTGACCTGCGAGTGCCCCTGGATGGAGTTCTGAGCTTGTCCCTTGGCCAAGAGCAAATGGGCACAAAAATCCCAAAAGGGCAGAGGAAGGACTGGGCTGGGTGGGCCAGCTCCTTCCCGCTGTGACCACTGGCACTCAGCTCTGGGAGATGACGCCCCAGTACCCATCCCTATGGGGAGGCTATGACCTGAGTCATCATGTCTGATGGCCCAAAGTTCATATGCTCCTAAGAACATTCTATCTTGGGCCAAGAGTGGAAGAACTGAAATGTGAGCAAACCAGGGCACCTCTGTCTCTTCATACCTCCCAACACAACAAATTAACAGGCCTCTTCTCTCTCTTTTTTATTCCACAGTGGAATTCACTTTCTTCTTATTGTCAGAATTTTTTTTTTTAGGGGGGAAAAGGCATTACTGGTGCCCTAACACTAAAAATGTATAAATGCAGTTTCCAAAATTTCATTCTAAGACTTTCTTTTTCCATTTAATTTATTTTTTGTATATGGTGTGAAGTGAGAGCTCAGCTTTATTTTCTTCTATCTGGATGATAAGCCATCATTTTTACACTGACTTAAAGGACTTTCTTGGTTTTATATTAAATTCCTCAAAATATTGTGTTCTATTTCTGAATCTCCTTCTAGTCTGCTCACCTCTCTGTGTGTCTATTTTTAGGCCATTTCAGATTTTTAGTAATGATAATGGTTTTGTAGCAGCCATCTGTTGTGTGGAGGGCTTTCTCATTATTTTTTGTCATATAGTCTCTTAGCTAACTGTGGACATTTATTGTGCCATGAGATCTTTATAATTATTGTATTCTATTTTTTTTTTTAAAGAGAGTTTGAAATATGTACCTGTTCATTCTTGTTATCATTCATTCACCAATGTTTATGGGGCTCTCATTGGTTGCAGGCCTTCTTCAGACTCTGGGGTTCAGGTTGGGAGGAGACAGACAGTCCTGGTGGAGCTCACATCACAGTTGGAAAGAAGAAGGACCAGGGCAATGAGTGCAATGTGCATCACATTAAAATTCCGAGAGCAATAAAGCGGGGAAGAAGCCATGAAGGGATGAGTTTGTCCTCCATCGTGAGCCCTAAAGATGGTCCTAAACTCCAGAAAGGAGGGGCCTCATAAAGGGCCACAGGGCCCACTCGGCCCACCCAGGCCTGGCAATCACAAATTAGGGTGAGCAGGTGTGTTAGTTCACCAGGGCTGCCAAAACAAAGTGAAATGAATGGGTGGCTTAGAACAACAAAAATGTCTGGTTCCACAGTTCTGGGCACTAGAAGTCTAAAATCAAGATGTTGGGACTTCCCTGGTGGCCCAGTGGTTAGGAATCCACCTGCCAATGCAGGGGACACGGGTTCGAGCCCTGGTCCAGGAAGATCCCACATGGCACGGAGCAACCAAGCCCCTGTGCCACAACTACTGAGCCTGCGCTCTAGAGCCTGCAAGCCACAACTACTGAGCCCACGTGCCACAACTACTGAAGCCCACCGCCTAGAGCCCCATGCTCTGCAACAATAGAAGCCACTGCAATGAGAAGCCCGCGCACCTCAACAAAGAGTAGCCCCCAGTCGCCACAATTAGAGAAAATCTGCATGCAGCAATGAAGACCCAAAACAGCCAAAAAACAACAACAACAAAGAAACAAAATCAAGGTGTCGGGAGGACCCCACGACCTCTGAAACCTGTAGGGCTTCAGGACCTTTCCTGCCTCTTCCTAGCTTCCAGTGCTGCCGACAATCGTAGGTGTGTTTTGGCTCACACATGCATCCCTGCAATCCTCCATCCTCACCATCATCCCCCGTGTGTGTGTCTGTGTCCGAATTTCCCCCTTTTATCAGGACACAGTCCTATTGGATTAGGGTTCACCCTGATGAGCTCATTGTAATTTGGTTCCCTCTGTAAAGACACTGTTTCCAAATGTGGCACATTGAGCAGTGCTTGCGGTTAGGACTTCAACATACATTTTTGGGACAGAAAATTCAACCCCCAACAGTAGGGCATTGTATGGCATGCAGAATTCATCTGATTTTCGAATATAGAGTCTTGCCTGTGTAAAATGACAGGAAGGTCCCCTCCTTACCCCTTGGAGGTCTGCATATCCCAGGGTATCTTGTTCTGTCTCAAGATCAGTGTCGGGGCCTGGAGAGGCCACACCTGCAGACTCCAGACACTTCCCACTGTGTCCACATAATAACGCCCAAGACCTGCTGTCCACTCACATCTCCATATTCAGTAAAGTTATTTTCCCCTTCTACCTTCTTTGGATTTACCTTGTTCTTTTCCTCATTTTTTCAGGAGGACATTGCAGTCAGTAATTTTAACATTTTTCCCTTGTCAAAAATGTTCACGTGAAGGTATAAATTTCCTCCCAAGTCCTGCTGTAACACCACCACACAGGTTGTGATAAGTAACACTTTCATTACTTTTTAGCTTCGAATATGTTCTTTTTTCCATTCGTATATCTCCTTTCACCCACAAATCATTTAGAAATGCATTTTTATCAAGCTGTCGTCAGACAAGATGATCTGTATGATATTGATCTTCTAGTAGTTTTGAGACTTCCCAGTGACTGGGAACACGGTTGAGGTTTGTAACTTCCGTGGCTCCTGGAGAAGATGACTTTTACTCGACTGTAAAAGGACTGAGCAGGTGTGGCTCAGTCCTTTACTTTGATCGGCACCCTCATTACGCCCTTCCCAGATTCTGCGTCGGGGTTGGCAGACTCTTACTGTAAAGGGCAGACAGAAATATTTCCAGCCTCCTGTCCATGTGGTCTCTGTCACGGCTACTTCACTTTTTCATTACATATGGGCAACCATATGTAAATGAGGGTAGCCGTGCTCCAATAAAACTTTATTTAGAACAACAGGCTTCTTCTGTGTCCTTAGGAATGGTCAGTCTGCTTGATCTGTTACCTAGCTAGTGGTGCATTCAAATCAACCATGATGGGGCATGTGTGTGTTTCAGAATTTCCTGTAACTCCACACAGATCTCCTGTAACTATTTCAAGGCTATATTATGAAGTGCATAGTGGTTCAGGTTTATTGTTTTATTCTCCTGAATTGGTCCTTCAATCATCGTCAAGCAGCCTTCTTTATTCATAATAATGGTTTTAGCCTTAAGGCTTGTTTTATATGATATCAATATAGTTACTCTAGCTCATTCTGGGATTTATTTTTCATTTTTATGTTTGGCCTGGAGTGGTTTATTTCTGTGTCCACACTGTAGACCTTTTAGTGTCTCAGGTGCATTTCAGGCACTTGTGAACAGCATACGTGGACACCTGCTTTGGGGTGTGTTTTTTTACTTAGGACTTTATATTGTGAGTTCAACCCTTTTGCATGAATTTAAATGATTGAACTATTGGAATTCATGTCTATCTTTCTAGTCTATGTTTTCTGTTTGCCATGGTTTTCTTTAGTTTCTTAATTTTATCTTCTCTTTTCTCTGTGTTGGTTTTATTGAATTGTCTCATTTCCTTCTGTTTTGTTTACAATTTAAAAGTTATACAGGGACTTCCCTGCTGGTCCACTGATTAAGACTTTGCCTTCTAGTGCAGGGGGTGTGGGTTCGATCCCTGGTTGGGGAGCTAGGATCCCACATGCCACACAGCCAAGGAACCAAAGCATAAAACAGAAGCAATGTTGTAACAAATTCAATAAAGAGTTTGAAAATTGTCCACATCAAAACAAAGAAATTAAAAACAATAAAAATAAAAAAATAAAAGTTATATATTTTATTTTTTAAAAAATGCAATGGTTATTCTTAACATTATACCACTCTCAGGCTTAGTAAAGTCCAAAGTTAAGCAGCGTCTCTTCCCTCCTCCAAAAGTACAGGGATGTTAGATAACGTTGACCGTGACCCCACATCACTACTTTCACCTTTGGTGAAAGATGAGCCATCTGCCGGGACGGGGTCACACCCCTGCTTCCACTCCAGCCGCATCCCCTCCTTCGGGTCATTCGCCCTCTCAGGCCACTCCTGACTCATCTTTGCAAAGGAGACTGATCAAGCCAGATCAAAGAGGTATTTGCTTTTACACAAAGGTTACAGTCTCCAGTAGAAACAGGTGCCAGGAGCTTCCACGAGTGCGAAGCCCCTTCCCCTGCTTCTTTCTGGGAGTGAGGCTGGGCCGGATGAGGGTGGGTCCAGCCCCACCCTGAGCACTGGCAGAGCCCCACAGGGGCAGGCCCCAGGCATGATGACACAGCACCACACGCCATCCCTTCTCTCCCAAGAAAGTTGTGGGAAGTGAAACATCTCCCCAGGTTGCCTTCCTGAAGTCCTAACAAGCTGACACAGATGTGCAGGTTCCTGGTGCTCTGTCACCATTTGCTGAGATCTTGGCTGGCCTTTGAATTTGCCCTCAGGCACCCACGGATGCGCAGCCTTGGGAGCAGGTGGGCAGTGGGGAGGCCTGTTTGCTCTCAGGCCCGGCAACCTCTACACTCCACTCCCATAATTAGATGTGAAAGGAAACGGTGATATGACATTTTCCCCATTTGAACCCCGTCAGAGAGAGAGGGCGAGCCAGGAACTTTGATGTGGGGGATGAAACACAGTGTAGGAATGCAAATCCAGGAAGGTGTGTGGTTTTTAATGGGAGATGCATTTCCCTCCACGTGCTCGGCATCCTGGGTCACAGAAGGATGCCTGTGGTGAGGGGAGCCCTGTACTGCACTGGCTTCTTCCCACGTGCCCTCCCTCGGCTCCCTGCCCAGCCTGAATCTCCCTCCCCCGTGGGGCATCGCTCGTCCCAGCCAGGCGAACCCTGCTAACCTCCTGCACACTTATCCCACGCCCCCTTATAATAATAATCTCCCCTTTCTACTTTACTCCACACTCAGCAAAGTGCCCTTCCAGCCACAGCTCCATCAGGTAACAAGGACAGAGTTTCCCCTGCCTTCCTCCCAGTTGAGGGTTTGTGGCATATTCAGAAATTGACCCCGATTCTGTCCCCCACCCACGCTGTACCCACGCTGTCAGTCACTCTCCACGCTTCCCCTGGGGGCAGACCAAGCAGGTGGACACCTGCAGCGGCCAACAGGACTTCCTCAGTCGAGGCCTCCAGACCTTGAAGGATGCTTCCAACTGGACCTGCCTGCCCTTGGTCCTCTGCTCTGTCATGAGAGCATCTTGGGCTGCAGGCCCCCCTGGAGGATGGGGAACATGTGGGGCAGAGCCCCCCGAAAGGCCAAGCCAGGACCGGATGACTCAGACCTGTGGGAAATCGTTTGTGTGTGCTGTTCTCTGCCACAGGGTTTGGGGGGCTCTGTTACAGGATTTGAATTGTCCCTTCGGCAGGTCTCAGAATGGGCGTGGCATTTTTCTGTTTCCAAGTCCTGCCTTTCTACTTTCTTGCCTCTGCTCAGGGAATGCGACCTCATTTAAATGTCAGAGTCACACACAGAGAGGAAAGGTGACCGAGGGAGGACCCGACATGCAGGGTGACTGGCATCTGTCATGTTCTGGCTTTCCCGGAGTCTGCACCCTGTTTCCTTTCTGTATGGGGGGGTGTTCAAATTCAAGAGTCAGAAGATGGAGCTGGGGGTGGGGGTGGTTGGGAGACCTCCTGGTTGGGCGTGATGGTCTGGAACTTAGGAGTGGGTGTTGAGCAGTGGTTGAGGGTGCACATGTAATCGGGTACCACCTTGGAAACTCTTGGGTCGCATCTACTACAGCTGCACACACATTCCAATCACCTGGCGGCCTCCCTCTCGTGTACACACTCACCAGAAATGTATCCATGTCTCCACCATGAAACATGGACCCACATGTTCTTAGCAGCACTCTTGACAATTATAAAACCTGGAAACCACTCACACTCTCATCCTCAGTAGACATGATGTAGCCGTACAATGGGGTACAGCACAGCAGTGAGAATCAACAACCTACAGCCAGGCCCCAAGGGCAACAACACAGACAAATCTGCACGGGTAGTCCTGAGTGAAGCCAGCCAGACTAACAAAATATGTCCTGCGTCCTCACACTGTATAAAACTCAGAAACAGGGCATGTGCTGAGTCAGAAGTCAGGACAATGGATGCCCTTGTAGGGGCAGTTCCTGGAAGGGCCTAAGGGTCGCTTCTCAGATGTTGTCAATTTTCTGTTTCTTTGACCTGGATGTTGTTGACATGGGTGGTCTGCCTATGAAAATTCTTACAGGGGGTCCCTTACACTGTGTGCACTTTTTTTGTGTATATGTTATATAGCAATTTGAAGTTAAAAAAAAGAAGTGCCAAGCTTGGAATCAGAGAGCTGGGGTTCAAAAGCCATTGCCACCACTACCTTCTTTCCTGGCAAGACCGAGCAAGTCAGCTTTATGTGAACCCGTGGACCAATAGACCACCGGGTGTCTGGGGGACTAAAGGAGACAGAGAACAGAGCGGTTTCTGGCAGGTGTGTGGTGCCTGCAAACCACTGTGGGCTGTTTTCATTGTTGTTATTACTTGTTTTTGTAATTTAAAGGAAGCACATCTGGAAAACCTACCCTCAAAGTAGGCTTGAGGTGTGGAAACAAGTCAGTAATGTAGAATAACCTTCTAAGCGTTCAGAGAGCCCTAGATGATGCAAGATGGCAGAAGGGATTGATTGAGGGCTACCTGCCACTCTTGGGAGGAGACCAGAGCCCCCATGGCCTTGGGAGGCTGGTGTAACCACACAAGCATCTCTTGTGACGCCACAATGCTGGGCCTCGGAGTCCTGGCATCGGCCACGAGTGAGGCAGGCCCGTGAAGAACTATAACAGAAAAGTTTCCAAATCACAGAATATCTCTTTCCCGTAGTTGCTTAATCGAAGAGGCTGAACTTGGACCTGGCGGAAGGCATCTTTACGGCTGAGTTAGATGGCGCCGCTGTGCGCGGGGCCTGGGCGGCGGTTCTGCCATCCGTCAAGGAGTCCAGGCCGGGGCCCTGCCAATGACTCGGTGAGCGAAATCAAATGGGAGTGGGTGCCTTCAGAGAGAGGCGTCTATTATGGCCCCCACGCTGTAAAGGACGGGGGAGGCCGGGCACGTAAATTAGTTGTAAAGACCAAACCAAGCACTCAACTTTTAATTTAATCTCGTATTTATCTGGCTTTATGGCTGAACGCGGTGCTTTTTCAAGAATATGGTTATTTCTGCCATAACATTGCAACTGCAGGGATGAAATGTGGGCGTTTGGAGCCAGGATGCCGAGGAGGGGTGATGCAGAGCCGAGGCTGGATGCAGTCGGGCCCAGGTATGCTCCAGCCCCTCAGGATGAAGCCCAGGGCATCTAGAAAGAAATGTACTTTCTATTAAATCACCTTCCTGACCCAGGGTGGGAGGAAGGGGGGGATAACTGAGTGTGTTCCAGGTGTAGCCCACTTTATGGATTATCTCATTTGATATTTTGAACAGCAAGATTGTTAGTGCAAGGATGTTGATTTCAGGTTTTTAGGTTTTAGTACTGTGGGGGTTTTTTTTTGGTGAGGAAAGAGTTAATTAAAAACAAAAAAAACAGAGCCCCAAATCCAGGAGAATATCCCTTAGACATGATCTTGCCAAAAATTAGCACCCAGGGTTCTTCTTTCTGTGAGAGGCATGGTCAGAGCCGCTGCTGAGCTTCAAAGTGCTGTGACATTTCCTAAAGACTCCAAGTCACAGGACGGGTCTCCCCCCAACCCCGGCTGCTTTGCTGATCCTCAGCTGATGTCTGTGTCTTCCTGCTTTGCACTCCTAGCAATTTATGCTCAACTTCTTATAGACGTTTGACCCACGTTGAGGTCTATGGAGCCTCATTCCTGGTGTCCCACCACCCCACCCCCTGACTGCCTGCCTCCTGCTTCCCCCGGTTCAGTTTGTGGAATCATCACGCACCTGTGCTCACAAATGGGAATTCAGAAACCCTGGGGCCTGCTTTCTCATTCAGCTGCCTCGTCCTGCACAACCTACCTCCCGTCTTCTGGGCCGTGTTCTTCCCTCCTCCCCACTCCCAAGGCCATTGTGAGTGCCGGCTCTGTCACCAGGAGTAATGCCAACAGTTGCCAGCTGGTCTCTCTGCCTGACGCGCCTCCACGAAGACAAGGACGTCTGACCTCAGTGGTGCCCCGTGTGAGGTCCTGCACCTGCTCTGGCTGTGGCTTCAGGTTCTTGTCACTCTTCTGTGCGAAGTCAACCCTGCACCCTCCCAGCCTCAGGGTCCACCTACCCACGTTTTGTTGACATGTTTATAATCCCAGGTTGCCCGGCAATCCCAGACCTCCATGCTTTCACACATGCTGTTTCTGTTCCATGAAATATCCTTTCCATGATGACTCCTTAAACACCTGGTTATCTGTCTAAACCTAACCCTGACCCTGACCCAGTGGATTCAGGTAATCCCTCCTCCCTCTCCAGTTTGTGTGATGGTTGTCAGGTCAGCCTCCAGAGATGGCCCCTGAGCTCCTACAGAGCGGGGATGTGCTTGCCTAGCTCTGTCTTCCTGACACTGAGCTCAGCTCTGCTCACCAGCCAACTAGTAAATGAATGAATGAATGAACGAGCAAAAGTAAGTTTGTTTTCCTTCCATGCTTTTTAACTTCATCTCTACCACCAACCGGACTCTGAGGTTCTTGGAAACCACTGTAGGTTTCCACGGGCACGCTAAGCCCATGGAATGGATGTGTTAAGGACCCCTGGTTTATTTTGCCACTGCTAAGACCCCCATTCACAGCATCTCATGTTCACGCATGCAACCAGGAATTGGGTTCTGATGGGTACTTCCAGTCCCCAGCCTCTAGAATCACAACTGGCCCATGATGCACCTGGAATTAATGAAAAATGAAAAAGTGAATGGATGGGTAAATACATAAGTGAAAGATTTCCTGGAAAGGCTGGGGTTCTTGGAGGGAGGGTGTGAATCTACAAAGTAAAGCAAATGAAACTAAACTTACACAACTGCATTCGCCTCTAATAATTAGTGATGTTGAGCATCTTTTCATGTGCCTCTTGGCCATTCGTATGTCTTCTTTGGAGAAATATCTATTTAGGTCTTCTGCCCATTTTTTGATTGGGTTGTTTATTTTTTTTTTGACACTGAGCTGCCTTAGATATCATCTCACACCAGTCAGAATGGCCATCATCAAAAAATCTACAAACAATAAATGCTGGAGAGGGTTTGGAGAAAAGGGAACCCTCCTACAGTGTTGGTGGGAATGTAAATTGGTACAACCCCTGTGGAGAACAGTATGGATGTTCCTTAAAAAACTAAAAACAGAGCTACCATATGATCCTGCAGTCCCACTCCGGGACATATATCTGGAGAAAACCATGGTTCAAAAGTACACATGCACCCCAATGTTCACTGCCGCACTCTTTACAATAGCCAAGCCATGGAAGCAACCTAAGTATCCATCGCTTTGTGACCACCTAGAGGGGTGGGATAGGGAGGGTGGGAGGGAGGGAGATGCAAGAGGGAAGAGATATGGGAACATATGTATATGTATAACTGATTCACTTTGTTATAAAGCAGAAACTAACACACCATTGTAAAGCAATTATACTCCAATAAAGATGTTTAAAAAAAAAAAAAAAGAAGATATGGTACATATATACAATGGAATATTACTCAGCCATTAAAAAGAATGAAATAATGCCATTTGCAGCAACATGGATGAACCTGGAGATTATCATACTAAGTGAAGTAAGTCAAATATAATATGATATCGATTATATGTGGAATCTTAAAAAAATGATACAAATGAACTTATTTACAAAACAGAAACAGACTCACAGACTTAGAAAACAAACTTATGGTTACCAAAGGGGAAAGGTTGTGGGGGGAGGGATAAATTGGGAGTTTGGGATTAACATATATACACTACTATATATAAAATAGACAACCAACAAGGACCTACTGTATAGCACAGGGAACTCTGCTCAGTATTCTGTAATAACCTAAAAGGGAAAAGAATTTGAAAAAGAATAGATATATGTATAGCTGAATCACTTTGCTGTACACATGAAACTAACACAACATAGTAAATCAACTATAGTCCAATGTAAAATAAAAATTAAACTAAATAAACTTACACAAATACAGAAGGAAATGCTGTCATCAACTGTCAAGAGAAATGATGGGGAAATAGATGGAGAGTATGACGTCATCAATGAAGCAACGGAAGTGAAGTGCTTGGGGTTGTTCAGAAATAAAGCACTAATGAAAGAGTCATTAAAAACAGAGCTAGAGAGAAAAGCAGAGATTAAGAATTTAGAACATCTGTCACATACAGTTGTGGTTGTCATACCCCTCCCTGAAGCAGGGAAGACTCATAAATTGACAAGAAGCCTAATTCCCAACACACAATGGTTGATGATGGTCCCAGAACTGAAGCTCATTGAGAAGTGTCTTATCCTTACAGAGTACTAGGTGTGGACTTAAAACCAACACCCTGGTCTCCAGACACCCAGTCCCCTGCACGATCTGATACATCAGTGGTTCCCAAATAGTGATCAGCTGACCTGCTGGGCTGGACTCATCCAGGAGGGCTCTGAAGCATCTGATTCTCAGCCCAGGTTCTGAGTCCGGTGATCTGTGATTGGGTCAGAATCCATCTGCTTCTAATGGTATCTCACCTCCCTCCTTCTTCTCCATCTATCTATCTATCTATCTATCTATCTATCTATCTATCTATCTATCTATTATCTACCTATCAATAAATCAATCAATTGATCTCTATCTCTATTATCTATCTATCTATCTATTATCTACCTATCTATCAATAAATCAATCAATTGATCTCTATCTCTATTATCTATCTATCTAATCTTTCTATTTAGATCTATCTATCCATCTACCTATCTCTAACTCTATTATCTACCTAATCTATCTACCTATATCTACCTTCTATATCTAATATTCATCCATCTGCATATGTATTTTTATGTCTGCCCATCTTTCCACTGGTCTCTCCATCTTAAAAGGACAGCGATTTTTAAAAATTTGTTGTAAAAATGACACAAGCTTACTATAAGACCATCAAGTGACTCAGAGCTGACAGAAGAAAAAGTAAAGATTCCACAATTCTCAGAACCCAGAAATAACCACAGATAATATTTGGAGAAGGTTATTCTAGACTTATCTCTATGAATATATAAAGATGGAAGGATGCATTGATAGACTGGCAGGTAAATGCATAAGCCGGATGAAATGGGCTCATGAAATGAAAATGGCTCTGACCCATCAGTTTTTAATAAAAGACATATTTTACTTGGAGAAGAAGTGTGGCGTCAGGGTTAAGAGTACAGGCTCGGAGCAAGACAGACTGTGCTCAGATTCTGGTGCTACCACTTACCTCCAGATGAACAAGTAAGTCTTCCCAAGTTTCCTCCTCTGTAAAATGGAGATAATAATAGTATATTCCTCATGGTTGTGGGGAGTAAAAGAATTAATATTAATATATGGAGGTGCTTCAAATAGTGCTGAGCATACAATAAGCAGTATACATAGTAGATATGAATTAATGGAAGGGAAGTCCAGTTGATGAAAATTTAAAATTTCCAAAGAGATTTATTACAAATAACTCAATAGAGTCTGTCATACAGAGTGAAGTAAGTCAGAAAGAGAAAAACAAATACCATATGCTAACACATACATATGGAATCTAAAAAAAAAAAAAAAAAAGCTTATGAAGAACCTAGGGGCAAGCAAGACGGGAATAAAGACACAGACCCAGTAGAGAATGGACTTGAGAATACGGGGAGGGGGAAGGGTAAGCTGGGACAAAGTGAGAGAGTGGCATGGACATATATACACTACCAAACGTAAAATAGATAGCTAGTGGGAAGCAGCCGCATAGCACAGGGAGATCAGCTCGGTGCTTTGTGACCACCTAGAGGGGTGGGATAGGGAGAGTGGGAGGGATGGAGACGCAAGAGGGAAGAGATATGGGGACATATGTATATGTATAACTGATTCACTTTGTTATAAAGCAGAAACTAACACACCATTGTAAAGCAATTATACTCCAATAAAGATGTTTAAAAAAAAAAAGATTTATTCATGAGAGTTTCAAAAATGTGTACACATTTTAGTACAAAATGACTACTAAATGTGTTAGGATATTAGAGTTATTGTGTATTTTATCACAGCTTAAATTGAGATATAATTGACATGCCATAAAAAGCATTCATTTAGAGTGTACAAATCAATGGTTTTATTATATCCACAAAGCAGCAGAGACTTCACCATCATCTAATTTTAGGACATTCCCATCACCTCAGAGAGAACCCTGCACCTAGTAACTCTGTTTTATCCTCCGTTTCCTCCAGCCCCAGCTCCTGATGACCACAAATGTATTTTCTGTCTCTACAGATTTGCTTATTCTGGACATTTGATATAAATGAAATCATACAAATATGTGGTCTTTTGTGACTGGTTTCTTTTACTTAGGGTAATATTTTCAAGGTTCAGCCAACTTGTGTCAGTACTTCATTATTTTTATGGCCAAATAGTATCCATTGTATGAATACACCACATTTTGTTTAACCACTCATCAGTTGATGGACGCTTGGGATATTTTCACCTTTTGTCATTATGAATAATTCTGTTGTGAACATTTGTGTACAAGTTTTCATGTGGATGTGTGTTTTCATTCCTCTTGGATGGATATATATATATATATATATATATATATATATATATATATATATAGAGAGAGAGAGAGAGAGAGAGAGAGAGAGAGAGAGGAATTGCTGGATTATGTGGTAATTCTATGTTTAATATTTTGAGAAACAGCCAAACTGTTTTCCAGTGTCTGCACCATTTTATATTCCTGCTCATAATACAGGAGGGTTCCTATTTCTCCACATCTTCACCAACCCTTGTTAATGTTTATCTTTTTAATAATAGCCTTCCTTGCGGGTATGAAGTGTTATCTCATTGTGGTTTTGATTTGCATTTCCCTAATATCTAATGGTATTTATTACCTTTTCATGTGCTTATTGGCTATTTGTATATCTTCATTAAAGAAATGTCTATTTACACCCTTTGACTATTTTAAAATAGCATATATAGGAGTTGTAATAGTTCTTTATCTATTTTGGATACAAGTCCATTATCAGATATATAATTTGCAAATATTTTCTCCCATTCTAAGGATATTTTCGCTTTCTTGACAGTATTATTTGAAGTATAAAAGTTTTAAATTTTGTTAAAGTACAATTTACCTATTTTTTTGTTTCATTGCTTATGCTTTTGGAGTCATATCTAAGAAACCATTCCCTAAGCAAAGATCACAAAGATTTACACTTATGTTTTCCTCTAATAATTTTATAATTTGAGCTCTTACATTTAGATCTATGATTCATTTTTAGTTAATGTTTGCATACAGTATGAATTAGAGGTTCAACTTTATTCTTGCCTGTGGCTGTCCAGTAGTCTCATCACCATCTGTTGAAAAGACCATTCTTTCCCCCATTGAAAGAACACCCTTGTTGAAAAACAATCATTGTGTATTTTTACATATGAGTTTGAAATTTATATGGTAGTAATTACTCTCTGCCATCAAAGTAAAAGAATGAGCACAATTACACTTCGCTCGTATTTCTATTATGCAATTATTTTACTTTGTTTGTACTGATAACCATCCCTCCTGGTTGGAATCCAGCCCACAGCTCCCACAGTTATTTTGATTTAGTTTAATACTTAATAGTTCCAAGGTTCATCTTCAGTTCGACTCTGGAGTCTCCATTTGTGTTTATTTAGATTCATCTCTTGGTGAGGTGGATTTTTTTTTCCCCAGGAAAAGTTTTGGGGTCTTGTTTCTGGATTTTTGCACATGGAATGTCTATCTCTTATCTTTTTATTAGAAGGACTGCTTGCCCTCTTTCCTTCAGAACTTTGTAGATACCGTCCTACTCTTTTAAATTTTTCCTTGGTTGTTGCTTTGAGGACATCTGTGGCCAGCCTGACCCCTCCACCAACTCAGAGACCTCCACGTGATGCCCTGGACACTTGCGTCTCCTTTGGGGCACGGGTTCAGCTCTGATCTTCTGCTATCATTTTCCCCTCAGGCTGTTACATCCTGTTTTTGTTTTGTTTTGTTTTGTTTTTATGTTTCTTTCTTATCTTTGTAATTGTTAGTTAACTTTTAACATCTTTATTGGAGTATAATTGCTTTACAATGTTGTGTTAGTTTCCGCTGTATAACAAAGTGAATCAGCTGTATGTATACATATATCCCCATATCCCCTCCCTCCCTCTTGCATCTCTCTCCCATCCTCCCTATCCCATTCCTCTAGGTGATCACAAAGCGCTGAGCTGATCTTCCCCATGCAATGCGGCTGCTTCCCACTAGCTATCTATTGTACATTTGGTAGTGTATATATGTCCATGCCACTCTCTCACTTCGTCCTAGCTTACCCTTCCCCCTCCCCATGCTTTGATCGGCACGTTCAAGTGCTCCATTTCTTCAGGAAAGTGTCTTTTTTTACATGTTTGCATACATTTTCTGTTTTATTCTTATAAATTACCAATTATGCATTGTTTTGTCTTTGTACCTATGACATATCTCCCATCTGATTGCAGTCAGCTTCCCAAAATGTTATTGCTCCTAATAGAGCTGTTATTTCTAAAAGATTTTTTATTTGTTTTCCATTGTTTTCTCTTGTTGTCTCATAATCTCTCTTTTAAATGGTTTTATTCCATTTTTGAATTGTTTCTAAAGATAGATGGGGTGATCCCCAATGTCTTTGTGACATGGAAAGATTTTCAGTGAATTATAGACTCACCATAATTCCCTGCGAGAGATTATCTGGGGAAGGATGCCTATCTTTTCCTTACATTTGTTTCTTCTTCTTCTTCTTTTTTTTTTTTTTTTTTTTTGATGCCAGAACTTTAATGATAGAAGAAGGCCTGTAGAAAGACCCTCAGGGTCTACTCAGAGGAGTGTTGTGATGTTCTGAAGCCCTGATCCCTGAGGGACCCCAGGAGAGGTCTTGAGGTCAGCCTGGGGTGGGGATCAAGGGGTCAGCCTACCCCAGAAAGGCAGGCAGCCTCGAAGGGTGATAGCAGACTTGTCCAATTGGCCAAACAGCACCTCTCCACGCATCACATTTCCCACCTTATCTGTCTCACTGATCATTAGAGTTTTGGTTAAGTCAATCTCATTTTCGTTTTTCAAAATCATGTTGTTAAAAGTCCATTTCTTGTACCGTTTCTACTCTCAAGTCCCTCTTTGCTGACAAAACCCAACCATTCGAAGTGATTAGGGAGCCAAGATCCTATCTGGGGCAGGGACACGCAGCCTGACCCTTTAACAGGACAAAGCATTGAGCCCATCACAGAAGAACACTGGACCAAAGACTCGTGTATCATCTTCCTCTCATCCTAGCCCAACTGCCTTATCCCAAATTTTAGTTACTGGGGTCTGAGTTATGAGGAATAGGGTATAATTTTGACCCTGTTTCGTTTCAGGTTGAGAACCATCTGCTTGACGGACTGCTGTCCCTGGGAATCCACATTAGCCCTCCCCCCAATCCTCCAGAGGACCCCCGCCATCCTCCATCCACCCACCCACATCCCAGCCCTTCCAGCCTCATTGTACCTCTCTTACTCATGGTCTTGCAAGCCCTGCTTTAACCCACGTGTTCCCTCTGCCTCATTTTCCTTCCCCACCCACCTGCCCGCGACATCTCACCCATCACCCAAGTAGCAACCCAGACCTCACCTTCCCCCCAAAGGTTTCCGGATGTCCTGGTCCTGCTGTGCTCTCCTCTCCATGTGCACATGCCTTCAGTGTATCAGGACCTTCTCATTGTTTCCATAGCAGCCTCTCTGCACCACAAGCTGTAAACTGTTGGGAAAATCAATTTCTGCATTTTCTTGGGCATGCACTAAGCTGCACTTCTCAGGATCCCTTCTGTCAGGCATGGCTATGTGTGATCTTGTGATTTATAATAAGAAATATGTTTGGCCTTTGACCCCATTTCTGGCACAAAGCTCCCCAAACTGTTGGAATTTCCTAAGTGATGAGAGCAACAAAAGTATCATTTGCTACATTCACAAGGTGACTTTTGGACCTCATCTAAGGGTGGGGGCTGGTTGCCAAGCATGTGATTAGAGGGTTGGAACTTTCAGATCCCCCATCCCAACCCCTGACTCCAGGGAGAGGAGAGGGGCTGGAGATTGAGTTCAACCACCAATGGCTAATGATGTAATCAATTACACCTGTGTAATAAAGTCATCGTAAAAACCCAAAAGGACAGGGTTCAGAGAGTTTCCAGGCTGGTGAACACATGGAGCTGTGGGGAGGGTTGAGCCCTGGGAGGGCGTGGAAGCATCCTTCCCCCACACCTTGTCCTGTGCACCTCTGCACCTCTTCCATCTGGCTGTTCCTGAGTTATATCCTTTCATAGGAAACCTGTGATCTAATGAGTAGGTGGGTTTCCTGAGTTCTGTGAGCAGCTCTAGCGAATTAATCCCACCCAAGGAGGGCATCTTGGGAATTTCCGGCCGACAACCAGACAGTCAGAAGTGCAGGTGTCAACCTGGGCTTATGACTGCCGCCTGCAGCGGGTGGGGGCAGTCTTGGTGGACTGAGCCCTTAACCTGTGGGATCTCCAGGTAGATGGTGTCAGAACTTAGTGAATTGTAGGACACCCAGTTGGGGTCCAGAGATTCCCTTGGTGATGAAAACACACCCCCTCCATCCCCCACCCACCCCTGAATGAATTGGAATTAGGATCTGGACATTTTCACTGTGTGACTTGATCCAACTCAATGGATGGCCAGTGGAAATAACATACGTCACTGCCCAGCCTGACCCATAAAAACACCCCTCGTGCCCTTTCCTGATCTTCTTCTCCTCCAGCAATGGCAGGACAACCCTGAAAGCCGTTGTCTGCCCGGATACCTGAAGGGCTGTGTGCAGGAGGGTTGAGTTGCCGTCCTGAGCACCGGTCCATGTGTTAATGGCAAATGAAATAATTTTCTTGTTTTTTTAAGGCATTAAAATGTGGGGGTCTATTTCTGATTTCTTCCTAACATACCCTAATTATTACAGAAATTGGTTTGTGGAGGTGGGGTGCTGCAGCCTTGGCTTTTATGAGGGTAGCAAGCAGTAAGGAAATAAATACCCCTCAGGAAGGATGGAGACCCGCACCTGTATGGAGAAGGACCAAAACAGGAGTATGTGTTGGTGACTCCTTGTCACTTACAGCAAAGATTTTTAGGAAAGAGATAAACTCAGGCATTAACTTATTTAGTCTGCAAATAAAAATTAGAGAAAACAGAGAGAATCCACAAGTTTGGCTTGGAAAAGCACTTCTGGATCCCAAACAGTAGGAGATAAGATTGAAAAGGCATTGAGCTTCAGAATCCCATTAAGACTTCCCAGTTAAACAGAGGAATTTAACCAGGCAGCAAAGAACAGATTAAGGTTACTGTCTATTTACCAAAACTTCTTTTCCCCCCTAGTAGCCTCAAGGAAGCTGCCGTTAAATTGACAGAGAGAGAAAGATTTGGGGACAGAGAAACTAAGAAATAATGGAGGTTTGTAAATGATATCTGGGAAAAACAGAACTCTCGGTAGGGTTATTGGCACGTGGAAATGATGTTTCCAATTTTGCTAAACCCACTGCGTGTTACTGGTAAAGAAGCCACACACTGGGGCTACAGAAGGCTTTTACCGCATAGGCATTTGCATGGTCTTGGGGCTGCTGAACGTGGACCTGTAGGAATTCAGCTGGAAAAGCTGTGCGGTGCCCCAGGGAGACGTGCTTGGACGTGGCTATGGACAGTGGTCGACAGAGAGCCATCTAGTGTGTGAGAACAGGGGCCATGGAAACGAGGGACAGAGGAGCCCCCACCCTCCGTGGAGAGCAGACCCCGTGTCCAGTCATGACATTGCCCACCGTGTGCAGAGGACCGCCCACGTCCTTCCCGTCAGTGTCTCATTGCTGTGGGCCAGAGCTGACTGTGCCTGGGTCTCCTCGCCCTGCACCGCCATCCTAGGTTGGATGTGTGTGTCCAGAGGGAGAGAAGAGAGGCCTTTTTTCTTCATACTTTCTAAAACGTGGAACCAAGAGGAGCCACATCGGGACCAGAAGAGTGGGCCTGAGCATCCTCTAGCCATTCAGGGCTTTGAGCTGGATGAAGGAGCAAAATAGGACATTCCATGTCTCCATGGTGGGGGGAGGAGTGTATTCTCTATGTGATGACAGGGGCAGTTGGATATTTGGTGACCAAAAAGGGACCCCCTGGCAATGATGTTCACCAGCATCCCTGTGCTTCCCTTCCTGGGCACCCAGTGGCCCCATGTGCCCAGATTCCTTTGCAGATGGAAACCACAGCCTGACTGAGCTACAGTCAATGGAATATGAACGAAGGTTATGTGTGGCATTCCCAGTTCTGGCCAGAACACCCTCCCTCCACCTCTGGGGAGTGGTGTTGTCAGGAAAACTTTGGAAGCCCCATGCTGGGCTGGCAGAGGGGCCGCCAGCCAGGATCCCTGAGGAGAGCTTCCCATGGATCTGAACATGAGCCCAGGACTGTTAACTGGTTTCAAAAACCCTAAGCCATTGATATCTGGGAGGTCTATTGTTGCTACTCTTCAACCGACCCTAATTAACATGCTTCCTCAATGGACTGTGATATTCTTGAAGGATTTGTCTCCATCTTATCTTAAAATATTTGTCAATGGCTTTTTTTTTTTAATTAATTAATTTATTTATTTATTTATTTTTGGCTGTGTTGGGTCTTCGTTTCTGTGCGAGGGCTTTCTCTAGTTGTGGCAAGCGGGGGCCACTCTTCGTCGCGGTGCGCAGGCCTCTCACTATGGTGGCCTCTCTTGTTGCGGAGCACAGGCTCCAGACGTGCAGGCTCAGTAGTTGTGGCTCACGGGCCTAGTTGCTCCGCGGCATGTGGGATCTTCCCAGACCAGGGCTCGAACCCGTGTCCCCTGCATTAGCAGGCAGATTCTCAACCACTGTGCCACCAGGGAAGCCCTGTCAATGGCTTTTCATTCTTAGGATTTCCATCTGAAGAAATAGAAAGTGCCCTTCTACCACTAAAGCTATTGCTTCAGAAGCTGATTATATACAGAAACAGAGTCTGATATTGAACTTTTTTCCCTCACAGTAAGTTTTGGAAATACATATCAGATATATCAGTCTTTTTTCTTTTTAAAATCACTTTGTTGAGATATGATTGATGCACAGAAAAACTGTACATATTTGATGTAGAACTTTAGGAGTTTGGAGATAAGTATACAGCCATTAACCCATCACCACCGTCAAGGCCATTAACTTATCCATCACCTCCAAAAATTTCCTCCTGCACCTTTATTTTTAAAAATTTCTGTGTCAATCAAAGAGTACAAGTGCAAGTTATGCAGGATGAATTATTTCTGGAGATCCACTATCCAATAGACCCTGTAGTGAATAATACTGAATTACATACTTAAAACTTGCTCAGAGGGTCGCTCTTACATTACGTGCTCCTCTCATGAAAGACATCTATCAGTCTTGACAGCCAGGGCCACAAACAAGCAAGAGGTTGGTTTTAGAGTTAAGGACAGTTATTCGAGGTCCCTAAAACCTACGACCTTGAACGATCAGAGCACGAAGTGTGTGTTCTAAACAGTAACTGGCAACATGTTTTGGAGGTTGGCCATTCTCGAGGTGAAACCGTCGAGCAACGGAGTCAGTCACTGGTGGGTCTCTGAGGAGGCTGGAGAGGCAGGTAAGGCTGGAAACCCCATGGGAGATGCTGAAGGGGCGGGTCTTCCCCTGTGTCCAGGGGAAGCCTGAGCAGGGACCACGCTTTCCCAGAGACTCAGGTGTGACTGGTGCAGAGGCCGACCCCAGGTGTGCGTGGTGGCCGGAGGGGTTCGGGCGGAGATGCCTCGTCTCCTGCAATTCCAGCTGGAGTGGAGTAACATTCAACATTGCCCTTGGGGTAAAAAGTGGGAAGAGTGGAAGAAGATCTCTGGTCGTGGCAGAGGATGCTCCTGGCAGGTGCACATGGGTCCTACAAACTGTAGGCCACGGAGGTCTGTTGTCACCATTTGCCCAAGCTGAGTGGAGGGAGGATGCTTTCAACAGTTCTCCTGAACTGAGATATCACCAAGGAGTGGGGAGGAGGCCACAGCTCTGTATGTTTCCAGTTGAAATAATCATGAGGCATCCCAGTGTGATTGAGTGTACCTTAAATTGTCCAGACTGAGATTTCTTTTTTTTTAATTTTTATTTTTTTAATTTTTAAAATATTTTTATTGAAATATAGTTGATTTTTAAAAATTTTTTATTGGAGTATAGTTGATTTACAATGCTGTATTAGTTTCTGGTGTATAGTAAAGTGATTCAGTTATACATATATATAAATACATATATTCTTTTTTTACATTCTCTTCCATTATAGGTTATTACAAGGTATTGAGTATTGTTCCCTGCACTATACAGTAGGTTCTTGTTGGTTATCTATTTTATATATAGTAGTGTGTATATTTTAATCCCAAACTCCTAATTTGGAGTTCAGACTAAGATTTCCATGTCAGTGTGGTGGAGTGGGAGCTTCACATAGAAGTCAAGCTCATTTGATTAAAGATGAAGGATGCTGCATTTTGGCGTAGCTATGTTGTAGTCTATGAAAATACTATCTACCACATGCAGACCCAGTACCCAGGGGAGCCAGGGACCACTTAAACGTCCAGTTAATATTTGACAAACAAATGAAACAAATCCTCACACATTATTCCTCTTCTTTCTCCCATTTAGCCTATACTGACAAATTAGAGAACCAGGAGATTCCCTTTGTAAACATCACCCATTCATCCAAAGAGGTGTCAGCATTAAAATCACATTGCTCTTGTGTGTGTGAAAACACATCTGTGAAAAGAGTTTAAGGCACACCTGACCTGGTAGGAGTCATTGAAATTTAATTATAAAACTTGTCACGGAACCTGAACGTGATGTAAACTGATTTGAAAAAAATCCAGATTTCACTTGACAGGCGCTTTTAACACGCTATGTTACACCAAAGTCGACGCGGTGTGCTGGAAATGATAAGCTGAGCCCAAGAGGAGAAAAGGAGGCTTTGATTGGACCAGCTTCAAAGAGCGCTCCACACAGGTGATGCCCTGTTCTCTCCCTTTTCTCTGTCTTCACATTTCAACGTTGAATGGTTGGGTGGCACCTCTCAACCCAGGAATGCTTTGACACATGGAAAGTTGGAACTTCAAAGTTAGCTCGGTGCTTTGTGACCACCTAGAGGGATAGGATAGGGAGGGTGGGAGGGAGATGCAAGAGGGAGGGGATATAGGTATACATATAACTGATTCACTTTGTTATACAGCAGAAACTAACACAACATTGTAAAGCAATTATACTCCAATAAAGATGTTTTAAAAAAAGTGAATAAAAATTTTAAAAAAAGGTTAGCTCGTCAGAACCATCCAATTCAAGGAGTGTCTGACACTGTTCTTTCATTCCATAAGGTTTTGGTGAATTGAATTGGTAGAAAGGAAATAAGGCTCTGGACTTGGATCTAATCAGCTCTGTATTGCAGCAAAAGCACTTTTCAGTTACTTCGCTAACAACTTGTATGGTCTAGTGCGCTTAGATTTGGCCGTAGACTTTACAACTGGGGATTTTCAGGTTTATATTTTAATTCTGGCTGTGAAATGACTTAGTTCTGGGGAATGTCGCAATGTTTCACATGAGCTGTCTAAAGGAATACAGACATCTTTCTTGACTCATCCTAAGATCATTCCTACCAGATGTTAGCTCTTTAGCAGACTTGACTGAAACCTTGAAGTCAGCGTGTGTGTGGGTGCGTGCACGTGTATGTACATACACACTACATCCCATTATCATAGAGTAACATCAGAAAATAAAACAAGCTGTGACTGCTCTGGTTCCAGGTAAGATGGCGTAAGCACACTCCATTCCATCTCTTCCACTGAAGGTGCTGAAGGACCTGAACAGAATGTCTGGACCTGCTGTTTGAGGATTCAGAAAAGTAAATAGCAGTGGGAAGATTGGGGGGGGAAAGGTCAGAATCCCAAGTACCACCTACAGGGAGTGAGTCCCTCTGCCACACTCTGTATTCCTGCAGCCTGGACTCGGTACAGCCTGTAACCCTGAGCTGTGTGTGTAGACAGAGCCCAGGGACACTCTCTAGTCTCAGCTTAAGAAGGAGGCCAGGTAACACCTCAGGCTCAGAGAGGGTAGTGAAAACTGCTTGTTTTGCTTTTTTCTCTCCTCTGTTCTCTCATGTCCTGGTCCCCAGCAATCCCACGGTGGCAGCAGAGCAGCTGCTGTGGAGCCCACAGCAGCCAACAGCCCAAGGGAAGGAAACTTTCTCTCTTACCAAAGAAGCTGTGGTCTCAAGAGGGTGAGGCAAAATCCCTTTGCTTTTTCTCTTTCTATGTTCTCCTGCTTGCCTCAATATGTGGGTACAGTTGCAGGAATGTGTGGAAGAATGGGATGACTGGCCAGAGGAACAAGGAGGGAATTGGAAACACCAAGGAAGTTGTGAGGAGGGAGGAGTTTGGGAAAGTGACCTCTTAGAGCTGTGTATGAACTCCTGGGCTCATCCCCGAGATGTGCGTGTGTGTATCTGATTGCAGACAGTACACATAGATGTTGAGAAATGAACTACAGAATAGACTACCCCCCAAACACCAGACTTAGGGTAGATTGAAAAGCTCTGCAAATTTTTGAAAACTAAATTGATCCTCAAGGCACAACTCACTAAAGGCCTGTTGGGACTGGAGACCTGAACTTCAACTGGGCCAACTGCCCACTAAAACAAAAATAACATTCTTTATAGGATTTAAATAAGACCCAAGGTATCACAATGAAATATGTACAACATCCAGGATATAATCCAAAATTACCTGGGAATAAATATCAGACGGTGACACCAACATGAAGCAGATGTTGGAAATACCTAACAAATAATAAAGGAGCTATTATAAATATGCTCCAACAAATAAGGGTAAGCATTCATGAAACAAATGGAAAGAAAGACAATTTCAGCAAAGAAATAGGAGATGTAAAGAAGAATCAAATAATGATTTTTACAACTGAAAAGTGTAATAACCAAAATTAAATACTCATTAGTCTCAGTTGCAGACTGGAGATGATTAAGAAAATAGATAATAAAATTATCCAATGTGAAAAAGAGAGAGGAAAAAAGATTTTAGAAATGAAATCTACAACCATACACATCATAATGCAACTATTGAAATGTAAGGACAAAAACAAATATTGATAGCATCTAAAGAAAATTCATCCATTACGTATAGGGTAACAACAGTTTTTTCTCACTGAAGCTTCCTCATTATAAATTATGGAGGCTAGAAGGAAGTGAAACATTTTTAAAGAGCTGAAAGCATTTTAAAGTGCTGTCAATCCAAAATTTTAAATACAGTGAAAATATCCTTCAAGAATAAGGTCATATAAAACCATTCTCCAATGAAGGAAAACTGAAAATTCATTTCTGGCAGACCTGCTTTAAAAGAATTTATAGAGAATTTCTTCAGACAGAAGGGCAATGATACAAGAAGGAAACTTGAAAAATCAAGAATAAAGAAATAGCAACAGAAATGGTAAATAATTGAGAGGATACAATAGACTGTTTTCCTATTGAGTCCTTTAAAATATGCTTGACAGTTGAAAGCAAAATTGTACCATTCATTGTCCAGTAGGGTTTTCTATGTACATAGATGCAATAATGAGATAATAACAACATGAAGGGATGGAAGTAAAGGGACCAGAGCACTACTAAGGTTTTAATATTCCATATTAAGTGGCTATTTTAATATCAGATAAATTAGATTTTATAACAAAGAAAAATACCCGGCATAAAGAAGAACGTAACATAATCATAAAGTATCAACTCACCAAAAAGACATAACAACCATAAATGTGTATGCACCCAACAAAAGTGGTTAAAAAATGTATAAAGTAAAACCAGATAGAACTGAAAGGAGAAATAGACAATCCACACCTGCAGTTGGAGACTTCAATACCTCTCTCTCAGTAGATAGAAATGATGAACCGGAAGTAAATGAGTATCTAGGAGAATGGAAAACCATCAACCAACTGAATCTAATGGACATCTTTAGAGTACTTCACCACCAATAGCAGAATACACATTCCTTGCAAGGGCACATGGTGCCCACAATCAAGTAGAATTTATCTTGGAAATGCAAAGTGTTTAATGTTTGAAAATCAATTAAAGTAATGTACTGAATTATTAGTTAATGAAGAAAAATCATTTATTATATTACTGGGATCAAAAAAGCATGTGACAAAACTTCACATAAAAGCTGTTAGCAAGGGAACCCCTCCCACACACACACCGTAGTTTCTGTGGGGCTGAAGGAGAGCTCATCCTCCACCCCACCCATCCCTAACCCCACCCAGTGGAACCAGCTGGTGATCTGACTCCCCTGCAGGGGACAGGGGCAGAGGGACATTGCCACCCCGACCCAATGAGAAAGCATAAGTGTGTGTGTGTTGGGGCTGGTAAGCCCTCCCCTCCCCATTCCTGGTGTCAGCAAGGTCCAATCCTGACACAATGGTGTGAGCCAGCCCTCAGCTCCCCCCTGTCATGGCGGCCCACTTGGTGTCCATGGTGATGAGATAATGGGAGGAGGTGTCCACTGTCACTGGGATGTGGCCAGGGGATCAAGGGGGACTGAGCCCCACCCCATCCTTTGTTGATGAGGCAGGGGGTCAGAACCCCACATTTGCTGGGATGGTGTGTCAGGGGCCCTGCGGGAGCTGAACATACACTCTGGCTCTGGCACCAGGGCTCAGCAGGATGGCTTCCTGCTAAATACGTTCTAGATGCTAAGTGGTTTGCAGATATTTTCTCTCAGGCTTCACCTCGCCCTTCCATCCTCATAACAGGTTTGTCCACAGAACAAAAGTTTTTACATTGGATGAGGTCCAAGTTATCACTTTTTCTTTTATGACTCGTGCTTTTGGTGTCAAGTTTTTGCCTAGTGTAAGGTCCCAGAGATTTTCTTTTATGTGTTTTTCTGAAAGTTTTATCATTGTAACACCTATCCTTAAGCAGCGGGGGGAGGTGGAGGTTCTGCGGCGCCCTCCACGCAGGGACTCAGGCCAGGCAGCCACAGTGCCAGTTTCTGAAAGGGGGTCTCTCACTTGCTGTGGGCCGAGCCAGAGGTTAACACCCCGGTCCTGTTTGAAGCAGTGTCCAGTCCAGAGCCCTGCCAAGTCCTGAAACCCGGGGCAGCTCTCCAGGGTGCTGAACCAGCAGGCATCAAGGAGCAGAGATTTCAAAGAGGGGGTTGGGGTGGTGGGGGGAGCTGCAGCAGCGCTGAAAGCAGGTCCTGTGGAGCGAGCTGACAGGAAGGTTGTCAGCGGGCCAAGGTCAGGACCTCTGAGGGCTTTTCCACCGCCTGTGGGTACATATCAGGGACACAAATAGCTCTGCCAGGGAGACAGACAGCTGTCTGCAAATGGGGCACAGAAGATGAAGCTGAGACCACATGGTCCTGACAAAATAGCAGGGCTTCTCATCCAAGGCCTTGCTGTCTCCAAACATTCATCTCCCCTCCTTCTGCCTCTTTTCAGCCCGAGGTGGAGCTGAGCAATGCCTGCAGCACAATGGCTGTGCCCAGTGGCCAAGGCAGCCCCTCATCTCAGGAAAGACGTGGCACAGACACATGAGGGGATATTTTGAGCCAGTGTTACTTAAAGGAGGTCTAGTCCATGCTTGGGGGGGGGTGCATCAGATTTGCCTGGGGTGTTTCTCTGACCCCCGCCTGATGGCATATTGATCAGAAGGTTCTGGGTGGGGGGGCACCAAGGGAATGGAATTTTAGCAGCACTTTTATGTTGTTCTTACTCACAGTAGAGCTTGTGAGCAGCAGTCTCCATCAAATTCCAGGGAGAAGGGGGCCTTACATGTGGAAGAAGGCGTCTCTGCATGGGAGCTGCTGAAGATAAGTAACAGAGACAACGCTAGATCAGGTTACAAGGCCGAGATGGCAGAATTCCAATGCAAGCGCTCTTGCCGGTTTTGAGGAAACTTAGAAGTTTGGCTTCTGAAGCTTCCTGGACGGTTCTCCTCTTGAGAGGAAACTTTGAAGTCCAAATATGCCTGTCTTTCGTCTCCCTTTGAAATGGCAACTCCAATCGCTCCATTTTAAATCAACCCTATAATTAGTGATGCTACACAACATCTCCCAAATAATTAGAGAGCAGTCCGGGAATCACCGGTTATGAGATGGAACCAGGGTTCCATGAGGCTTTTAATTCGCAGAGTTATAAATAATGTTAAATGCCCAGGAGTTTCAATTAAAGGATGTTTACTTGTATAAAATGAAAAACGTGATGGGGAAGCAGGGCTCCTTGTTAGCAAGGACTTGAAAGAGGAGAGATGAGGCGGGGCTTCAGCTGCTGGGTGCCATGTGCAGGAGGTGTGTGCTGTCCCTCTCGGAAATCTTCAAAGTCAGGGAGGAGTTCTCATACATTTCTGAGTCAAAAACTGGGACAAACACTCCAGTAGCTAAATCAGTCTTCAGTTGCTTCCTCACTGTCCTTTTGAAACTTGACAGTACGGCAGCCAGTTCTTCACCCCAAACTCGGTGCTCCGTGTTGGCAGAGATGGGTCAGGAGGTTCCAAAGTTTGTCAAATTGTTCTCTCTGCCTTGAAGGCTTTTGTGTTCCCTCTCGTCCCAACCAACCCTGTCATCCTTCCCTGAACCGTGCGCCTCTCCCCCTGGGCTCTGTTAGTACCTGGCTGGGCTCCGTCGTAAGATTGGCATCCCTGCTACCCGCCTCCACCACTGTCCGTGCATTTCCTCAAGTTGCAGGAAGCTGCCACGTTGGTGAAGGTTTGAGGGATTCAGGGGTCTGTGGTGTGTCAGAAAATCCCCTCCACACGGATGGACATTCTGTTGACCCTGGTCACTCCGACCATGAGAAAGAGTTCCAACACCCGCCGGACTGGTTTTAGATTTCAGGGGCAACATACACCTCCACATGCTGCCCTGGCCCATTTCCGAGTAACCCACAGGCCTCTTGTTTCGAGTGATCCAGACAGGAGAAGGCACTGCAGCTGGTCCGGGCTATCGGGCAAGCTGCTCGGCCCTTTGGACCATAAGTCCTGGAAGATGGATGGTGCATAATGTTTCTGAGGCCAAGACCATGGATCCCAGCACAGAACCTTCAGATTTTGGGGCAATGCATGCCCTTTTCTGTTCTTCTTTGAGAAACAGCTCTGGCTTGTTGCAGGGTCCTGGTGGAGACTGAAAATTTAACTATGAAACAAGTATGTCCGTTGATTACGTTGTTGTGACAGATCAGCAGAAACTTAGTGGCTTAAGAAACAACACAAATTTATTCTCTTTACAGTTCTGGAGGTCAGATGTCCACAGTGGGTTTCACGGGGATAAAAGCAAGGTGTGGGCAGGGCTGGTTCCTTTGGGAGGCTCTGGGGAGAAGCATTTCCTTACCTTCTGCACCACCTGGGGTCCCCCACTTTCCTGGGCTCGTGGCCCTGCGTCAGTCAGGAATCTGCCTCCACCATCACATCCTTATCTGACCTCCTCCTCCCTCTCTCCTTATAAGGACCCTCTGTGGTGTCACTCCCTGGGGGACCAGCCACTCGTGAGGTGGCAAGGGATTAGATTGGACCACTTCCATCCCAGAAGGAGCGGTGATCTGTCCCCAGGACAAGCCCTGACTCTGAACGTGGGTCTGCCTGTCCTGCTCACTGTGATGCTGTCATAAGCCCCAAACATCCTGGGACGAGCTGGGTGCCTCATTGACTTCTGTCGCTGCTGTAGCAAGTACCACAAACCTAGTGGCTTGAAACAACTGAAATCTCCTCACTCACAGTTCTGGAAGTTAAATGTTCAAAATCAAAGTGTCTGCAGGGCCACACTCCCTCTGAAACCTGGAGGGAAGGACCTTTCCTGCCTCTTCCACTTCTGGCAGCCCTGGACATTCCCAATCTCCCAATCTCTATGTGGTCTTCTCCTGTGGTCTCTTCACATGGTCTTCCCTCTGTGCATGTCTTCTGTGTCCAAATGTCCCTCTTTTCTATGACACAAGTCACATGGGATTAGGGCCCAGCCTACTGACCTTGTGTCAGCTTGACCACATTTGACAATAAGGCCACATTCACACTTGCAGGAGGCTAGGATTGCATCATATCTTTTCTGGGGGTGGGGGGACAGAATCCAACCCATAGCAGCCAATGCTCTGTAATGATGCTGTTTTTCCCACAGCCAATATCCACGGGTTCAGAAACAGAAGCCAGTAAGTGGGAGAGGTTCCTTTCTCTATTACCTAAAATCACACACTAGTGAAACCTTAGCTTTCTGGCCCCATGATTTTGGGCTCTGATGGTCTAATGGTCTTAGTTCCCAAGGGAGATGTGTCTATCAGGGAAACAACAGTGGTCCCATTGGCCTGGAGGCTGAAAGTGGCCACCAGGCCACCTGCTGTCTTCCTCTCCCTGAACCAGCAGGTGGGGAGGGGATGTTCTGCCCAGATCCTATGGGGGCGTAGAGAAGTGAGCTTGTGTCTCAGTCTGCTCGGGCTGCCACAGCAAAACACCCCAGACTGGGTGGCTTATAAACAAGAGAGACGGATTTCTCACAGTTCTGGAGGCTGGAAGTCAGATCAGGGCACTGACAAGGTTGAGTTCTGGTGAGGATCCTCTTCCAGGTTGCAGACTGTAGACCCTTTGCCCTGTCCTCACAGGGTGAGAAGGGTGAGGGAGCTCTCTGGGGTCTCCTTTACAAGGGCACTAATCCTATTCATGAGGGCTCCACCCTCATGACTTCATCACCTCTTAATATATTGGAGGTTAGGATTTCAACCTACGAATGTTGGGGACACATATATTTAGCCAATAGCAACCTGAAACCCAGGACATTCTCCGGCACGTCTCCTCCGGCCTTCCATCCACTGGTAAGAATTCATGGACAACAGCAATAAACTAACAGAGGCAGGATGACCCTGACCCTTAGGGACAAAAGTTTTGGTCATCCCACCTTACAAAGATCTGCAACCAGCTGAGGCTCAGGGGAAACGGGCTCTGAAGTGAATAATGGAGGAAAGAAGTTATAAATACCAGCTGTGGTCACATAACCAGGTACAGAAAAGAGGATAGTAGCAGTTCACTGTATTTTGGCGGAAAGTATGCTTAAGAGCATATGATGCATAAATCATGTTGCTTCGCCCCCTTCTCCACTCTCTTAGTGCCCCATGTAACGTGCGGTAGTAGGATTAGCCCTGTGTTTCAGGATTGAAGTTACAAAATATCAAAGAAGAACTATGTCTGAGCTAGAAGGACATCCCTAGAGACAGATGATGTGGAATTTGGGGTCTGCCATTCTAGACAGAGAGAGAGAGCATCTTCAGATCTACGAGGAACGGTTCAGCTTGTCAGACTGGAGCCTGACGCTGCTCTGGGCTTGACATGGGGGTTGGATGTGGGGAAGTTGTCAGGATGCTGAGCTGAGGAAGCAGTGGGCACTGCCAATGATCCAACGTCTCTGCATCACCACTAGGCCCTGATCTCCAAGGGAGAGAGAATCCAGAGCTGCATCTCCCGCGTCCCCTCCCATGCCAGCCCCTCCCCTGGAGCTGGGTGTGAGGTGACCGGTGGAAGAGGAGCAGGACCAGGATCCTCAGGGGAGCCCGGACCCACACGCGGGCAGACGTGAGACCCACGTGGCTTCTCACGGAGGTTTCAGCCCACCTGCCTTGCTGCTGCTCCCAGGAGAGGTCTGGGGACCGCCCACCACGGCCTTGGGCTCCAGGGCTGTGGCTCTCCTGACTTTGGGGGACACTCCTGAACCCCCTGACACTCACGTGAGCCCCGAGTCCCAGTCCTCTTAACCCAGAACACAAGGCGGCTTGGTTTCCCTGACAGCCCCATGCAGAGGTGAGCCCCTTCTCCTTGCTCCCCCGCTTCTGGGAGGCTCCTCTCTGACTTGTATGCGATGTTTATGTTTCCACCTGCTTCCTTGAGCTTCTAGAAGCAGGGACCAAAGCACACATCTTTGGGGCACTGGGGCCTCCCATGGGGCCGCACACCTTGGCTGAATGAATGAATGAATGAAAGTTGGGCAGGTCTCACAGCACGAGAGTTTCTGCACCCAGAGCAGTGAGTCCAAGCTGCCCTGGATTCTCCCTGTCGAAGGTCAGGGTTTATCAGCTGGTGGGGGAGCCACCCTGATGTGGGGCAGAGATAGGAGAGGAATCTAAGTCTCTATCTCAGGCTGAAGGGCCAGGACAGGCAGCCTGGACCAGTTTCCTTGGCTGCTGTAACAAAGTAACACAAACTGGGTGGCTTGAAGCAGCAGAAGTGTACTGTCTCAGTTCTGAAAGTCAGAAGTCTGAAACCAAGGTGTCAGCAGGTGCTGTCTTTGAAGACTCTGCAGAAGGGTCCTTACTTGCCTGTCACAGCTTCTGGAGCTGTGGCTGCATCACTCCAAGCTCTGCTCCATTTCCACATGGCCGTCTTTCCTGAGTCTGTAGGTCCAAGTTTCCCTCTTCTTGTAAGATCACCAGTCACTGGATTAGGGTGGGCCTAGTCCAGCGTGATCTCATCTTCACCTGACGACATCTGCAAAGATTTTATTTCCAAATAAGTTCACATTCACAGGTACAGGATTTAGGACTAGAACATAGCTTTTTTTGGAAGATACAAATGAACCCATAACACAACACAAAGCTGGTGACTCTTGATCTAAACCCTGGCTATTGAGTAGGATTTATCCAAAAAAACAATATAAGAAGGTTAATCCAAGTAATGTCAACAGCACATGCAAATGCAGTGGGGGCTAGTCGCCAGGATGGCTGGGATGCAGAGTGCAGGACCCACGTTCTGTGCTGGGCTAGCAGAGATGGCTAAATTCTGACTGTGCTTGGAACAGGCTCACTGTGGACCAGCAGGGACCAGAGCTGCAGAAACACACTGGTGTTTCCCTGGAGCTGGAGACAAGTGGAAGGGGCCCTTTACTCGGGAGAGAGGGAGGGAGGGAGGGAGGGAGGGAGGGAGAGAGGGGAAGGATTCACAGGTTCCCTGGGGCTTGACCTGGGACTGGAGAACCAGCAGGGTCCCCAGGGGAAGAAGCAGGGGGAGGACCTTCTGCAATAAACCCTCCACGTTTGAAAATCCTGATGCCTGGGCCAACCCCAGGGCCAGCTAAGGCAGATCTCCAGATGGGATCCGGTGGCCCAATAGGCATTGGTTTTGAGACCCAGAGCTCCTGATGTGGGGACCAGCCTTGAAAATCCCAGTGAGCGCTAAAGGCTTTCCAGGGAGTTCTGCATCCCTGCAGCCTGTGGAGCTTAGGGAGACCCTGATGGGCAGGGGGGTAGGGTGCAGAGATGTTATCATGGACCACAGATGAGGGGTGGAGATGTAGATGTGAGGGGCGCTGCTGAGGGGCTTGGGGAAGCCAAGAGCCATCTGGAAGAGGGGAGGAAGGCCACTACAAGTTTATCTTCCACAAACCCCTCTCCAAACTCCAGCAAACAAGCTGGAAGGGAAGGGGCTGGATGCAGGGAGATGCTCAGGAGGCTGTGATGGAGGAGGACAGGTGGGGACGGCCGCTCCCCTCCCACCTCCTCCTCCTGGTGTTTTGGTCGCTTTCGTCTCTCTGTAAGCTCATCACACGAGAGAGGTCTCTTCACTTCCCCACGAGGCTCCTTTTTTCTCTTGAAGCAGCGTGGCCTCGCTCAGGATAGAAGTGATGATGGATAATAGACTCGGAGAGCAGCTTGGGTGCCGAGGAGTGAAGCAGTGGATGTCCCAATCAGTGGCACACCGGCAATTCAGACAGAAAATATACCAGCTGACATTATGCTGGGAGATACTTCAGACTGACTTACTGCATCAGCACACCTCCGCACGAGCCTGTAGCAGCATCACTGCTTCCCAGGAGGGATCGGCCACCCCATGGCTGGCAGCTGGGCTGTCTCTGGCCTGCGGGGCAGGGCGGGACTGGCCCAGGAACCAGAAAGCCGAACTCTCCCTGCCCACTTCCCACACTGGTTGTTTCCTTCACCAGCAGCGTAAGCCAGGAAACCTGAGGTAGGAGGGACATCGAATTTGAGGACAGTGGCATTTTAAATCGTAGAAAATCTAAGCCAAAAAAATAAATTGTAAATTATTTAGCCCGAGCTGTTTATTGTACAGAGAAGGAAACTGAGGCTCTAAAGTAGAAATAACTTGCCCCAAACCACACATTCTTTTTCCAGGTCTCCTGACCTTCTGATTATTGGAATCACTTAGGAGGTTTAAAATATCCTGGTGCCCAGGCCACAGCCCAGATCCACCAATGCAGAAGCTCTGTGGGTGGGACCCAGGCTTCTAGATGTTGTCAACCTCGTCCCACCATGATGCCAGTGGGCGAGCCGGGCCCCAGCCTGGGTGAGCTCAGCGCCAGCTCCCGCACCTGGGCTCCAGGTGCCCAGGGCCATCTTGGCTCCAGAGTGAGGGCACCAGATGGCTTTCCGTCCAGGGAGAGATCACGTGGCCCCTGGTGCCATGTGGGTGGTTCCTGCCCCCGAAAGATGCATCCTCCACATCGAGGCTCCCCAAACCTCTTACCAAATAGCTCTGTTTCGTTTCCCCTGTTTCTGGGTGACGAGAAGCACAGAGTTATAAATAGTCACGATGCCGGATGTTTGCGGCTCTCTGAGGCTGTCAGAACCGGTCTTGTCAAAGCCCTCGTGTTGACAGCCTGGATCCAGCGCCCCACTCTGCCTGCTGCTCAGAGCAACCCTGGGGAGGAGGGGCTGGCGGGGGGGGGGAACCCCTGCATCCTCCTTCCTCAGCCTGGGATGTCTCCGGCGCATTTGCCCTGATTTCTTACTCACTCTGGTACCTGGAAGGCTGTTTCATGCCCTTTCTGCTTGGCTAACCCCCAGCCTGTCCTCAAGACCCAGAGGGCTCTACAGATGAGGAGCGTTTCCTGTGTGGGAGTGAAGGTCGCTTCCCTGTGGCGGTCCTGTGCACACGCCAAGTGCTGAAGCTGATGGAACGTGGCCGGGCCTCAGCACTCCGAGGCTCCTGACTCAGGCAGACGTGGGTTCCAGGAGGCAGCGTGGTCGATTGTCACCATGTCACGTGGTACTGATGTACCCGCTTAGCAGGAAGCCCCGAGGGCACCGCCATTGTGCAGGTACCTGCGGAGGAGAGCGGGGACCCTTGCCTGCGGTCTGACCCTCATAATGGAGTAGAACCTCCGGTAGCTCAGCTCCTCATCTGCAGAGGGGTAAGAAGAGACCCCTCACGCCACCTCAAGGGTTCACAACCTTGTGAAGTGTTTACCATGATATTTGGAAGATAATGTAGTGTGTGCGCGCTAAGAAAAGAGTAAATAAATCCAGTCCACCCAGGGACTTTGCAAGCACTCTCCACCCACGATGTCAGCCTCTCCCTATGACTTTTCCCTCTCCATTCCCCCCATGGCAACTGCTGCCTCCCCAAGACAGGGGTCCTTTTCCCATCCCTGCCCCACATAGTGCCTGGCGCCCAGGACTTGCTCAGATGTGCTCATGGGCTGATGAGGGGACCTCTGCTTCCAGTGCGCAGTGGCTGTGGTTTGCTGAGAGGCATCTGATCCGATTTGGGAGCTGGAACCTCTAGGTTAGAGTTCTCTGTCCATCATTGCCTGTGCTTGGGAAATAGCATCCTGACCCCTGTAGACCTGTTTCATCACATCTGCAATGGAGGAGGGAGAGGATGTTGGTTCTAAATATTGGTGAGCCCTAGTGCACCAGAATCAGTGTGGACCAAGAATCTGGGCCAGTGGACTTGCTTTTAAATCTTGCCACAGACTCAGTGTGTGACCTTAGGCAAGTCTCCAAATCCCCCAAGCCTCAGAGTTCTCATCTGAAAAGAAAAGAAAACAACTCTCTGTGTATCACAGGGCCGTGGGGCAGACTTCACAGGTGGGGCAAGTCCCCAGCCCTATGTGGGAATTGCTTTACGTGAGATCGCGCGTGTGATAAGGTTTACAAGGAGGGTGTCACTCACTCAATGCCAAGCGGAGAAATGCCTGTTTGCATGGATCTCAGCCTGAGATCCTCCTGGACGGTGAGCCCTCCCTCAGGAAGGTCAGCAGGCGGAGGTGGAGGAAGCCCCAGGAGCTGGAGCCGGGCCAGAAGAGAGAGGAGGGGGTGCGGATGCAGCGGAGAGAGAGAGGCAGAGGCGGGACCACGGCGGAGGCAGGGAGACCACGCCCAACGCCAGACCATCCAATAGAGTGGAAGCCCAGACGGATGCTGTGCAGGCCCAGCGACTCCCTGTGCGGCAGTCAGAGCCTTTGACGGCACAGGGGCCCCCCGGGAGGTGGAGGAGCAGCCCCTGGAGGGGTCCGCAAACACACAGCAGCTGCCGTAGCGAACCCGAACTCTGGAAGCCTTCGGGAGACCTCGGCGTGTCTCACGCCAGCATCCAGAGAACTGTAGCCCAGCCCGCTGCCATTCTCCCCGAAAGCCTTTGGTGCGTGTCTGACAAGAATGCTTTCTTCAGCGCCTGGTCCCGGGAGAGACGGGCCTCTGGGAGAAACTTACTGCACAAACATTTCCCTTCCACAACCCAGCTCTGGTGTCCCACTGAATGGATCAGTTTCTAATTTATTGAGTAAAAAGGTATTCCCTTCAAAAAGGGCTTAGGAATTCTGCAGCTCACTAGGAAATCTGATGCTCATGACAAATTAGAAAATAAGTGATTACCTTTTAGGGATGCAGAGACATTTCTCAGGAAAACTAATGCATTCCACGGAAGATGGGAGAAGAATGCTGACTCGGAGTCAGTCTGGCCTGTGATAACAAGGGTCCAGCCTTGTTGGCGGCCAGGTAACAGCACCAGGCATTCGACAGAGACTCCAGCAGGGATGCAGCTGATACGAGAATTGGGTCCGTGCAGGAAGGAAGGCAAAGATTTGGGGGAAGATGACTCCCGTCTTACAACGTCTCTGATGGGCTGTCATGTGAGGAAGAGAGAGGGCCTCCTCTGTGTGGCCGTAGGGATTGGAACAAGACAGATGGAAGGAAGTGGCAGGGGAGCAGATGTAGATGCAGAAAGAGGAAAAATTATCAGAGCTGCCCAACCGTGGCGAGGAACCGTATTGAACATTTGTCAAGCAAGCGTGTTGTGTGCCAGGCACAGGACTGAGCGCTTTGCAGGCGTGATTTCCCTGGATCTTTACCCACCCACCCGCTTCTTGGGTAGCTGTTATTGAGGAAACAGAGGCACAGACACTTCTGCAGCTTCTCTAGGGCCACCTGGGTAGTCAGTGGAGAATCCAGGATCCAAGCTCTGGCCAACTTCCCCCCGGGCAGGTTCCCAGTGACCGCTGCAGTACGCCGCCCCTCGGGGGATGTCTTGGAGGACTTGGGGCTGAGCCAGGATGAAATCCTGTTTGTTCCTTGCCTGCATGGCACGTCCTTGTGAATGATTCCTCCTAGTTTATGCTCTACCATGAGATTACACATACAAGGTTTCAAAATTAGTGGTGAGAAGAGCAGCAAACAGATTTATTGCCAAGGAATGAGCTGGATTGTGGAAACAGTGGATGATGCTCGGGCAGAGCTGGCCACTTGCTGAAGGGCACGTAGACTAAATCTGCACTAGGAAAGCTTGCTGTGAGCACATCATTAAACACGAATTGGGGTGAATTCCGGGGGGATCAGAGACACCAGTGAGGCCGGCACAGCTGTGATTCCAGGCAAGTAAGTCAAGGCAGGTGTGTTACTTCAGCCACACACCACAAAGTAATAGGTTTACTTCTCCCCAGCTCTAAACCTTCTGCATAGTGGGTGGTCTGCTGCCATCCTGCAGCTGTGCTAAGTGCCCCCAGGAAGAGAGATGTGGTGGTCCTTCCCTGCCTCTGCCCAGAGCGGTCCACACCACTTATGCTCTCAGATCACATGACCTCCACCTTATGGGTAAATAGGGCGCCCCTAGAAATTGGGGGAGCAGTCCCTGCCACCCTGGGAAAGAGACGATGGGGGGGAATGATGAAGGGGCCAGAGTCCAGACACACTTAAAAGAAGGTTGGATGTGAGGGATGAGGGACAGAGGTGACTGGAGCTTTCAGGTTGGGGGTGGAGTACACGATGGTGATGCTTATAAAACCAGTGTTGGGGCCACAGGTCTGGGCAAGGATCAGGGCCGTGGGCATTACAGAAGGGTTCTTGGGTAAGTTCCACATCCCTTTGAGACATCTCAGGGGAAATGTTCATGTGTGTTTGGTAGAATTCCCCAGTAAAGCCACCTGGTCCTGGAGTTTTGTTTGTAGGGAGGGGTTTTTTTTTAAATTACAGATTCTATTTCATTTCTAGAGATTGATCTGTTCAAGTTGTCTATTTCTTCTTGATTCAGTTTTGGTGGGCTGTATGTTTCTAGAAAGTTGTCCATTTCTTCTAGGTTGTTAAATTTGTTGGCATATAATTGTTCATAGTATTCTCTTATGGTTTTCTGTGTTTCTGTGGTATCAGTTGTGATTTCTCCTCTTTCGTTTCTTATTTTGTTTATTTGGGACTTCTCTCTGGCAATCTATTTTATAGAGAATGGATAAACAACAAGGTCCTACTGTATAGCAGAGGGAACTATATTCAATATCCTGTGATAAACCATAATGGAAAAGAATATGAAAAAGAATAAATATATGTGTAACTGAGTCACTTTGCTGTACAGCAGAAACTAACACAACATTGTAAATCAACTATAGTTCAATAAAATTAAGAAGAAAAAAAAAGAAAACGTCCAGCTTGATTTACAGATCTGAAGTTCAGAGGGCTGGTCTTGGGGGAAGGTATCATCTGCTCACTTGGGTTCCTACTGGCTACCGAGCTCTTCCATCCTTACTGTTCAGTTTCAATAAGAGTATATTTTCTGTGAAACTGCCCATTTCCCTAAGGTCGTGGTGACTTCTGTGTTTCCCTTGGTTGCTCTTTGCCAACCTTGCCAGCCTTTCAAAGTTCCAGCTTTAGCTGTTCCCATGCTCTAGATTGGATCATTTTGCCTGTGTTTCCTGAAAATATGCTTTTGTTCTTTTACTGTTTTGCTTGGTTTCTTCCACTTTCTTTCTGGGGTTTGGGGGGCCCTGCAGAACTCAGAACACTTTATCACCAGTGTCCAAGAGGCCTTCAAGGTTGATGTCAGGTGATTTACTCAGATGTGGTGGGACCAGGCTGCCGAGAAGGGCAGGAAGAGGAGGGGGTGCAGGCGATCCACAGGGCCACCCAGCCCAGCCTGCAGGACTCAAGGTGCCTAGGCCCGCAGCAAATGCTCATCAAATATCTCTGGCTGGGCTTTCTGGAGCTGATTCCAAGGGAAGGCAGACTCTCGTTAAAGGGGCAGTCATGCTCTTATGGTTAAATTCTCTTTTAATGTGCCTTTTACTGCTGATGCTTTCCGTCTTTGGGGTTTAGGAGCTGCCATGCCACACAGAGAAATCATACTGTAATTGTCCCATACTCCCACTGTCATGGAGCCATTCATCCCTCTCTGCCTTCCAGAAACACCAATGGAAAGCGACCCTCCCGGAGCCTGTGCTTTTCCAGGACACAGCTCTCCCCTTGCAAGGCTGCAGGAGCCATGGGGGCAGTCTGGTTCCACTGTGGAGACCCTACCACCTGCCCTTTGAGCCTCAGACAGCAGCCCAGAAATGCGTGTGTGTGTGGATACCTGCAGCCTTGTGACATCCAGGGCTTTTGTGTCCCCTTCCCCGAAGGTCATGTGGCGACCCCAGGGGAGGAATTCCTCCTTTGGTACAAAAGATAGGATCAGAATCCAAAATGCTTTCTCAGGGGTCTTTGCCATTGTTCAGGGGCAGCGATCATTCCTGGCTCGGCCGGTGGATTAGTTTGTGGGAAGCACGTTGATTACACATCAGGATCTCGGAGCCCGCTTCTCTGTGCATGGCTGGGGAAGGGGTTCTATATCTCCATTACTTTTAATACATATTATTAGAAAATGGAAATGAGACACAAATCTTGACCAAGAGGAAGGACAGATTTGGAACCTTTGCTTTCTCTCTGTATCCTGACTTGGGGTCCCCTAGCCAGCATCCCTAAATATCCTCACCTGTGAGTATGTCCTCTCTGAGGTTATACATCTTCCCCTCATCCCTTAATTCCTCGTGTGAGGGCTTAGGTGCCCACAGCTCACCTCCCCAGTAGACATGGTCTCCCAGGACTCAACAATGCGTCCTGCCTCTTCAGACAAACTGGAGCAGCTTAGGGGTCTGCCTGCTGGTTTGATAGACAAGGTAACTGAGACCCTAAAATGTCATTATCCCAGATCACAGGGTCCATGTCCAGCTCAGGGCCTGGGTCTCAGGATCCTCATCCCGTGTTCTCCACGAGAGCAAGAAGCCTCACCCTTCCTGCCGTTCTACCAATCATGTTGGTCCAGCATCCTTCAACGGACTGGTCACAGCCAGACTCCTGGCCAGCCTGTAGCCTCTTCAGCCCCAGAAATCTAACGGGCTGAAAGCTGCAGACCCACAGCGCATGGACAGCCGGAAGGAGAGCCAGTGCGTGGGTTACGTCAAAATGTGCAGAGAGGATGCTGAACGTAAGTAGCCTCCCTCCCAAATGAATGTCCACACCGTACTGGGGTGTCTGTCTGGGTGGGAGCCTGGCTTGGGCACGTCACGCCCCCTTGCTTGGCCGACGTGCACCCCTGGAAGAGCCACCAGCAGTGAGGATGCGGGAACCCTGATGTGCTCTATTTATTATTTATTCAACTCTGACACCGCATTAAGCAATGTCCCTCGGGAAGTGCAATTGGATTCCCATGAATTAAAGCGTATACAGGGGTGAAACCACAAAAGGAACAATTTTGTTTAAAATGATAGAGCAACGGCACTTGATAAGCAGAGGCCAGCTTCCGAATGAAACAAAAAATAGATCTTCTGCAGAAAGCAGGAATGAGAACCCCAGCCCCTCCAACAGAGGAGCCCTCTGCCGACACTTAGGACATCAAATGGGTGCTGGGGAGTTTTCAGCTGGATTGCACACAGGAAAATACCCATGGCTCCAGGATCAAAGGTAAACCACTGAGGCTGGCATTTGAGGCACTGGAAATCCAGGCTCGTGCTGTACCCCCAGCCCTACTTCCCCAAAGCCCACCTCCACCTTGGCTCCGAACCTGAGAACATGCTCTCTCCCCGATGGGCTGGTCCATCGTTTCTGGATTCCTCAGGACAGAGCGGTGGCAGCAAGACCTCACAGACCCTGGTGAGTGGCCCATCCTTCAGCGGATGCGCTATAAGGATATCTTCAGCTTCTGGGCATTCCTTAACTCATCCTGTGGCACTATTGATTTTTGTCTGCTTTTTATGTTTTTCAACATAAGGAGTTTGGGATTCATCTACAGAGAAAGTGATTTACAACACAGATCGTGGCAGCTGCTTTCCATGTCCCTAATCTCAGTACTAGAAGTGGGCAGCTGAGCGCATTGCCCCTCACGGCCCCCTGCAGATACCGAGCACAGCCCCTCCTCCTGCCTGCTTTGCCCCCAAGCGCACGAGCCCACACACAACCCTGTCCTGATGCCTGATCCTAACGCACCCTCCCCCAGTGCACTGAGTGTCTGAGATTTACAGCCCGGTGCCACATTCTGGAAGGTTCTATCTTTTCTTTTGTCACTTAATACAGGGACTGTGTCTGTGGTCAGAGGTAAATTTTGGAGAACTTATGGGGATAACACACATCAAATCCAAGGGGATTTTCTGGGGGCAGGGTGGGCTTCTGAAGGCTGCAGGAGAGGAAGTGTAGAGATACAACACAAGTGCCCTAGGTTCCCTGTGTGGAAGCTGTGATCAGAACTCGCTTGTGTTCTGATGGAGTGGAGATCAGGTCAGAGATGCTCAAGGCGTAAGACCATGGGCTGTAGGAGCAGGAATCTCCAGCCTCCAGGAGGAAGTGCAGCTCAGGCTGTGGCAGAGAGCTAGGAAGAGCTGTGAAAACACTAGGGCAGGTGTTGGAAACACAAACCAATTAAACCAACAAGTTAACCCCCACTGTTTGCCCAGAATGGTGCTGGGGTTTGTGGAAGATAAAGAAATAAAATCGAGATATTACTCACAGCCACATGGAGACTGATGTTTGGATAAGACGTCTACTTATAAAATAACCAAGGAGGGTTAACACAGAAGTGTAGACGGCATAGTGAGCATTATGTCCTCACGGTGAAGGCAGGGGGTCTGCTCCATGTAATCCCAGAAAGCCGGGAAAGATGCCATAACTGACTCCCTCACTGTGGACTGATTTAGAGTAATTATTGTAGAACAAGTGGAATTGAGGGGAGGCTGCAGTGATCACAGAAGAGGCTTTATGGAATAAGAAGGAGACAAACAAAAAACACTAGTGAAGGACATGGAGCAGAGTATTCTAGAATTCCCATCTAGCACACAGGAAACAAGGCAAGGCCAGGCCTGGCCTCCTCACCCAGCAGAGACATGGGAGCCCCTCCTGGATTCAGGGGTTAATTCTGACACATGTGGCCTGATGTGCCAGCCCTAATCACCAGAGAGGGCTCCAGGGCCTTCCTGCAAGGCTGGGTCTCAGGCCCTGCACTCCTGATCCTGGGTAGCTTGGCTGGAGCTGCCATGCAGCAGGCTTGACTTGATACTGGTGTTAACACATGACTGTCTTCCAGGTAAGCTGCTGGCTTGTAGCGGAGGAAGCCAGGGACACATGTTTTTCTCCATCTCACCCTCACTCCAACATCTACCCAGGTGAAAGCATAGGTGAGCTCATTGTGCTTGGCTTAGTGTAAAGAAAGGAATGGAGAGAGAGAGAGGGAAGAGGAAGGGAAGAATGGATGGATGGATGATGGATGGATGGATGGATGGATGGGTGGTTGGATAGAGAGAAAGAGGGAGGAAGGAGAGATGGTTGGATGGAGGGACGAAGGGATGGACAGATAGATGGATAAAGAGATGAATGGGTGTTGGGTAAATGGGTGGAAGACTGGAAGGATGAAAGGATGAATGGGTGGGTGAGTGGGTAGGTGGGTGGATGGATAGAGGGGTGATGGGTGGATAGGTAGTTATTTGGAGGGGGATGATGGACAGATGAACAGATGGATGGACAAATGATCTAGGGGAGACAACTGCCCCCATCTGGCACCATCCAATGGAAACAGTGACAGAAGAAATGACCCCAAGTGCAGGTCATAGAGCTGGGGGGGTCACCATTTCTTAGATGTGGAAGAGACTTCTAAGGTCCATTAATTCTCACTTCCCATTTTATAAAAGAAGAAATAAACCTTCCCCCTCACTTAGATAAATCTCTAATGTAGATTTTACTACAGAATGAATTTTGGAACAACTAGAGCACAGAGAAACTGGCACTCACTGCCTGCAGGAAAAAGTTTGACTCCTCGATGGGAACTTTTCCCAATTCCTGCAGAAGACCTAGATTTGGGGGGTTGTTTTAGCCATAAATGTAACCCTAACAAGAAACAACACCTTGGTAAAGAGTAGATGCCAAATAAGTGTCTGTTGAATGACTGAGTGAATTAATGATACCCTTCACAGCTGACCCCTTCTCTCCCAAAATGCCCCTGTCCATCCCTACAGGCTGAGCTGACCACCTCTTCTTGATATACCAGGCTTGTGGACATGGAAACTGACAAGACTGGAGACAGCAGGCATTTCGAGGATCGGGGAGAAGTTCGGTGGCCCAGAATCTGTCCCCCAAAAGATCCCAGCTCATTTCCTAAATGGTCCAACAGGAGACCTGGCAGCTTTTCTCCTGAGTCCCTTGGGAGACCAGCCATGCCCTGAGCACTGGGAAGGGGCGCAGCCACATGGTCCCAGCGAGGAAATGCAATCACGGAAACAGCACAGCCTGGACCACCGGACCCAAGCATCCACTCAGCCTCACTGAGCACCCTCCTCCTTCCTTCCACCTCTGCCGCCTCCTGTCTGCTTGTCCCCACTGGTGGAGGAAGGCTGTTTCTGCAGCACCCCCGGGACCAAAGCTGCAGCAAAGCAAACAGACCTTCGGCACAAATCCTGTGCATCGTGAACACGATTGTAAACAATACAAATCGTTTGACCCCTACGAGTTTCTGCTTCAGTGTATGTGTGTATGCCCGTGAATAGCAATGTGGTGCCTCAAGCATGCAGACACATAAGCTCAGGTCCACGCACCCACACATACACACACAGTGTTATATTCAATTCCTACAGACCAATCAATGCAAATACCATATCGGGGCTATTTCTGAACAATGGTCTGCAAAGAATATATTTTCACACCTGCAGGTTGAGAGCCTGTTCCCAAACTTTCACTCTCTGCCCTGTCTCTCGCCCCCCTTTCATCCACTTTTTGTAGCCTTCGACGGCTTGTCAGTACATCCACCCCCTTGGGACCACCGTCAATTCAGCATCAGCCCCAGGACAAGTGTCCTCTGGCTCCCAAAGGCCTCCGCTGCCAACTTAAGTGGTCCGTCAAGGACCAGAAGGGGTAAGGATCTCAGGAACTTTAGGGTGTGAAACAGCAATCATCTACATCCTCAAGGAAGAGTGGTGTCTTGTAGCCACTCCATTGATGTCATTTACTGTAGCTGAAGGATGAGACTCAGCACGGCCACCCTAATTATCTCCCAGGCTTGTTGAGTTCTAGTATGTGCTGGATTTCAGCTCGAAAGATATTTCTCTCTTTCTAAACTGAAGTATAGTTGATTTACAATGTTGTGTTAATTTCTGCTGTACAGCAAAGTGATTCACATATATATATATACACACACATATATTCTTTTTCATATTCTTTTCCACTGTAGGTTATTACAGGATACTGAATATAGTTCCCTGTGCTATACAGTAGCACCCTGTTGTTTATTCTGTATATAATAGTTTGCATCTGCTAACCCCAACGTCCCAGTCTATCCCTCCCCCACCCCTCCTCCCCCTTGGCAACCACATGTCTGTTCTCCATGTCTGTGAGTCTGCTTCTGTTTCATAGATAAGTTCACTGTGTCATATTTTAGATTCCACATATAAGTGATACCTTATGGTATTTGTCTTTCTCAGTCTGACTTACTTCACTTAGTATGATAATCTCTAAGTCTATCCATGTTGCTGCAAATGTCATTATTTCATTCTTTTTATGGCTGAGTACACACACACCACACACACACACACACACACACATCTTCTTTATCCATTCATTCAATAGCTATTTCTGAGTGCACGTAGCAGCCGGGCATCGTACGAGGACGTACTGGAAATGCCAGGATAAAATCAAGCTCACAGAGTGTTAGGGAGGTCAAAGTTCACCAATAGTCCAAACAGACAAGAAAAGAGCATATAGAGCATTGGAGGCATGAGGCCCAGCCTGGAGGTGTACAACCCTGACCAAGAAAACACAGGGAACTTGTAAAACAGCACCCAGTAGTCAGGTTCTGTCAGAACTATTTTATTTAAAAACCTGAATTAATAGGAAGGAAATGACAAATGCCGTACTTGCTGTGAAATTGTTGAAAACCACTGGTTTGAATGTTTCCCAGCCCAGCCAGGTGCTTCAACCCAGTGCCGCAGAAACCACCTACTTGTTTAACAGATACTTTCCACCCCCCCCCCAAAATAGAATAAAATCCTTCTCTGAGTCTCAGTTCCAGGACTTAGCTACATAAATAAAAGTTCCAGGAAGAATAAATCTTTAGAATCAACAGGGAGACGAACATTTTCAGACAGTTTCATAAACTTATGAATGATACTTAAATATTGAGAATGTGAGCCCAGCTGGGCATGCTCTGAACTCCTCCGTCATGACAGCCTATCACAAAAGCTGAAATTCATAAAACAATGGTCTGCCCCTTACTGGGTCACAATTCATAAATCTCACTGACCCGCTGTCCTAAACCCCATGGCTCCAAACCCAAACCCACTTGAGTGTGCGCGGGTATGTGTGTGTGCATGTGTGTGTACATGTGTGCACATGTGTACTTGTATGTGCAGCTCATTTTTTGATATGTATCTATTTATTTTTTATTGAAATATAGTTGATTTACAATGTTGTGTTAATTTCTCCTGTACAGCAAAGTGATTCAGTTATACACACACAAACACACACATATATATACATTCTTTTTTTATATTATTTTCCATTATGGTTTATCACAAGGTAGTGAATATAGTTCCCTGTGCTTTACAGTAGGACCTTGTTGTTTATCCATTCTATATATAATAATTTGCATTTGTTAACCCCAAATTCCCAGTTCATCCCTCCCACCCCCACTCCCCCTTGGCAACTACAAGTCTGTTCTCTATGTCTGTGAGTCTGTTTTGTAGATAAGTTCATTTGTGTCATATTTTAGATTCCACATATAAGTGATATCATATAATATTTGTCTTTCTCTGTCTGACTTACCTCACTCAGTATGATAATCTCTAGGTCTATCCATGTTGCTGCAAATGGCATTATTTAGTTCTTTTTTATGGTGCAGCTCATTTTTAGACATGTCATTTCTTGGCTCCTTCTCCGGCTGGGAATTTTAAATGGTTTGTGTTTTGAGAAAACCTATAAGGTTGAACATGTGGATTTTGGAGGGTGAGAACAAATAAGGAATACTGATACATTCTGGTTGATTATTTTGACAGTTTTGAATCCCCATAGTACTCTTAAAACCAAATCTTGTGAAAGTGTTAATTCTGTTCAGTTGCCAGAATGAAAAACAAACCCAAGGACCACCTTTGTGTTGTGTGTTGTGTGGTACTTAGTTTGGGCCCTTGGGCTACGGAAACCTGTCCACATCCATGGGGTGACCATCAATACACAAGTGGCATTAGCAACTGGCCTTGATTTGGGGAACATAGGGCTGAAACTCTGGACATCAGAGGGGGTCCTGACCAACGAGGGTCCTCCCACAACTTTTAGAAGGTTTCTCATCCTTTGGATGGGAGTCTTCACGTTCTTGTGATGCTCAAACTAGCAATCAGTGTCTATCCAGAACCAGGCAACCGTGAGATGTGAGTACTATTATTTTTAACCTCACCATGTGGTGTAGAAAATCTAGGGCTTTTACCAGGTGGCTTCATATGAATACTATGTGTGTGTGACATTGTGGGATATAAACTGTGGGTAGAAGAAGTGATCTGGAGTTAGAATGAGACCACATGTACATACAGGAGATAATGCATAAAAAATATGTTCAGGATTTGATAAAAATGTGTCACCGGCCTAGAAGCCTCCCAGATCACTCACAATGACTCAGAACTGGAAACCACCTGAGAGGTTACAGATGGGAACATTTAGGTAAGGAAAGACTCAGTATATTACCCAAAGCCACTCAGTGACTAATTGGCTTCCCTGCCCTTGGGCAGCAGGGGAACTCTGGGAATTGTCACTGGCTGCTGTGAAGTTTGGCCACCATCTTGGTCATGAGTCCCGAGCTCTCAGTCACTGAGGCTTCTCTGAGTATCCTTGCATTCCCATCATTTACAGTTAGTCCCCTACATACAAACAAGTTCTGTTCTGAGAGCGCATTCGCAAGTCCAATTTGTTCATAAGTCCAACAAATTTAGCCTAGGTACCCACTAACACAATCAGCTGTATAGTGCTGTACCGCAATAAGTTTATGATACTTTTCACACAAATAATACATAAAAAACAAACACACACCAAAAAAAAGAAAACATTTTTAATCTTACAGTACAGTACCTTGAAAAGTACAGTAGTGCAGTACAACAGCTGGCCCACAGGGGCTGGCATCGAGTGAACAGGTAAGTGAAGAGATATTGACTGGAGGAGGGAGAGGAGGTGGGAGATGGTAGAACTGAAGGGTCTTCAGCAGTAGGAGACGGAGGGCAAGCTGCAATTTCACTCACACCTGACGCTGGTGGCAGACGTTCTGGTTCCTTGCTGGATTCAATTCTATCTACCCTCTTGAAAAAATGATCCACTGATGTCTGGGTAGTAGCTCTTTTTTTTCTCATGATAGATGACATGGTAGCACTGAATTGCATTTTGAACATCTGTTGCAACCTTCATGTACAGTTCTATGTTTAGGTCCTGTGCCTCAAAAACTAACAGTGCCTCCTCAAATAAAGAAAATCCCCTTGCCATTTCCTGCATTGTGAATCTCATCAGTTCTTCACTTACTTCTTCTTCCTCTTGTTGCTCCACTCTCTCAATTATTTTCACTTTTGTTTCCATCGTTATCGCTTGGCACTTCTTAGCAGTACCAGCTACATCACCGCTGCTCTTATGCTTGCTTCCGGACATCCTGGGCTTGAAATAAAGATACTGTACTACTGTATTCTATACAGTACTGTACAGTAAAGTACACAAAAGCACAGCCACTTGTAGAGGATGCACGTATGTGACAATGTACGCCAGACGTGTGAGTTAACTTACGTGATTGGACATGCGAACGCACGTTCACACCTTTGAAAGCTCACAACTTGAAGGTTCGTATGTAGGGGACTTATTGTACTTCTCCCTTGCTTATCTCAGAAGGTTGATACCAATCTCAATGGAAATAATGGAAAGAATGAGCCACATACTTGTAAATTATATCATTGTCATGAATATGATGGTCTATTTTATCCTCTGCAGCACTCATCAAATTTTACTCCTCAGTCAAATCCTGCAAAAACTTTTCAGGACGTTTCAAAGAACTTCCCCTCTAAAGGAAAATGCAGTAGCAACTCTGCTCTAAAAGTGCTGAGGAATGAACAGCGCCTCTGGCTGTAAAACTAATGTCTGCAATTTATTGTGAACCCATCATAGGCAGTAAAATAAATACGCCACACTGCATGGACACAGATAAAGCTTTGTCATGAAGGCAGAGCATGCAGACAGTGATCAGGGTGTCATGAAAAAAAATCTGAGGTGTCAGCAAGCCAGTTATGAGCTGTGTGATCACAAGCAAGTCACTTAAAAATCTCTGAGTCTCAGGTTTTACCTACATGATAAAGTGGGAAAATATCTGCTACGTCTGGAGTGTAGAATAGCTGTGAGGTGCGATACATCATGGATGAGAAGATGCTCGTGATATGAAATCATTCCCCTGGGAGGGTCCTGTGCCGGGTGCAGGAGACTCAGAGCTGGGGAAGCCACGGTCCCTGTACTTGAGTGGCTGACGATAGGGAGGGTAAACAAACATGGAGAGAGCCGTGGCTGAGATGTGTCTGAAATACACAGGGGGACTTTTTTGTGGGACACATGGTGGGTTTCCCACCCTGGAAAACCTCCTACAACTCAAGGTTAAACATGCTGAACTACATGTTAAAACAGCATTTTAAGTGTGTAGTCAAGCTTCCATGAAAGCACAGGGAGTCCTCATGGCACAAATTCATGCTTTGCTGATGGCTGTACTGCCTCAAAGGGATTCTATGACCCTGGACCCTGGAGACTTCAATTGTGAGGGAGACATGGGGATGGCCCCAGGAGAGGGGGGGGGCTTGAACTGAGACTCTTAAATAAATGCTACCCCCTCATAGAGAAAGTGGACGAGCAAAGAAAATACTCTCCCCACCCCTCATGCCAATGGAGACCAGAAGGTAATTTTCCTTGGGTACCAGGGATAAAACAGGAGCTACCACTGAGAATGAGAAGCTGGGTCCCAAGTGGATGCATTTGTTAACATCATTCTCAGTTGCTGTCTCTCCCAGGTGCTTGGTTGAGGCAAACACATGCCCTCCCTGGTGGTACCCACTCCCCTCAAAAACTACCATCCATGATTTCAAAGAACAAAAACACTCAGCTTAAGAATAGAAATAACTAAAATCAAGTAAAACACATCAAGAGTGAAAGGTATGGGTGGGGGGCAGAAGACTTATATATACAAGGCTTAATATTTTAAAAGAATATTAAACAGATATGTTTAAAGAAAATAAATTTTTGAGTAAAAATGTTAAAAAGAATGAGAAAATCAAAAAGATCAGGCATAGCTGAAAAGCAAATAGAACTTTCACAGTGAAGCATCTCATCAATGGAATTTAATTCTCAATGGATGGGTTAAATGGAAGATTTGAAGTACTTGAGCAGAAGACAGGTAGAATGCAAGGTAGGTCTCAATAAACCACCCCAAATTCAACACAGAGAGACTCAGATATGGGAAATATGACTGTTTAAGAGAAGTAGAGGATAGAGTGAGAAAAACCATCTACATTTAAATACGACTTCTAGAAAAAAAGGGAAGGAAGGAAAGAAAGGAAGAAAGGAAGGGAGAAAAGAAGGGAGAAAGAAAAAAAGGAAAAAAGCAAAATTGAACATAATGGCAAAGAATTTTTCAGATTAAGACCATAAATCATCATATACTGACAGTTTAATAAATCCTAATCCAAATAAATAGAAATGAATTAATATCAAGACACACCAATGGAGAACCCTAATCCAGAGGAAAAGGAGAAGATTGTAGAAGCCTCCAGATTACCTGCAAGGAAATGACTTGAAACAACAGCTTATATTCCAACAGCAACAATGGAAACCAAAGGAGAGTGGAATTCTGTCTCTAAAGAGTTACACTCGCATTTTCACCTGTGAAACCATTATTCAGCAATGAGGATAAAATACAGTTTTAGATAATTAACAGTGAGAGAGTTTATCTCCCTAAAGAAATGTCTAATATACTTATTTCAGAGGCAAGGGAAAAGATGTTTAAAGGATTGTTGAGCAAAAAAATGGTAAACATGTTAGTAAACCTAAACAAATATTGATTATAGAGAATAATCATGATGTGTAATTTTTGGAGCTACAGTGCATTAATTAATCATTAAAATAGAATTTTAAGACATCTCCTAGCCATACAGGTGTGATTCACCAGGAAGATGGAACAGTTGTAAAACTGAATGGTGGGGCACGTGCCTTGTGCCAGACATAGGGATTTCAGAGAGGAAAGATACCCTGGCCCTTCCCTTGAAGAACCCAAACCCTGTGGAGGTGAAGAACCTGCAGACAGGTGACTGGCACACTATTGCTCATGTCATTGGATGTCCGGTGCCCTCGCTCTTCATGTGGCTGATCTCACGACTTCTCACAACGACCCGTGAGAATTTCCTGCAGGCTTGTTGAGGGACTGGTCCTCCTGGCTTTCCGCATCACCCACTTCCACTATTCACCATCCTGCAGTCTTTTCCTCAGATGCGTGTTCCTTTGACGGGCTTCTCACAGAAAATTGCTTTAAGGGAGCATCATTACCTTCGAGGTTAACTCCAGGCTCCTTTGTATGGCATCTGTGGCTCTTCAGTTCTGATCTTCCCAACCTCAACTCCCAACTCTGGGAATGGTCCCCAGGCCCAGCTCTCCTCCACCACAAAGGCACGGGTGCACATACACACACGCACGCATGCACCCGGGTGCTTGCATGCATGGTCACGTGTGCACACAGGCAAGCACTCACATGCACACACTCACACACATGATTCAGTCTGGTTTCCTCCATCACCGACATTCTTTCCACTCTCCAGGTCTTTGCACTTGGACTTTTGTCCTAGAGACCCTACTGTCCTCTGTAAAACCTACCCCCACAAACACCCTTTGCTCCTCCCTGCCTGGGTTGTTGTTACAATGTTTGTGTCTCCAAAATTCACATGTTGAAACCCCAAACCCCTGTGTGGCTATATTTGGAGATGGGGTCTTCAAAAAGTAATAAATGTTCATTGAGGTCATGAGGGTTGGGTCCTGATCTCACAGGATTGGTGCCCTTATAAGAAAAGACATTAGAGAACTTCTCTCTCTCTCTCTCTCTGGGCACAAGTACCAGGGAAAGACCATGTGAGACACAGAGAGAAGGTAGCCACCTGCTACCCAAGGCGAGAATCCTCATCAGAAACCAACCCTGCTGGTACCTTGCTCTTGGTCTTCCAGCCTCCAGAACTGTGAACAATAAGCATCTGGTGTGTTTTCACAGAGGCCCGAGCAGATGAGCACAGTTGTGAATGCCCATCTGGGTGCTCGTAGCTCTCTCCACACCAACTGCTCTGCACGTCACTTGTCTAGTTACTTATTTGTCCCCTGTGTCTACAAGCGACTTTAAGGGCCAGCCTTGTGTTTTATTGACTGTATCTTCTGCACAAGGCAGAATTCCAAGAACAGAGCAGCCCAAGTGCTCAGAAAACATTTAATGAGAGAACAAAATGTTCCCACGGTCAGGACAGCAGTCTGGCTAGGGCACTCGGGCACAAAGATTGGGGGTGTCCATTGAAGAGGTAACCATGTATGCGTTTCTGATTCTGTACAAAGCCTCCCATGTGTTCAAAATGATCTGCCTTCTTATTGGTATTCTACGTGCTTCTTGGCTTCTTTGTCATCCAAGATTAATATTTATCTGAATAATTATTTTCAAATAAGATAAAAACCAATATATCAAGCAGAAGCCTTCTGATGCATGCAAGGAATTCTGCATATTTTCAAAACCATTCATCAAATCCACTCTGGCTTGAGACAAGTAAGAATAAGTCTCTGGAGTTAGAATTGTCTGATTGTTTGTTCATTCATGTACCTACCACACATGGCACATAGGACACAACAGAACTCAGAGTCTCTGGACACTGAGTGGACATGGAGATCCTTGGGATGTCTTGGAGGTTGAGGTGTGTCCTCAGACATGCATGTCATCAGGCTTGTCCAACTTTTATCATTTTAGTGTAGAAAATTCTTCCTAGTGTGTTCGTTTGAAAACATTCTACTCCACACACCTCTGAGGAAAAGACTTTGCTTCCCTTCTTGGACCACATTCAAAGCAATGACACTTCATTTGGTTTTTAATGCCTCTGAATGGGTTTGTTCATCAGGGCTGGGCTGGTTGAACCTTTTGCTTGTGACCTTTGCCAATTTGGAACCTAACCTGTGTTGAGTCTTCTGTAAAGATCATGAAGTGCCTGTCCCTGTGTTGACTTCCCAGTGGATGGCACAGAATTGCAAAATTAACAACATATTTTTCACCTAGCAGAGGGGCAGAAGAATGCACATGATTCTAAGATTTAAAAAAATTTTTTTAAGATATAAAAACTTCTTTGAAAGAATGTTCCTTATTAGGAGCACAGCAAAGAAAAACCCCAAGCCTCTGGGGAGGTATTTGAAACCCAAGTTCTGTAATGATTTTCAAGTTCAAAGTTGGGCTACTCTATTCCTGTTAATGAAGCACTCCAGCCCCGGGCTCTGCAGGTGGCTGTGATGGCCCCATTAAAACAGAAGCACCTGTTTCCTTATTAGAGTGTCATCTGCCAGCCCTTCTCCACTTGGGGTGAGTCAATTAGTATGGGCAGCGATGATGAAGACCACAGAGACTCCAGTTTTCATCACTCCTGCTCCAGAGTGGGGAAGGGGTTGAGGGGGTCAGGGTCAGAGAGGCAGGGGTTGAGGCAGAGAAGCACCTGCCTCCTTACTCCTGAGAAATACGGCTCCATTTTGGGGAGACCTTCAAGGAAACTCACTTGGTCTTGACAATCAGCCCCATGAGAACACAACTGCACATCATTTGTCACAATTTGTCTCTCTTCAAATAGGGCTCAGTCTGGGACAGAAATAACATAGAGTCCAAATGATTTCACCTTCACATGGGGGCTGGGATCATCATAAGAGATCCTGGATTTGAGCTCAGAAATCGCCACCTCCTGCCATCCTGCACCCGAGACATTTGCAGGAGAGTTTCTCTTTGCAGAGAGGCTCGGAGTGAAGACATCGCCCCTTCCCCACTGCTTGTTCCCCCAAAGTTAGCTTCCCAAGAAGCACCTTAACCCAACCCTCCCTTTTTCTGTTCTCTGGGCTCCAGAGTGAACCCTGTGATTTCAGCACCAGCTCTGTGGGCACAGGTGAGCCTGGCACTGTGGGGCACGCAGAGAAAGCAGGGCCTCAGGCGAGCTCTCTCCTCCATCTAAAGATTCTGCCGAGTCCCTCTTTGCCTCCCTAGATAAATCCTGACAGTCTTCTGATGGAGTTGAAAGCTCTCAAGACTTCAGATCCTCTCCCAGCCCACTTCTCCGGTCTCAGCTGGCCTCACCTTCTTCCTCCCAGATGTGCCATTCTCTGAATCTCCATGATTTTCAGGTCCTACTTTCTCTTCCCCAAATCTCCTCTCCATTCTTTAATCCATCCAACCACTTTTGACCTCTGAGTCTGGCCCTTTGAGACCCTCCCTGGTCTTCCAGGAGAAGTGGTGTCTCTTCTCTGTGGAGCCTCTCTCAGGGTGTGGGGGACCTTTGGGAAACCCCACCCCTCGTGTTATAAGCATCTGTTTTAAATGGTGGCCCTGCTCCTGGAGACCCTCTTCATTCTTCATGACTCAGCTCAAGGGCTGCTCTTCTAAAAACTTACCCAAAAGCCCCTGTTTCCTGTCTGCTCAGGTTGCTTGTTATAGTTTAGGAAATGCCACGGACTGGGGAGCTTAAACATGCGTTTATTTCCCCCAGTTCTGGATGCAGGAGGACCAAGATCGAGGCACTGGCAGCTTTGGTCCCTGGTGAGGGCTCTCTTCCTGGTTTGCAGACGGCTGCCTTCTTGCCATGTCCTCATGTGGTGAAGACAGAGCTTCTCTCCTGTCCCTTTTTATAAGGGCACTGATCCCATTTATGGGGCTGCACCTTCACAACCTAATCACCTCCTTCAGCCCTGCCCCCAACACGTTCACATCGGGGAGTAGGCTTCAAGGTATGAATTTTCAGGGGACACGGATGTGCACCCACAGCACCAGGGGGATGAGCATCACTCTTCCTGTGATTTCCTGGTCCTTGATTTGTGCTCGAGGTCCCTCTCCTGGTGCCTCTCCTTCCCATTACAGTTCTTCAACAGCCTCCCTGTCTTTACACACAGGTCTGTGCCCTGATTTCCAGGAAGGCCCCTCCATTACTTAGGCCCCCAAACCTCTCTTTCTCTGGCCCTTGTTTCCTACTTTAATCAGAGCCACACGCTGAGGCCTCTGAATGTCCACTATTTTAGTTTTGCATGACCAGTAACATCTTGAACTGTGGGTGGAAAGGACCATCACTTCATTCCTGTCCCCAACTAGACACTTGGCTGACTCCACAATGAGAACGATCCCAGGTTCATAGTGGGGCGGACCAGGTGTAAACCGGGCTGGGGCCCAGGTATTTCTGTGCTTGGGAAGCTGCCTTTCCTGAGCCCATCTTCAGAGCCCAGGAGGAGACACATCACTAGTGCATCAATGTGCCCTGCCAGGGTGCCCTATAAATGTCCAACCCTGGCATCACCCATAGGCCCCAAGTGACACCTGTGTCATCCAAAGAAACTTGAATTTGGTCTCGAGAAGCTCGTGTGAGTAAAATAGAGCAGGCTGAGAAGGGAGGGGAGGAAGCAACCAGTGTTCACAGGGTGTCTCCAAGGCTGTTTGTGTTTTGCTGGTGATTCACTCTGTCTTCACCATGACAACCTGAAAGGGCACTAATATTCCATTTTACTAGTGCAGGAACCAGGACTTAGGGAAAGTGGCTGGTAGTAGAGGCTGGAATGGAGCCCGGGTCCAGCGGTCCCCAGCCTCAGACCCTCTGCGCTCTGGGGCCGGTGCAGTGTAGCTCGGTGGAGTGTGCGTGTGTCATCAGGGCATTTCAGTGCTGCTGTGATGGAAACATCCCGGTATCAGCCCCCAACCCTGAAACCCCCCTTCCAGCTCCCCTCCCTGCCCCCTGCCGTGTGCTGTGTATCCACACTCTGACGCCTTCGTCCTCTACCCAGGACCCTTCCCGTTAGCGAGGCAGGCTCTGCTAAGATGGCTTTCAGTCCACGTAAAATTTAGGAAGTCTTAGCAGGGAGGGAGGGTTGACCTTTTAATGTGTGTGAGCCGGCGGACTGACTTGAAATCAGGCCAATTCACTCAGGACACGGTTTCCACGGCCAGAGGCCCCGGGGCTGAGCCAGCATCCACGCCACTCGAGGCACCGGTACTGCACTCCGGGACATCTTCCTCCCTTTGGCTTTGTTTCAGGCAGGTTTTCTGTCTCTATTCTGCTGGGTGACACCCGTGGGGAGTGACGCATCCCCTCCAAGTGGCACAGGTGGCTTGACGCAGGCTTTCTATCCTGGCACTCTTTCAGTGGCTTCTGCAGAGCTGCCTGGTGTCCTGCCAGGGGCTCCGCCGACCTGGGCTTGCCCTCTGCTCCACTGGCTGTGGGACCTGCAGCAAGTCCTTAAACCTTTGGAGCCCGGCTTCCCCCTATGTGTGGTAAAATGAAATGATGGAACCTTTGGGAGTGTCCAGTACATGGCAGGTACAAAACAACACCACCTACCCTTGTTTACAGCTCCCGTCCATGTTCAGCTCAGAGCCTGTAGATGCTTCAGGCCAGAGTGGGCACCTCCCGAGGGCAGGACACGTGGTGGCCTCATTTCAGGGCTCTCCCTGGCCCCCAACCCTCTGCTCCAGTGGAGAAGCTGCCCAGGAGCCTGAGGCTAACGGCGGAGCTTGCCCCTCTCCTGCCCTTCTGTCCCAACCGGCAGGTGGGGTGGGATGGAGATGGGGGTCCTCACCCTCCCAGTCCCAATCTGGGGGTCTGGAGCCATGTGTTCTGGGTGCTCAGCCTGGTCCCCCACCAGCCTGCCTCTCAAGTGCCCTTGGTGTCTCCAGGAGACAGAGCAGACATGGCTGGAGGCTTCACACCTTCTCCCCCATCAACAGGCAGGAGAAACTAGGGCCCCTCCCAGCCGTGGCTTCGGACCACAGGCGGGGGTCTAGGATGGGGCAGTGGGGCAAGGGGTCGGGGCACATCAGGCTGCAGACACCTGGGCTGGGGCTGAAGTTGGAGTAATTACCTACCACTCAGTAAATCAGTAAATGATTTCTCATTGCCCTTTCAGAGGACAACAAAACTATTGTTCTGGGCCAAGGCTTTGGGTTTCGTTTATTAATTTTTTTCAATTTAAGTTTGAAGGAGTGAGAGTTTGATATATATATATATATATATATATATTTGTGCTTACTTTTTTATTTAATTTTTTCTCTCAGGATCATAAAGTGAAAGTATTGAAATTCATATTTCAGGAGATAAAAGAAGCCTAACAACTTTCATCCACTTTATGCATTTTTACTAATTTTTATTTAACATTTTGTACTGGCATCTTGAAGGGTGCAATTTCATGAGTCAGGGGAATAAATAACAGATAAAAATAAATGTAGTTCTCAGCAAAGGTGTGAGCTTTCCTTAGGGGTAAAAACATAAATGCTTGGAAGAGGTAACACAGCCTTTGGACAGAACCCAGCAGGAAGTGGGGTGAAGGGCACGGACAGTGCGTGGAGTCAGCTGCCCCTGAGGGACCACCTCCGCCCAGGGAGCTGGCCCCGCCAAGGACGCGCTACCCTCCAGAGGAGTTGGGGTGGTGTCGGGAATGCCCTCACATTTTACAGGCTGAGAATCTTGCTTTGGATGCTCCATTGGACACTGGGGGATGCAGGACTTCAGGGGATGGAGATGATTTTGCTAACGGAGACCTTTTTAGAGCTTACGATGTGTAGGCAGCACTCTGAGCATCTTATGTGCATCGTCCGATTCCACCTTCCCGAGATTTAGCTCATTTACGGCTAAGTGGAAATGAGCATCCCTTCCTCATAATGTCTCTGGATTTAAGGTCATGCACGTGCAGAACACCCTGGGCAGTGAATGTGCAACACACAACAGTCACGGTCACCACTGTCACTCACCAATGACCCCCAGAGGTACCTGTGCCCCAGCTCTGCCCAAAGCCCACCCTCAAGCCCTGAGCTCAACTGGACGAGAACACTAGGTGTTCTTGATTGTGAGAAATGAGCAAAGGGACGTCCCTGGTGGCGCAGTGGTTAAGACTCTGCGCTCCCAACGCAGGGGACCCAGGTCCCATCCCTGGTAGGGAGCTAGATCCCACGTGCATGCCGCAGCTAAGAGTTCGCATGCCACAACTGAGGAGCCCATGTGCTGCAACTACGACCCGGCGCAACCAAATAAGCAAATAAATAAATATTAAAAAAAACAAAACAAGACAAACAAACCCCCCCCACACAAGATTTCATTTAAAAAGAAAAGAAAGAAATGATCAGAGTCCTGGGTGATGCTGGCATCCTGGACCCTGCAGGGAACAGCCCGGGGACCTCCAGAAAGGCACGTTCCTCTTTCCCCCTCCGCCCATGTCAGAGTCACAGTTAGAAGCCCTCATTCAGCCTTCCAGACCCTTCCATAGGGCAAAGCTCCTCCAGATGTGGGTGCTAAGGACCAAGGAAGCAGCGACAGGCTTTGGATTAGTGAAGCGCGGCTGAGCTGGGCCGGGCCCATCCACCCTCCTCATCGTCCACCCTCTTTACAGCGCCTTCAGGCTGGATCCTGAAAGCAGAGTGTTGGAGCAGAATCCTGAAATCTCTTTAGTTTTGACAGTTTCAGGGTGAAACACCACACGTGGCTTGTAGGTCCTGAATTGGAGAGCGAGATCTGGGCAGCCGGCTCTCCCGGAATCTCCTGGAAAGTGCTGTCCAGCACATCCTCAAAGCTGGTCCTTGGGCCTCAGAATCAGATCTCTGCCCCCAAGGTCTCCTGCCAGGGATGCTGGACCAGCCCCAGGGGCTCAGACATGCCCCGCAGGACTCGGAAGACCAGCCGGGGCAGGAGGGATGCGGGAGGTTATCTCCAGGCTGACGGGGATGACGGTGTGAGCGCCGGGGTGAAGGCAGCTCTGTGGAGGCTCACGGTCCCCACGGGCTCCTCATCAGGGACAACCCACACCTGACAGCCCCACGGTGCCTTTCTGAGTGCACGCCGAGAATAGAAGCAGCCTAATAAGGTAAAAGCAGACTTTGTAGTCTTATAATTGTGAGAGATCAGCTACAGGAGGAAAGGCTGCTGCTGACTTCAGCGACGTTGTCAGTGGAAGAATCTGTCCCTCCAGGAACTCTGAGCTGGCAGTCCCCGGACCACGACCTCTTCCCAAAGCCGACTGAGGTCCTGGGGGTTCGGGAGCAGTGCCAGGTGGGGAAGTGGGTGGGAGGCCCTCTACCTCTGGTCCTGCATGTGCCGGCTGCTTCATGAGGCATCTGCCAGTGGCCAGGGAGGGTCACACGGCAAACATGGGACCTCGAGGGCAGGTGGGGGGACAGGAAGTCCTGGGGGTCCTGTGCTGGGGGTGAGGCTGAGCACCTCCAGGATGCGATGGACAGCCGAGGTTTGCGCCGGCCACTGGGCCCCAAGAGCAGTAGCTGGAGGCGGAGTTAGCCAGCTGTTGTGGACAGAGCTCCAGGAACCGAAGATGCTCAGAGGGGTGGCTGGAGGGAAGGGCTGACCCTGAGATGCCAGCCCGGGAAGCTCCGTAGCTATCACCACCCACCACATGCAATCCCCATGCAGCCAAGCAAACCTGGAGCCTTTCCATGGTTGCCGGGAATCGAGGCTCCTTTTCCTTTCTTGGGAGATGAAAGGATTGAATCTCACGACTCAGCACCTCTAGGTTGTGGGGAGATAGCGGCCCAGCGGCTCACACCCTGCGGGCCTGGCAACCATCGCTCCGGCCACACCGACGCCTCCCAGCATCTTTCCACGAGGCTCACAGCTACGCCTGGCCCGTCCACTGGCCCAGGAAGCAGAAGCCCTGCCAGACGGGTCCTCGCCCCAGCCACGGCCCTCTCTTCTCACGAGAATGGCAGGTGTAGACGTTCAAAGGGCATCAGGCAGGGAGGGCGAGGCCTCATTGGACAGGCTCCTGCTCTCGGCCCCACCGAGGCACGCGCAGGACAGGGCAGTGCTGTCGGAGGACTGCACACGGGGCACCACGTCCGCATGGTTTCAGACGTGGGCCGGGTCTGTGACCCTGGCACGGTGGGAAGACGTGTGTGCACATCTCCCTCCTAAACCGGCACCCTCACCCTGCGGCCCCAGCAGTGAAGGACCCTGCTGTGAGTCCCCCAGGCCTGGGACCTCCCTCCTCCCCGTGTTCCAGTCTCTGTGGATGGAGCTGAGCTGCAGCTCCGCCCAGCGCCTGGACTGAGGAGGGACCACGCCCAGGGACCTGAGAGGCAGGGAGACGCCCGGACAGCCTGATGCTGGACTGAGACCCAGGGGTGAGCAGCCGCAGACTCAAGGAGAGGGGATACTCCGAGCAGATCACTGCTGTCTGCTCAGCTTCTCCATCCAGAGACTCAGGCTTTGATCGCTAAGCTCCTTTCACCCTGGGGGGCGGGGGGGGTGGACCTTGTCCACCTGGTGGTGGCCTGGCGCCCTCACTCTGGGCCAGGGACTGTGCACGCAAGAACGGCATCACCTGACCCCTGGAACCACCGTCTGAGGGTCTCAGGTCAGGGATGCTCAGAGGGCTGCGCCTGGGGCTGGGGTGGTCCTGGAGGGGGTGCAGCCCCTGCTCCTCCAGGCGGGAGCCATAGGCTCTCATGAAGCCCAGATTGGCCCCGCTCCGGCCCGGACCCCGTCCCCACCCTGATTTCCAGGCTGCGTCACCCTCCCGATGAGGCCCTGTGTTCGTTTAGATGCGGGGATAAAACAACCTCCCTTTTGCCTCTTTGTTTTTGGTTTTGCTCTTTGGTTGAAATGAGGCCACACGTGCTCTGTGCTCTCTCTTCCACAAACCGAAGGATTTCCAGCTGGTTAAGGAGTGGGCGGTTGGAAGCAGGACACGCTCCCTGCCGACACGTGTCCCCACCGTCTTGTATGCAGGCCTCTGAACTGAAGGACACAGAGGGGCATGTATCCCCGCGGGGGGCAGGAGTTAGGAGAAGTGGCCACTGCCTGTGCCAGCGAGGTTGAGTCACAGAGCTGGGACCCCGCAACTCCTCCGGGTCTTCTGAGGCACCTCCGTCTCCCTCATTGGTTTGGAGGCCTCTGTGACCACACACACAGCTGCAGCAGCGCCTGCGGGTCCCCGGCTGGGGACGCACTGTCTCTGCAGCAGTGGCTGAAGGCAGTGCGAGTGCGAGGGCAGAGTCCCGGTGCCGCGGCAGTGCCAGCCTGTGCACGGCTTCCAGGCGGATGTGCCCCCATGCACGGCAGGGCTCCCAGCCAGGGCGCCGCTGGCATGGCCACAACCATCCCAGAGAGCTCCAGCTGCCCCTGAAGGACGACTGTGCGGGGCTGGAGAGGGCAATGCCCGGGGTGGGTGAGATGCCCATCTGTGGTGGCCTGAGGCTCAGACAGGCAGAGGGACGGCCCAAGAGAAGGCTCGTGGACTCCGACGTGTCCTCAGTCTGAGTCCTCCCAGAAGCAGCCAGGACCCTGTCCGGGGTGGAAGTGTGTCCAGTCTGAAAATAAATCAACTTGGCCATGCAGAGCAGCAGGTCAGTGGGAAAGATGTTTTGTCAGAAGTCCATAGCGTGGCTTTACAGACGGATGCTGCCATCCAGGGGAGGAAGGCCAGCCCCCGATCAGATGCTCACCACAGGGCAGCCAGGGAGCAGCCTGTGCGCTGACCTCTGGGCCAGGCTCTTCACCCACTGGCTAAGCCTCCCTTGGATGCCAGCCGGGCCAGAGCCTCGACGGGGTGCCCTGCTCCCAGCATGGGTGGGCCTGACCCTGCCAAGGTCACACAGCAGCTGAGCAGCAGCTCTGGCTCAGACCCACAACCTCAAAGCCACCCTCTTACTTACCCGCATGCCTGTTCTGGCCTCTTGAGGAGTGACCGTCCCCTGGGGCACATGGCTGACACAGCACCGGGATTCCCCAGGGACTGTGTTGGCCCTCACTCTCCTTCCCCATTCAGGGTCCCTGGTCCTGGAGCAGACCTCCCCCACCCACAATTGGGATGGAGTGTGCACACACGTGCCAAAGTGTGGCTGATGCATTTTGGAGATCATGGAGACCCTGGGTGAGACACCCCGGCTTCAGGCTGATGTCTTCCATGCCTTGGTCATTCTGCACCATAGCTTTCCTGGCCTTAACTCACCATGAGAATTCCCAGAGCACAGGCCCAGGCCCCAGGGAGGCCTCACAGCTGTCCATGCACCCCCTTCCGGGCCACCCGGGCCTGAGCCAGCTGGTGGGTAAAGTCAGCTACCTGTACACACCCTGTCCATCAACTCGAAGCTCTATACCCTCCCACACGCCCACCCTCCGAGATGCAGGTCCTGGACAGTCCCAGGTCCCCACCCTCAGCTTTCTCTCTATCTCCAGCCCTTAGGGTGAATGCCCGACCCTGGTCTCTGTGGTCTGGCCCTTGCTATTCTCTGAGCTGGTAGCTTCCACTCATGCTCCTTTCCTGACCAGAACTGGGGGGCCCCCCCCCAGGCCTGGGGCTTTCTCACTGTGACAGGGAACTGACTGTAGATGTAGAAATGACTGCAGTCTGCTCCCACTAGGCTGGTCAGCTAAAAGCCAGCCCACTGCCCTGAGGGTACCAGCTGGAGGACCACCTCCTGCACCTGCCTGGCACTGGCGCCCCAGGACGACCGGGTGGAACCCTGATGTAGGACGCTTACTCTCCTGTGACTTTGGGTCTTTGAGCTGGATTTTGCCCATCTCTACAAGGGGTTGGTGACAAAGGACTAAACGGATATGATGATGATGCTAATAAAACATACTGCAGAGCCTGGCCAACTAAGTGGGCACTGAACATGCGCTGTGGCCGTCATCAGAGGAGCAGTGGACGGCAGGACGCCAGGAACCACAGCTGATGGAGAGCAGGGGTGAGTGGGAGGGAGCTGGAGCTGACCAGTGGGGGCTCTGGAGGGGGGCTGAGCAGGTAACACGGGAGAGGCTTTCCTCCCACCGAGGAGAAACAGGACCTGATCCCTCACTCAGAGGAATTCACTTGTATCACATGCAGATCCCCTCCAGCCCTGCTCCAGCCTCCAAACTCCGCTCTGTGGAGACAGTCAGCAACAGCTTACAGGGCATCCTTCCTGCCGACTTCTATGATGTGCGCAAAACGCTCTCAAGGACATGCTGTCAGTTTCAACACAGACTCTAGCATGGGTGCACTGTCCTGCACCCCCTCTGTCACCTAAAAGTTACTGGAGAGGGTTTCCTTTTCAATAAATATGGTACTTTTTTTTTTTTCTTTCTTTCTCTCTTTTAAATAAATTAAAGACTACAGAGCATTTCATTGTAGGGCTGTATTACAGTCTATTTAAACATTCCTCTCTGTTCACAGACATTCCCTTTTATCCCTATTCTTTTGCTGCTGTCAACTGCGCTGCCATGAATATCCCTGGTCATATATTATCTGGCATATGCATAAGAATGTTTGTACAATAAATCCCTAGAAGCAGAGCTGCTGAGTCAAAGGGTGGATACCTTAGTAATTTCACAACTGTTGCCAGACCACGTCAAAGTGGTTGGAAAATTTTACACTCTTCTCAGTGATTTATAAGCGTGACTGTCTACCAGCACCCTGACAATTTACAGAGACCCCAGTGAGGTTCTGGGGGTTTTGGTTTTTTGGTTTTCCAACCTGACAAATTCAAAACAATGTCTTATTGTAGTTTTTTTTTTTTTTTTTTCTAGTCTTCTGTAGTGGATTGAGAAGCCCTTCATTTGTTTAAGTGACATTTGCATTTCCTTTTTTGGCCAAATCTTCATTCATATCTTTTAACTATCTTGAGTTTTTAGTATTTTTCTTAATGATTTGATAACGATCTTGAAATTTTAAGAAAATTATCTCTTTATAATAAATATAGATATAAATCTGTATCTATACAGAGACATATGTCTACACATTTTTTGTTTTATTTCTGTCTATTGGCTTTCTTTATGTTACTTTTTTTATCATGCTGCTTAAATATTTATAATTTTAGTAGAATTCATTATTTTTTTCTTTTAGTTTACAGTTTTAGTGATAATCTCTTAGAAAAGGCTTCCTTACTCTAAATTTTTTTCAAAAAACATCCTATGCTTTTCAAATACCTGTGTTGGGCCAGATCACTTAGAAGCAGAACTTGATCTGGAGATCACTGGCCAGTGATGAATTGAGGGCGGGCGTTTGGTCTGGCAACTTAGTGTCAGAGAGTGAGGGGCAGAACCGTGCCAGAGAGGGCAGCAGATTCCTGGTTTCAGGAGCCTGGTCTCTGCCCGGCCCCATGGGGGCTCTGGAGTACAGGCAGCACCATGTTCCCCTTCCCCCAGGGCAGGGGGTTGGCAAAGAGGATGCACTGTCCCTCCCAAGTGTCATTGGCTGCAGGTGGCTCCGGGCACCTAGTGTCCCCACAGACAGGGGGACCCTCTGGGGAAGAGTCAGTGGGAGCCCTTGGCACCCACATCTGCAGCAGCCAGGGAGGCAAGAACAGCCCGGCAATGGGGTCTGGGCAGAACATCACCAGCTACACTTCCTGTCTCCTCCCACCCTCCCTCCCTTTCATCCTTCTTCCCTTCCATCCTTCCTTCCCTCCTTCCGTCCCTCCTTCCTTCCCTCCTTCTTCCTTCCTTCCCTCCCTCCCTCCCTTGCCTCCCTTCTATCCTTCTTTCTTTTTTACCTTTAAGCAATCCACGGAGAATTTATGTGATGTGAGTCATAAGGTAAAAATCTCACAGGATTATTTTTTCTTTACAAATAGCCATGCTCGTCTCCACGCATTTATCAAATTTTCCATTTTTTCCTACTGTTTTGAAATAATGCTTTTATCTTATATTAATTTACTATATGCACTTGGGTGAATTTCTATATTATGCATTTTGCTTAATTGATTGATCTATTTATATTCCAGTACCACATTGTTTTATTTAGTGTATTAATTGGTGTAAGTTTATGTTATGATATCTGGTAAATAGTGCAAATTCTGACTCTTTTTTAAAACATATCTCTCTTGGATATTCCTGCTAGTATATATGGATAGTTCAACTTGATATTACATATATATTATATATATAATGTGTGTGTATATATACATATACTGTACACATATACACAAACACTCACACCACTGGAGATATAAGAAAGTATGCAACCATAATTGGGATAGTATACATTGGTGAGATCACTTTAAACTCATATATTTCTCAGGGAAATCATATATTTCTCAGACATCTAAAGGTATCCAGGCTGCTTTGCCAAGACCATTCTATGACTTTCCATTTGTTCGAAGATTTTCTGGGTGAATCCCTTAGTACTGTTTAATACTCTTCTTTGCACAATACTGCACATTTCTATTTGGGTTTATTCTTACACACTTTTATAATTTGATATCCCTAGTATAAAGAGAATATTTTCTTTAATTTCATCTGTCTATACTTTTTAAATGTGAATTTTTGACACATCAAAATGATGTAACAAGCCCACATACATATACAAAAGACAGAAAATCATGAACAAAATTACAGAAATAAGAGAATAGAGATATCAAATTATGGAAATATAAAAATAGAAGATGGGCTGGTGAAAATTTTAGCATCAACTCTGACAGGAAAAGAGATACCAGAATTCTTGGAGGGGAAAATAAATTTATGAGCAAAGAAATGTGACATGGGAGCTTTGCGAATTCGTGTCTGGAAACAGTGAATCTGAACAGGCAGTTTCTGGTGATAATTTCCTGGGTATGCGTTATTTGTGGTTTTTATCAGCAGGGTTTCTCTCATCCTCACCATGGGGACCTCTGGATAGCCCCTTATAAATGGGCTCATTTATAAGTGGGCATGTGACCAGTTCCTGAATCAAAGATGGAGAGACCTGGTCAGTGTTGAGTCTGGACTTCATCTTTAAACAGACCGAACAATTTGAAGGTGAACTCCAAAATCCACCTGTTCATATTGGAAAATGAAGGGTGGAAATAGAATATTCCATAAAGAAAGATTTTGGGATTCAGAATAGGACAAGATAGATAAAAGATTTTTTAAAAATCCACATACAAAAGTAATACTTTCACACATATATATATTGATACTGAGATTGGTTTATAATTTTCTTCTGTACTCTTGGACTGTTTAAATAACAAGGGAGACCGAGTCAGAGGAAAGGAACCTTTGTGCCTCAAAGAAGGCTTTTGGAGCCAACTAGAGTTACAGGGAACAGTGATTCAACTGTGGAAAGCGTATGGCATTTTATTAACGTGGAGGGAGAAATAGAACAAGGGAGCATGGTCTTGGGAAGAAGGTTTCTGGGAGAAAAATGCTGAGATTTATCATTGTTCAAGAGTCAGAAATATCTTTTGGAAAAAAAAATGGAAGATAAAACAAACTCAAGGGAAGTAATATAAATAGCAAATCTTTGTGTTCCTGTATTCACATCAAAAGCTTGTCTGAGGATATCATGATTTTTTTTTTTTTTTTTTTTTTTTTTGGGTGTTGAGAGAAATCCAAATATGGGCAACATGAAAATAATTTAAAAAGTAGCATTAGAGGATAAAATGAAATGGTGTTAGAAAGGATTTCGTAAGCCATAAAGCGCTGTTAAAATGTTAGGAAACACATTTGCAATTAGGCAACCAGGTTGTACCAGGGTCTGAACACTGTTTCATTAAAGGTCATCATTAATTTTGTAGTAAATTCAGGTAAAATCACACCATTATAGAGTGAAGTAAATGAGAGCCTGCCAGCTAGTTTGCAAAAGAATAAGATTTTCACAGCAATAAAATAACTTTCTAGATGATGAAATACATATATTTCTGGATGAAAAAATATATATTTTCCCCCCTCTGGTGATATTTTGGAAATTTTATTTTTCCCTTTTTGCTTTTGTTTTCCTAAGTTACAGAACTAAGTATTTTATGTTTAATTTTAACTTTTTAAAGAAATGAGTGTATATGGTTAATAAGATGCTGTTATAATAAGACTTATGACCAGCAAACGGCCCCATCCCTTTCCCTTTCCTATTCCCTCCCTCCCTCCTTCCCTCCCCCTTTCTTTCTTTCTTCCTTCCTTCCTTTCTTCCTTCCTTCTTTCCTTCCCTCTTTCTTTCTTTCTTTTTCTTTCTTTCTTTCTTCCTTTCTTCCTTCCTTCCTTCCTTTCTTTCTTTCTTTCTTTCTTTCTTTCTTTCTTTCTTTCTTTCTTTCTTTCTTTCTTTCTTTCTTTCTTTCTTTCTTTCTTTCTTTCTTCCTTTCCTTCCTTTTCTTTCTCCTGAGTCTTCCCCAGAGGCACCTAGTTTCATCTCTTATAGCTCTTTCATCTTTTACTTGTCTCCAAGATTCTAAATTATATAATTGCACTGCTCTGTCTTAGTTTATAAATTGTAGACATTTCCTACTGTATACTCCCAAGCCCGGTGTAGCAAGAGTCAGAAGATGAGGATCTAACAATCTCCTTCTCCCCCGTCTCCCACCCCAGGCATGCACTCCCCTTCCTCCTGTCTGCCCAGCACCATTGGTGGTGCCACCGTGTTGGTGGAATCAGCCTTCAGTACCTACTGCATAATGATCATGTCAATATTGTAGTGTTCCATGACCGCTTTCCCTATGGTAACCATTGCTATTTTCCCTGGAGCCAATAATGCCTCATTTGCTGATCTAAATATGACCAAGAATCCTTCACCAGATCCCCTTAGAGAGCTGCAAACCCATCGCCATGATGTCACAGGCAGATACACCAGTTTCTCTATGCATTTCACTTCTGGTCCCTGCATGTCTCCCCCTCCCTCAGGTGGGCTCACAGAGTCCTCTGAGATGTCTTTAACTCGCTCTTTTGGTGGATCCCCGATTTCCTGGATCACAGGTCTCCCGTGAACTACTCCCTTGCTTTCTTGGAGGTCATCCTGAGAAAATGTGTAATCACTCATTCACCCAACTTATATTTATGAGTATATATTATGTAACAAGCAGTGTTCTAGGAGCTAAAGATATACATCAATATATGCAAAAGAAGATACATTATATGTTTATAATAAACCAGCTCCTGCTCACTCACCTCCCTGCTTAGGAAACAGAATGACAGAGTTAACGTTTCCCATGTGCTTCTCCCTCATCCCAGCTCCATCCCACCAAGGTACCAAATAATCTGGTCTGGGTTTCACGAATCTTCTAATTTCCTTTATTATTTTACCAAACTAATATATATCCCTAAGCTACAGATTGTTTAGTTTTTCTTGCTTGTGCACTTTATACAAATGGTACCAGTGTTTCTGCAATCTTCTGCAATTTGCTTTTGTCACTCAACGGTGAAGGTCTAAGATTCATACATATAGATGGACATAACTCTATTCAATGTTTTTGTTATATAGTGCAGAATCTTTTTATCACAATTTATTCATTCATTGCCCTATTGACATTTGGATTGTTTCCAAGTTTTATGCTATTACAAGTAAAGCTGCTCTGAATACTTTGTATGTTTCCTGCTGTGCTCATATAAATTTTTGTGTTCTGATTATTTCCTTTTTGGTTCAGGTGTATATAATTAGAATGGTTCTGCTGAGTCATAGTTTATGAATATGTTTAGTTTTTACAAGATAAAGCCTAATTGTTTTCACTACCAAAGTGTTTGTAACAAGCAGTATTTAATCAATGTTATTATTTTACATATTTGCCTACAAATGTCAAATTTTTAAAAATTTTGTCAATCTTTTTGGCTTAAAATATATATGTCATTTTAAATTCTCATTTCCCTGGTTATTAATCAGGCATATTGTTGATTCATGTATTAATTGTCCTTTTCCTCTGCTATAAAATGCTTATTCATATATTTTGCCAATTGGATTTTTTTAAACTATTGATTGTTGAAAAGTTTTTTGTTTCATATTTTGAATTTTAGTTCTTTATAAATCACATGAATTGCTAATATGTTTTGTAGATTGAATTTTCCCTCCCTTCATGGTAACTTTTCGAAAAAGAAGTTCTCTTCTTTTATGATTTGCACTGTTTTTATTATTTTTAATTTTTAATTAACTTACAAAGTATTAATTTTAGGTGTATGTTTACAATGTTATTTTTTTTTTCTTAATTTATGTATTTTATTTATTTATGGCTGTGTTGGGTCTTCGTTTCTGTGCGAGGGCTTTCTCTAGTTGCGGCAAGCGGGGGCCACTCCTCATCGCGGTGCGCGGGCCTCAATGTTATTATTTTTAAAAACCTCTCCCTGACATTCTCTTATATTTTCTTTTAGATGTTCAAAGTTCGTCATTTAGATTTCAGTGTTTAAATCAGCTTTGTACTTACATCAAAGTAGAGATCTGTTTACTTTATTATTTTCTTATAGTTACTGGTGACCTAGCACAATTCATTGAAGAGCGATTCTTTACCCACTAACCTGCAAAGTTTACTCTGTTATATGTCAAGTGGCCATGTCCTGGGTGCTAAGAACAAGTATCTGTTGTTTCTATTTTCATAAAGGGTGTAGCTGGCTAGTAGGTTCTTGGTCTCTTTCTCTTTCTTTGCGGGATATTTTTTCATTGTGTTGAGTATTACAGTTGAGAAGTCTTAAGCAAAGAGATGTCTCTCCCCTTTCAGATGACTTAATCTTTTAGCATGCATGTTCAAAAATTATTTATTTTAAAATTCAATGAATTTTATTATGATAGGATTCAGTGATGATTTGTTTGACATCAATTTTTCCCAGATAATGAGGTGCCCTTTTAATGGGTGGATTAAAGATTCCTTTAATGTCTGAAATAACATTTTGAATTACTTTTTTTTACATTTTCAAAGACACTATTTGGATTCTTTTTTAAGGGACACCACTTATCAGTAATGTTGGAATTCATTTTTTTCTGCTTTCTACATCTCTGATTTTTCCTTCCACTTCTGAGCTCTGGTTTTTATATTTCATTTTTCCTCCTCCCCACACCCCTGTTTTGGGCGATGCTCATTCATTTGTTTAAGGAATGCATATTGAACGTCATTCCGTGCCAGGTACTGTTCTATCACAACCCTGACAATATCCCTGCTTTTATGGTGATTAATTTTAACAAGGGAGGCAGATCACGAGCAACAAATACATTATTTAACCTCAGATCAATTAATTCCATTAAGACAAATGAAACAGGGTACAAGCACAGAGAGTGACAGGGAATCTCTCCGGAAAGGATGGCCAAGAAAGCGTCTCTGAGATGATGACGTGCAGAAAAACCTGAACTGAGAGGACATTTGAGTTTCCCAGTAACACGCTCCAGGCACTACACAGAGCAAGTACCATCGGCCAAGAAAGCGACCACTGTGCACAGTGAAGTCCAGCCAGGTGGCCAGGCCTGGACGGGACGGTGGTACGGAGGGGTTGGAAACAGGGAACCTCAGGCCTGTCTGCTCTCCTGTATGTGGCATCCGTCCCACTCTTCATTTTTGTCATGTTTTTATTTTTCTCTTCAACTTCTATTCTGAGCTCTTCTGGCCCATCTTTCTTCTCCTGTTGTAGCATCTCTGACTATAATAGCTTTTTTTTTTTTTTTTTTGTACTCTGCTTCTTTAGAGGAATCATTTCATTTTGTTTATTGTCGTTTTTCTTCTCTTCACGGTGATGTGGTTGGTTAAAATGTTTAGACTCTTCATGCAATTTTTTTTTGGTGAATATTTTTAGTCTGCCTTTTCTGGTCTATAGTTTTTTACTCCTTTTTCCTTTTATTTTTCAGGCTTTGTACACATCAAATGCTTGTTCCTTGTTGATTGTTTCTCCTTTTTAATGAGAGAATTTTTCTTGGAAGACTTAAAGCGGCAAGGTTCATGCAGAGTATGTCTCAGCTATGGGAATCTCCCTGGAGATGTGCCTTGGGAGTAGGGCTGTATGTATCAGCACTTGGTTACAGCCTTTTCTTCTCTCCCCTTCTTTTCTGCAAGCTCTGCGTCTGTCTCCCCTCCCCCAGTCACTCCCCAGGGTGACTGCTGGTCAGCTCTGTCATCCTCTGTGTCCTTAAGGCCAAAGTGGGGCCACTGACACTCATGCCATCAGTCTGCACACACTTTTCTGGGGATTGTTGGTTTATCCCTAAGTTGTGTGGCCCCATTTTTTAAAAATAAACTTTTAATTTTAGAACAGTTATATTTACAGAAAAGTTGCATCCCTTTATTTTTAAGGTTCCCAATAGGCACATGTGCTCAATTTTTATTGTTTTTATCCTTACTTAAAAGCACCTCATGCTGTATGTAATCATCCTGGCCTAAGTGCTTTGCTTATCTTATTTCCAGTGTTCATCAGCATTTCTCCCATGACTGTGATGTATGCATTTTGACTGTTACAAGCCATTTCCCTGTCCCCCTCTTAACAACACTCACCAATCTGTGTCCAGCTTGGCTGTCGTGAACTGAGATCTCAGGGACAATTTTGAGCACATCTGGTATAGGCATGCGAGAGTGTCACTTGGATAAACACCCTGAAGTAGAATTGGAAGGCCAGAGAGTATATGAATGTGCAGCTTCAAAATATGATGCCAAACTCCGTGCACAAGAGACTGCAACAATTTTTTCAGATTTAAAAAATATTCTCAATCAAACACGTGTAGAATGTGGTCTTCAGTTGCATTTCCCTGTTAGGTAATGATGGTAAAGTCTTCATATATTTATTGGCTCTCTGTGTTTGCTCTTGAATAAAATATCTATTCGTTAATGTTGATCACTGCTGCATGTTTTCTTTTGTTTCTGCTATTGAAATGAAGAACTTCTTTATACATTCTTTTTTTTTTGAATTTTATTTTATTTATTTTTTATACAGCAGGCTCCTTTTAGTTATCTATTTCATACATATTAGTGTATATATGTCCATCCCAATCTCCCAGTTATACATACTTGATATCAATTGGTTTATTTCTATGTTTTCCAAATTTCGTCTCCCAAATTGTAACTTACTTTCTGACTTTCCTTAAGTTTATTCTGATAAACAAAAATTTTAAATTTAAATATACTCAAACATTTTCATTTAAAGTTTTTAGCTAATATATTTTGTGTGTCATTTAATAAATCATTCCTTATTCCAAGGTATAAAAGATATCCCTATTTTCTATGAGAAGTTTTACAGTTTTGTTTTTGACATCATTAAATACATTAGCAAGGTACATTTTTTACAATTGATAAACCAATATTGATACTTTATTATTAACCAAAGATAATAGATTCATATTTCCTTAGTTTTCATCTAATGTTCTGTGTTAATCTTTCCCATAAAAATCCTTCTATAGATTAGATTTCTGTGCTAACAATTACTTACTCTGAAATTAATAATGATTTTAGTATTTTCTTTCCATTGTATGTCCTTATTTTTGGTGTTGTTTATTGGTATTTGTGCTGATTAGGACTTTCACTTCAGAGTTAACAAAAGTTCTGATAGCTGACTTTTATGTTTCAATCTTGATTTTAAAGGGACTGTTTCTAAGATGTCCCTCCGTAGGATAATTTCTTTCTACATATTTCTGGTTTTTTTGCTTGTTTGCTTATTGTAATACACATTATTTTTCAGATAAGGATATCTTGTCATTTTCTTATTTAGAAAAGTGTTTTTTAAACCATAAATGAGGGTTCATATTTTTAATGTAACTCCTCTCTGATGTATAACATACCTACAGGAGGGGCATATCACATAAATGTACCACTCGATGGATTTTCATAGGTGTGTAGATGAGCACACACGTGTAACCAGCACCAAGACTAGGAAACAGAATGCTGCAGGTCCCACAACCTGCCTCATTCTCCCCACCAGTTACTATCCCATCCTCAAGGGTAGCCAGGTCTAACCCCATAGTTTTGCCTTTTTTTGTCCTTTGTGTAAATGGAATTGTGCTGCACACACTCTCTTGTGTCTTGATGTTTCCACTCAGTAAAAGGAGCATTCATATTTCTGGGCATCATTGTGGACTATTGAGTCTCCTGCTGCAAGGATGTCATACCTATGAGTATCCTAAGGCTGATGCATGTAATCTACTTAGGAAACTTCTAGCTGTAGACTCTAGTGAATAGTGCTGGTATAAACTCTTTCTATGTCTTGTGAAGAGTCTGTGCATACATTCTGTTCGGTATGAACCTAGGAACCGAATTGCTTTGCATAAGACATAGATTTGTGGAGCTGCAGAGAATTCTTCCAAATGGCTTCACAAAGCAATAGGACCACATTCTATTCATTTACTCCACATTTTTGTCAAGACCTGCCATTGTCTGTCTTCTGTATTTTGAGCATTTTGGTAGATACATATTGGCAATGGATTGTGCTTTAATTTGCATTTTCAGGATGACTAATGAAGAGCAGTGGATTTTCGTATACTTTATTGACCATTTGAATGCTTCTTTTTATGAAGTGTCTCTTCAATCTTTGGCCTAATTTGATTTTGAGATGCCTGCCTTTATATTGTTAATTTGTATGTATTTTTCATTATGTTCTAGACACAAGCCCATGTGTTACATGTTTTACAGGAATTTTCTCCCAGTCTGTTTCTTGGCTTTCACTTCTTATGGTGTCCTCTGGTGAACAGATGTCCCAATTTTAACAAGGTCAAATATAGCCATTCTTTTTCCTATATGTTTATCAATGTTTATATCAAGATTAAGATCATTACCTGCTCCAAGGCCATACAGATGTCCTCCTATGTTTTCCTCCAAAAACCTTTTTTAACCTTTTATATTTAGTGTTAAAAAAATCACTTCTGATTGACATTTGCATATGGTGTGAGGTAACACTGATTTTCACTTCCTCATGGATATCCAGTTGGCCAAGCATTATCTACTAAAAATCTTATCCTTTTCTACTTCACTGCAGTATGACTTTTGTCAGGGGATTGTAAATGTGTGAATTTGTTTCTAGACTCTGTTTTGTTCCATTCATCTGTTTACCTACCCTTGTACCTATACCACACTGTCTCAATTAATACAGTTTTATAATAAAATTTTTCATGTAGAATTGCAAGTGATCCAGCTTTGTCTCTTTCCTTCCAGTTGCCATAGTTACTCTTGGTCTTTTGAATTGGTCCATATAAACTTCAGATTCAATGTATCAATTTCTATACACTCAAAAAGAAAAAAAACTCATGGAATTTTTATTGAAGTTACATTAAACCTATTGAGTGATTCATAAAGACTGTCACGTTTACATTATTGAGTCTTCTAATTAACAAACATGGAGTACTTCTTTATGTAGGCTTTTAATTATTCTCAAAAAATTAAAGGTTTTAGTATGCAACAGTGCTTCTCAAACTATCTGTAGTGAAGAACTAGTTTTCTGTTTTTTTTTTTAAAAATATCATTTAAATTATTTTATATTTATGTTTTCTTGATATGCAAAATATATTGAATTGTATATATTTATTCTTATCCAGCATTTTTGTAAAATTAACTTCTTAGTCCTAATTGTTTAGAGTCTGCTCCAAATACATAATCATGTCATCTAAAATAATAGTTCTATTTCTTCCTTTTCAAGTCAAGTGGATTTTATTTTTTTTTCCTTACCATATTGCTCTAGCTATGGCCACTATTACAATGTTGAATAGATGTCATTCTATTCTCAATTTGTCCCATTCTCAATTTGTATTTCAGTGGGAAACCTTAAGTATAGTATTTAAGTTATTTTTGCAGATACACTTTATTTGATTAGAGAAGTTCCCTTCTATTCCTATTTTGCTGAGTTTATTTTTTTCCTTGTGTTTTTTTTTTTCTTTAACACAAATGGATGTTGAAGCTTTTCCTACATCTAGTAAGATAATAATATGAGTTTTCTTGGCGAAGTAAGGCTGTCCAAAACTGTGTAGTAAAGGCATTCCCAATAACACATTTTTTTCCATCAAGGTTTACTTTGTTATATATTAATGTTGCAGTGCCAAATTTGTTGGGTTAATATTTGCCAGAAAGTGTTCTTCTTTTTATTCTCAGACCTCAGTCATATTTTAAATCTGATAATATTAATAGCATGCATATGGATTTCTGGTCTTAAGACAATTTATCATTTCATAATTGGTGCAATGAATTTACTTACATTTATTATGCCTGTTGACATATTTGATCATTTCCATTGATCATAATTAATCAAAATCTGTCCATTATTTATATATTTTTCTTTGTTCCTCTTTTAAAAATTAATATATTTAGCATTTCCTAATGAGATACTGAGGTTTTTTTCCTCCTGATGCCAAATCCATGGTGTCTTTTCCAACACCACTTCAACTCTCTGTCACCAGCTGTGTGTCCTACAATCCAATTCATTTCTGACACTAACCACCTAGAGCTACTGCAGACCCCACAGGTTAAGGGCTCAGTCCCACAAGACTGCCCCACATCAGATGCCAACTGAAAACAGGTGCCCAGGCTACCCACAGTTCTGCTCAGCCAAATACAGATTTGGATCTGTTCCCATCCCACAGAACTCAGGAAAACACTGTACTTTCTTTTACCAGGTTATTATAAAGGATACAACCCAGGACCAGCCACACGGAGAAGCATAGGGAAAGGAATTGGGGCAGGATGTGTGGAGCTTCCACTCCCTCTCTGGGACACCACCCTCCCAGTGTCTCCACATGTTCACCAACCCAGAAGCTGAACCCTGTGGTTTAGGGCTTTTTATGGAGATTTCATTACGTAGACAAACGTGATTAAATCATTGGCCTTTGGTGATTGAATTCCATCTCCAACCCCTCTCCCCTCCTTGGAGTTGTGGTTTGGACTGAAAAATCCAGACCTCTAATCATGCCTTGGTCTTTCTGGGGACCAGCTTCCATCCTGAGCCTTTAGGGTGCCCCCACCACCAGTTATCTCATTAGCACACAAAAGAGACTCATCACCCCAGAGACTCCAAGGATTTTAAGGAGCTGGGTGAAGGATGGAGAGACCAATATTTATTATTTTTTATTATACCACAGACACAAACGTCAGCAAGCTCTTATGTCTACTGTTGAGGCTTTGCCAAAACCCCTATCGTGTTGATTGTATCTATACCTTAATTCCAAGTTATTTTAGATATATTTTCTCTTTTTACTTAGTCTTAGTTCTCTCCTATTTTGATAAGAACATCCAAGTTTCCCAAGATATTTGACTGTCTTTATTTCAGCTACTTCCTTTAACATCTCCTTTTTTATTTAAAAAAAAAAACAACTATTTTCATTATGGTTCTTTGTGCGGCAAAGCTTCTGAGCTCTTGTATTCTTGAGAATATCTTACTACGCCCTCATATTTGAATGACAACCTATTTGGAGAAAAATACTATTTTCCACGTTTAAAGTACTTTCCTTTAATGTTTTGAACACACTACCCCATTATCGTCTTATACATTCACATATTATAGTAATATTCATGTATAAAAAGAACAAACAGGAAACTTTAAAAGCTTACAAAAATAAAGAAAAGATCACTTACAAAGAAACAAGAATGAGATTAATAGGTTTTTCAACGGTAACCCTGGGTGCAGGAAATACATTTATTAGATGAATTTTAATTTTTGATCAGTTCTTACATTTTTATTTCTAATGCCATCTGAAATCCATTTTCTCTATTTTTTTCTCTGAAATAGTTGTGCTCAAATGCCTTGTTATTTCAGCTCATTTTCCCCCAGAGGAAAGGTCAGGCCCTGTCCGTGTTAGCTCAGGAAGCTCAGAGGATGAGGTGGTGAGTGAACCCCAGGGTGGGACACAGGTGACCTGCCAGTGAAGGCTGACTGCCCCCCGGGTGCCCCAGGGAGGAGGGGCAGTGGGAGGGCACTGTCTAGATTATTACACTCCTGCTTCCTGGAAGTTAGCTGGCCTCTACTGCTTTTTCTCAGCTTCTCACAGGAAGAAGTGTCATTGTTTCCATGGTTTCCTCCTGGGTTCTGGACCTGAGCTTCCAGGTGGAGCAAAAATGGAAACCCTCACTGTCCGCCCCAGGCCCACGTTGGAGGAGCAGGTGCAGGGCTCCACCAGCTTCCCCAGCCAAGCCAGGCCCAGCCAATGGCCACCTCAGGGGTCCCTCACAATTTTCTCCATGAGGGGTGCTCCCCTGTGTCTGCTCAGAACCAGCAGTGAAGCTGGTGGCACTCCTGGTGACTGATGCTGCCACTTGAGGAGGGGAACCTGACTCAGACCCGGTCCCTCTCTCCACCTGCCACTTTGGAGCTGCATGTCCCTGTGGAGTCACCTGCATTCCGGGGTCATAGTTGTCCTCTCGCAATGCTCCTACCCTCCTCTGACTTCCACTGTGTTGGGCTGCTCTGTCTCAATCTTGATTCAGGGCTCTGCGTGCTTCCCCATTTTGGGTTTTGGTTTCTCTTTCTTATTATTTTAGAAAAAGATCACTCTAAAATTAAAATATAATATGTCCTTTAAAACCAGAAATGAAAAGTGACTTCTGAATTGAGAACTGGAGCCTCATCTAGTCTGGGACTGACGTAAGCAGATAAAGTAGGGGAGAGAGGGCAGCGGGGGGTCAGAAAGGACCAGCTGGGCGAGGAGACTCGCAGCAGCGTGGCTCGGGGTGGCTGGTGACCGGGCCCTGGCCACCAGCTCTTACCCTGAACAGCTCTGCAGTTGTGGACAAATTCCTAGGGCCTCAGAACATCAGTGTCTTTACAGAGGAAATGAAGTCTGGGGGTAAAAACTGTTAAACTTTGTACTTTGCAATGTTAAATCCTATCAATGCCCATCATACACACAAACACCAAGGAGGTGGAAAGAAGCCTCTGGTTTCTAGAACATATCTTTCCAGGACTTTAGACCCCAAGGATCACAGCTGAAGTGAGTCAGGCAGAAGGTGCTAGAGAGTGTAGGTCCAGCTGCTAAGGGCACAGTCTGGGGGTGGACGCCAGGGTGGAATGTCTGACGCCACTTGGAGCAGTGGACCCTCAGGGTAAATTCTCAACCCCCTATGCCTCCCTCTCCTCCTCTGTGAAGTGAGGGTGGTGGCTGATCCCATCTCTCGGAACTGCGTGGGACACCTGGGTGGTGCCCGCCATGGCCCTGCATGCCCTAAGCACTCGATAACTCCCTCCTATTGCCCTCAATCATCGTGTAACTTTTGCTGTTGGGGACCAGTTAGGAAAACGTGTCACCTCACAACTATACAATTTTACGATGAACCAACTGTACAAATATTGATTCTCTGTAATAAAGGGCTAGGTCTCCCTAAAAGCTGTGTAGACAAGGGAGTGGGCTACTCCCCTATCCCTCACTCCAGACCCCCGTGGCTGCAGGGCTGCTTCCTGGGGATCTGCCTGCTCTAGTCACAAGCACTTCACACAGGTGCCACTCAGGTGCCATGTTTATATACACAAGTGTGTATATAATTAGTGTATATTATTAAGAACATATAATTATTTTTACACAATTGATACTGTATGCTTTTCATCAATTACTGTGTATTTGGGAAAGTTGAGGTCCATGGCTTCTCATGGCTCCGTGAAACGCCATCCTGTTTTCAGTTACTGTAATAGATGCCCTACAAGGCTCCCTCTCTCCCTCCCACCTCTTTTTTCTCCTTCTTCCCTCCCCCTCCTTCCCTCCTTCTCTTCCTTCCTTCCTCCCCTGTTCCTTCCTTCCTCCCCTGTTCCTTCTCTCCCACCTCCCTTCTCTCCTCTTCCCTCTCCCTCCTTCCCTTCCTTCCATAAACAAACTTCCCCGAGTAATGGGATGACCAGGCACCATCCAAAGTTCTTGGGACTCTGAAATGGATCCCGGAGGTCCTGCTATTCAGAGCTCCCATGGATTGCCAGTGTATTTTTGTTTATTCATGAATTACGCTGGCACCAAATGTCAGTGCTCCCAATTGTCACAGCTAATGGGCTTATTGTGTGCAGGGGGTAGTCAGAGGTTGTGCCTCCAAGCCAGGCTGGGAGCTTTGAGAGCACAGCGGGTGGGGGTCATCCCAGGAAAGGAACTCAAGCAGGTGCCTGGGCAACAGGGACTTTATGTAAATGAGAGAGAAAGACAGAGTTACTGTTTCGGGGAGAAAATGGTCAATCTGCACATCATCCTATGTTTAGACACAGACCTGAGTTAGATGGTTGACCCTCCTTGAGAAGCTTCCAGACAACGTGCAGGTGGTGACATGTGTGTTTCCCCATCATGTGGAAAACCACCTCAGCCATCAGGCAGCTCATCTGCAGGGTCCGAGGATCACCTTTCAAAAGGGAGACCTGGCATCTCCATCCAAGGAGGAAAAGCCCACGTGCAAATATTGAAACTAAACTTGTATGAAAAGGGCAGATTCCCAGCCGTGCCATGTGAGGGTGGGAAATAAAGACACGGAAATATCGAAGGATTCACGGGCTCCCTTTCCTACTTTCCCTCCCGGGGGATTAAAGGGCCCACTAGAAACACATTTCTAATCTGTGTAATCAGGCCTCCCCGGCTGCCAATTGAAGCTCCGCAGTTCAGTGCCATCCGGCTAACTAGGCTGACCTTAGAATTTATGTTCCCCTTGTTGAGAATCAGGCCAAGACAGAAATTTCAAGATGAACTCGGAGCTATTCGCATTATTAGTCTGTAATTCTCATTGGCAATTTTTCTCTATCTTTGGCCATAAATTATCTAATCCCTTTTATTAGAGAGCGTTTATTAAGCACCTATGCAGTTCCCAGAAGTGTGCTGAGACCCAGGGGATGAAGAATAATAGGGCAGAATCTCTGATGAAGTTGCAGACGCGAACATGCCAAAGTGGGAGGGAGGTCCCGGAGAGACTCGGGGGGACGCCCCTAGTAGGGCCTCAGAGGCTTCAGGAGCAGACAAGATGCAGGCTGGCATCCACAGGAGTTACAGCCCCCGGTTTTGCCCCTCAGTCCGGGGGAGGAAAGAAGGGCTTGCGGGCAGCCCAGCCAGCATACCTGTGAGCCCCTCCAGAGGGCAGCCGTGACCCCACCGCCCTGAGCCTCCCACCCTGGTGTGTGCCAGGCCCAGACCAGGCGGGTGAGGGGGATCTGCCAGCGGGACAGCCCAGAAACAACTACTCCAGGGCCAAGGGCAGGGCCACTATGCCAGACATAAACTACAGAGTGCAGACAATTCCTTCTGGGTGGAAGACTGAAAGATGCTTGTGGAAGCTCTGACAATTCACCTTGGTCTTAAAAACGGCTTACGTTCTAGAACGTGGAGAAGTGTGAGAGGAGCATTCCAGGCAGGAGACCACTGTCCATCACCAGCAGGGGTGTCCGGGCACCAGAGCATGCCAGACTTCAATGGAAGTTCCTGGATTTGGGTCAGAGGACCCAGCAGGAGTGAATGGGGCAAGTAGAGGACTTGGGACGGCGGGGCGGGGTGGTGGTGCGGGGGAGGGAGTTGGAGTTATTTCAGGGGAAAAGGGATCAGTCGCAGGTTTTGGAGGAAGACAGGACGTCCACAGTGATATGCAGGATGGACGGGAGAGTCTGGAAGCAGGGACGTTCCAATCCTAGGGGCGTCACCTGGACCTAAATGAGAGAGCCGGGATGGAGACTGTGGGGCAGAGGAGACCTTGGAATGTCTCAGCTGGGGACCTTGGTGATGGGTTTGACGTGTAGGGCATTCTGCAGGGAGGAGCAGAGGAGGGCAGAAACATTAAACCTGGGCTGGCTAAGAAAATGGTGACTTCATGAAGGAGCCAGCGGCCCATGGGAAACGCCTGGGCGGAAGGGAAAATCAGCGTTGGGGGGTGCTCTGCGCTCTGTTGGGTGCGGCCTCAGGCTGGGGGCCAGTTGCCTCCTTCCCCCACCATTCACTAAACCTGTGCAAATTACTGAAATAGCAGAGAGCTGTTTTAGGGATTTAAAAAATAGTGCTGATTGTTTCCTAAATACAAAGTAACATGCATCCATTGTGAATGAATTGGGAAATACCAGAATGCACCAAATATACGGTGATAGGGAAAAATAGGAATGCTAAGTCTAAACATCTCCCACAGAGGGTGGGTCTTGTTACCTAAGGGCTCCTTCTCTGCTGAGACCGTGCTGGGTTGGGGTGGGGATGGGAGGTGGGATAGCTGTACCGCTCTGGGCAGAAGGAGAAGAATTAGAGCTTTCTAGGGAGCTCAGGTAGGCGTGAAGATCTGGATATGAGAAGTATGAAACAGCGGGAACTGAGGCGCCATTGCCCTGTGCCCTCTGTGGCCCCCAGTCACCCTCAGCTGCCAGCATGCTCTTGACATGCTGGGGCAGAGTAGATTCAGTGAATCAGGGTTGGGGAAGCCCAACCCTATCACGCTCTTAGATTCCAGAACCCAGAACAGAGAATGAGGCCTGGAATTGACAGACATCGTGGGGAGATCTGAGTTTCTCAGAGGTTATGAAGTTGGGCTTTGATGGGTGTTAGCAGGAAAGACATCTTGAATACTGATCACAATGGAAAACAAAAACTCAACCATAGCTACCTGGTTTATTCTATTTATGGTTAAATTATCCACATGTAATTTGGTTCATTTTTATTTACTCAAAATATTATTAAACATCAACTTGTACCACTCCCTACTCCAGGCAGAAGAAACAGTAAAATAAGTGAAAAAAAGAAAATAAGAAAATAAAATAAGTAAAATAGTTTAAAAAAAAAGAAAAAGAAAAAGAGAAAGGATGCCAGCCTTCCCCCACAGAACTTAGATGTTGGGGAAAATGATATAAACCAATGCAAGTAAATATGTAAAACCCCTCACTAGCAAATCCAACCATCACACAAGATACAAGTAATAGGGGTGGCAATTGCCTCTAACCTCCTATCCAGCTTCCATTCCCAAGTGGAAGGGGACTGAATTTCTTAGCTCCATAGACAGGGAGAAATGGACCAGCCAGGTTGGGGCGCAGGGTGGGGGGATTCTCTGGGTCTGAGCTTCCTGCTTTGAGCAGCTGAGACACCTGCCAACTAATCCAGATACTCCTAGGACTGTGGCCACTGGGCTGGTAGAGTTGGTGACCCTGTGTGATGGTTAGTTGTGTTTGTCAGCTTGTCTGGACCACAGGGTGCCCAGGTATCAGGTCAAATACAATTCTGGGTGTTTCTGTGATGGTGATTTTGGTGGAGATTAACATTTGAATCAGTGGACCCTCCTGATGTGAGTGGGCTTCATGCAATCCATCGAAGGCCTGAAGAGAACAAAAATGGCTGACCCTCCCCCAAGGAAGAGGGAATTCTTTCTGCCCATGGCCTTTGAACTTGGATGTCAGCTTTTTTCCCACCTTCGGCCTAGAACTACACCATTGCCTTACCTGATTCTCAGTCCTTTGGGCTCAGACTGGAACTACACGTCAGCCACCCTGGGTGTCCGCCTTGCCTATGCAGTCTGAAGGTCTTGGGAGTTACCCATCTCCTATAACCCTGTGAGCCAATTTCTTATAATACATCATATTTTTACATTCTATTGGTTCTGTTTCCCTGGAGAACCCCGAAAACACACCACAGGGTCCAAGATCATCTCCACTGATATTGACAGGTGCCACCAAACTTGGGCAGGGTCTGGGAAGGATCTGAATTGTGCAGTTGGACCCCCAGACACCAAGATGGCTATCTGTATGGACTCACCAGCTATCCGGTAACCTTAATCACACAACTGGAGTTATTGGATTTCACACGTGATTGGGTTTTACTATATATGGATGTCAGAGGATGATAGATACCACAGAGAAAAACAAAGCGGGTGATCTTCGACAGTCTCACTGATAAAGTAACATTTTCTTTCAAGTTTCCCCTGACCCATACATGCAAACTTTATTTGTGTAGTTTATAGCATGCTGAAGATCTAATTTCATTTTATAATGTAATTTATAACAATTCAGTTATAATTCACATATCATAAAAATCACTCTTTTGATGTGTACAGTTCAGTGGGTTTTAGTATATTCATAGAGCTGTGTATGATCACCACTGGTTGTTAGAGAACATTTTCATCACCCTGAGAAGAAATTCTGTACACTGTACCCACTGGCGGTCATCTGTTCCCTCCTGCAACTCCTGGAAATCACTAATCCACTTCCTATCTCTATGGATTTACCTATTCTAGACATTCTATGTAAGCAGAATCTTTGGTGATTGGCTTCTTTCAATTAGCATAATGTGTCCAAGGTTCTTGCATGTTGAAGCATGTGTCAGTACTTCATTCTTTCTTATGGCTGAAAAATATTGTATTCTATATATATGCTACTTTTTATTTATTCTATATCCGATTGATGTGCATTTGGTAGTTTTGCACATTTTGGTTGTTAGGAATAATGCTGCTATGACCATTCATACACAAGTTTCTGTGTGAACATATGCTTCAATTTTGGGTGATATTTACCAAGCAGTGGCATTGCTGAGTCATATGGTAACTCTGCATTACCATATATTTTAAGAAATAGGCAAACTATTTCCTAAAGTGACATTATCATTTTAAAATCTCACCAGCAATGTACAAGTATTGCAATTTCTTCACATCCTTGCCAAAACTTCCTATTGCTTGTCTTTTTTTTTTTTTTTAATTTTAGCCAAGTGGTATCTCATCGTGGTTTGGATTTGCATTTCTCTAATGATTAATGATGTTGAGCATCTTTTCATGTGCTCATCTACCATTTATATATCTTCTGTGGAAAAATATCTATTCAAATTCTTTGCCCACCTTTAAATCTATTTATTTTTATTGTTCAGTTGTAAGAGTCATTTATATATTTGAATACAAGTATTTTATCTGATATATGATTCACAAATATTTTCTCCCATTCCATAAGTTTTCTTTTAATGAACTTTTGAAACACAAAAGTTTTAAATTTTGATGAAGTCCAATTTGGTGTGATATCTAAGAAACAATTGCCTAAACCAAGATCACAAAGTTTTACTCTGATGTTTTCTTCTAAGAGTGTTACAGTTTTATCTCTAGTAAGAGCCAATAATCTTATTTAGAAGAGTCATATTCTAGAGTCAATGGTGAGTTAACTTTTGTATATGGTGTGAGGTAGGGAGTCCAACATCATTCTTTCACATGTGAACACTACCTGTTCCAAACAAAGGTTTGTTTCTGGACTTTCAATTCTATTCAATTTATCTATATTTCTATCCCTATGCTAGTACCACACTACATTGATTACTGTAGCTTTGAAGGAAGTTTTAAATTTAAAAAATGTAAGTCTTTTAACTTTGTTCTTCTTTTTCAAGGTTGTTTTGACTCTTCTGGATCCATTGTATATCCATATGAATTTTATGATCAGCTTGTAAGTTTCTACCAAAAAAAAGACATTTGGGAATTTGATAGGGATTATGTTAAATCTGTAAGTCAATTCGGGGAATATTATCATCTTAACAATCTTAAGTCTCCTGATCCATGAATATAGGGTTTTTTTTCCATTTGTTTAGATCTTTCTTAATTTTTTCAGCAATGTTTTGTGGTTTTCAGTAAACAAGTTCTGCACTTCCTTTGTTAAATATATTCTTAAGTATGTAAGTCTTTTTGTAAATGGACTTGTTTTTAATAATTTTTTGGATTGTTTACTGCAAGTGTATAGAAATACAATTGAGTTCAAATAGTCATCATGTACCCTGAAACCTTGCTGAACTTGTTTATTAGTTTTAATAGTTTTGTGTGTGTGAGGGTTCCTTAGGATTTTCAATATGCATGATTAAGATATCTGTGAATAGAGATAGTTTTCCATTTTCCATTCCAATTTGGATGTTTCTTATTGCTTTGTCTTGCCTAATTGCCCTGACTGGGCCTCCAGTAAAATGTCTAATAAAAGTAGAGAGAACAGACATCACTGTCTTATCCCTGATCTTAAGCGGTATTTTACCATTAAGTATGACATTAGCTGTGAGATTTTTGTATATATCTTTTATCAAGATGAGGAAATTTCTTCCTATTCCTAGATTCTTAAATGTTTTTTATCATGAAAATGTGTTGGAATTTGTCAAATGTTTTTTCTTCATATACTGACATGTGTTGTTTTGTTCTTTATTCTACTGATATGGTGTATTATATTGATTGTTTTGGGGATGTTTAGCTAACACTGAAATCCCATTTGGTCATGGTATATAATCCTTTTTATATGTTATTGGATTAGGTTTGCTAGTATTTCATTGAGGATATTTGCCTTTATATTCATAAGAAATATTGGTCTGTAGTTTTCTTGTGATATCTGTGTCTGTTTTATTTATGATATCTGATTTAAAGTCTGTCTACTAAGCCTAATGTCTGGACTCCTTAGAGAGAGTTTCTATTAACTGCATCCCCATCCACTTTTGTACATATATTCAGGTTTCTTTGTGTGTCTCTAAATTGTTTTTTTCAGTTTTCTGGAGAAATAACTGACATAGGTCATTGTATAGGTTTAAGGCATACAGCATGATGGTTTGTTTTACATTTATTGTGAAACGATTACCACAGTAGGTTTAGCTAACATCCATCTTATAATGTAAAAAGAGAAGAAAGAAAAAAAGAAAACAATATTCTATTTATGATGAGAACTTACAGGACTTACTCTCTTAATTTTCATATAGATCATACAGCAGTGTTAGCTCTGGTCTCCATATTGTACATTACATCCCTAGTACTCATTTATCTTATAACTGGAAGTCTGTACCTTTTGACCACCTTCCTCCAATTTTCCCTCCTCCACCATCCACATCTGGTAACCACAAGTCTGATCTTTTTTTCTAAATTTGTTTTTTTTTAAACATACATACGAGTGAGTTCATACAGTATTTGTCTTTCTCTGTCTGATTTATTTTACTTAGCATAATGCAAAATGCCTTCAAGGTCCATCCATGTTTTTGTAAAAGGTAGGATTTCCTAATTTTTAATGGGCGAATAATATTATAGATAATTTAATATATACACAATATACAAAGAATATATACTATGTGTAATATATACAAGAATATATTGTATATACAATAACAATAATATATTGATTTTTTTTGTGTGTCTCATAATTTTTTTCTGAGAACTGTACATTTTAAATAATATAATGTAACAATTCTGGAAATCAGATTGCCCTTCAACCCCCATGCTTATTGTTGTTTCTGCTGTTTGTTAAGTTACTTTCTCAAACTATTTCTGTAAAATTTGTGTTCTTTGCTGTGTGTGGCAACTAAGGTCTCTCCTTGGTTAGTTCAGTTTTCTGCTAATGATTGGACATAGATTTCCTTTAATGCCTTCATCAATAAGCCTCTCAGGCTTTGCTGAGGGGCTCTGTGTGTCTTTGGGCTGCACTTCCAATTCTTTGGCAGGCAGTTTACTACTCTGCCTCAGCCTTCACTTCCTGCATTCACAGAGCCTCAAGGTCAGTCCAGGTGAGAGACTGAGCCCTTCTCAGGTCTTTCCTGGGCTTGTGCACAGCCCTGCACGTGTGTGTGGCCTTCTAGATCCCCAGGAATATTTCAAAGTTTTTCAAAGCCCCTTGTGGACATTGTGTTCCCCCAATTTTCCTTTTAAGATTTTTAAGTCAGTTTCCTTTTTCTGCAGCTGGTGTCACTGCTTCAGGCAGCTGCAACATTAAGCAGTCACTGCTGATTGTTTCTGACAAACATCACGGGTATATAGCTTGTTTGCACAGGGTGAGTTCTGAGTCAAGTCAAATACAGACTATCCCTTTGAGTGGTTGTTTCCAGTTAACTGTCAAACAGGTCACATAGTGATAGTTCTCTAGCTTTGGAGATTTGGGGGGAGCTCCAAACTCATTCAGTCCCTGCTAATGGCTGTCAGGCTGCTAGTTTTTATACCTACCATGGTTATGAGGCTACTGATTTTCACCATATGTGATGGTTAATTTTATATGTCAAGTCGGCTGGGCCCTGAGGTGCCCAAACATTTGGTCAAACATTACTCTGGGCATGTCTGTGAGTGTTTCTGGAAAAGATTAACATTTGAATTGTTAGGCTGAGTAAAGCAGATTGCCCTCCCCAAGGTGGGTGGGTCCCATCCAGTCAGTTGGAGACCTGCATAGAACAAAAAGGTTGAGTAGGTGGGAACTCCTCCTGCCTGTCTGGTTGAGCTGGAACATCAATCTTTCTTTTCCTGCTTTCAAGCCTGAACTGAAAAGTTGGCTCTTCTTGGTTTACAAGCCTGCTGGATCTCAGACTGTCATGTGCACTGAAGGCTCTTCTGGTTCTCAGGCCTTTGGACTTTAATTGGACCTGGAGCTCCACCATCAGCTCTCCTGTTCCATCTTTTTTTTTTCTGTTTTAAATCTATTTATTTATTTATATTTGGCTGTGCTGGGTCTTCATTGCTGTGCGCAGGCTTTCTCTAGTTGAGGTAAGCAGGGGCTACTCTTCATTGCGGTGTGTGGGCTTCCCATTGTCGTGGCTTCTCTTGTTGCAGAGCAAGGGCTTTAGGCACGCAGGCTTCAGTAGTTGTGGCATGTGGGCTCAGTAGTTGTGGCTTGCAGGCTCTAGAGCACAGGCTCAGTAGTTGTGGCGCACGGGCTTAGTTGCTCCGTAGCATGCAGGATCTTCCCGGGCCAGGGCTTGAACCCGTGTCTCCTGCATTGGCAGGCGGATTCTTAACCACTGCACCACCAGGGAAACCCCTCCTGTTCCATCTTGCCAACTGCAGATCTTGGGATTTCTCAGCCTACATAATCATATAAGCCAATTTCTTATAGTAAATCTATTTTCTATATTTATATATAGAAAATACATACTAGGTTATATGTAACTGTGTGTGTGTGTGTCCTATTGGTACTGTTGGCCCTGTTTCTCTGGAGCCATCTGACTAATGGACCATGATTGCAGAGGCATTAAAGCTGTTGGCTTTTAAACCTGCCACAGAGTAGGGGAAGGGAGGTGGGAATGGTGTAAGTCAAAAGGCCACAAAGTTTACTATTTTTACTAAGATTCAGTCATTTTTCCTGAAAAGAAAAATTTCTTGAGTTGTTGCAAGACTTTGTTTAATGTACAGAGTTCCGAAAAGGTTGATTTTGATAAATTTTTCCAGCGTTCTCATTGCTTTTACGGAAGAGTGGATTTTCCGAGGCCCATGCCCCATCACCCAGAGTGCTTCTCTGTCCCCCACATTTCCCTGCTATCTATCTGGTTCTCCTGAGAGAGAATGAACAGTGGAGGTTTTGCCTTGGGTGGATTAATTCAGAAGCCAAATGCAGGATCTATAGGAGCAGAGAGAATTGGGGAGTATGCTGATTTGGAAGGGATTTGACTCATCCAGGAATGACTATGCCTCAGTCTGGGTTGCTGTCAGGGAAAATGTGGAAAGACCAATCAATAAAGGCTTGGCATCTTGGGCAGAAGAAAAAGGCAAAGGATGCCTGCAGTTTTGAAAGGTCCTAGTCCATTGAAAAGGGAAGCTGTAAGGACACCGTGTACTGAATAAGCCTGGCGTGCCATGGGCCAATCAAGAGAGATGACCTACAGCTGGACATGCAGGACCTGTGCATGGGGAAGGGAGCACAGGTAACTGGTCAGATCTGGGAGCTGTGCTGAGACCTTAGAGGTGCCCACAGGGACAGTGCACCCTTCACTGGGGGTCTTGCAAGGCAGGGAGTCCTGGGACTGGACAGGATTCTGTGTTAACAGTGATGAACCAGACACCAACCAAGCCAGCTTGACAAGCAAATACATCGTGATGGGGAAAGTAGCACAGTACCTGAGAGACACAGAGAACACAGGCTGGGAATGTCAGGGCTCCGATGATGTGATTTGAGAGCAGAATATGTAGTGTCTGCTGTGAATCTCCTGAAGTAAGTCAGTTTCCAGATGGACAAGTGGTATTTGCCGTGTAAGCAGACACTGCAGCCGTGACTCTGAGTTTCCTTCCCGTCATTCCTGTAATCAAGGGTTAGGTCAGTATATTTATTCCATAATCTTTCCAGAGTGCCTGCTCTGTGTTCCAGACACTAGAGAGAGACCCATAAAGCAAAGAGAAATATCCCTTATCCTCCTGGAACTGTGGGGTGAGGCATCTGGCATCCAGCAGGCCTGTGCTCTGGTTGTTGCTGCCATTATCCCCAGGAAGGGTTTGCTGAGCATAATGTGGGCAGTCTGAGCCATTGTCAGGTGGGGTGGGAGAGGTGGCACCAAGTGGGGACCCTTGATATTCTGCTTTCAAATCACATCATCAGAGACCCTGGCATTCCCAGCCTGTGTTCTCTGTGTTTCTCATGTTCTGCTCTACTTTCCCCAGGACACTCCAGAGGGCAGGACCTGGCACCTGCCCCAGCCCAGCTTCCAGCCCAGTGGGGAACTGGACACTGACCCAAAGCCTGTCACAGCAGAGCCAGCCTGAGCCCTTGGGAAGACCAGGGGCCCACGGGCAAAGTGCTGTGGCCCTGCCCGTCCAAGGGCCCTGCCTCACCACAGGGCCCCTGTCTCAGTCTGCCCAGGGCTTTCCGGGTCCTATGCTAGGCCAGGGCTGAAAAGAGCCAGGATGTCATGCTTCTGTCTGCAGGGGAGGGGTGTGGGACCCCGGCACTTGGAGTGCATTTGTGAGCGTTTGTTCATCCTGGGAGCTGTAGGCTTTGGGCTGGAGACCTCCTGGGTTTAAATCCCTCCTTTGTCACCTCCTTGGGGTGCTGCCCTGGGCGGGGACATTGTGTCCCGACCTCCATATGTGCAGTGACACTGCCACCGCAGGCCGTGTGTGTGTGTGTGTGAACACACGAGGGCCCCTCCCACCTAGAGCTGTCCCCTCCTATGTAAGGGGGTGTTTGGTCGCTATCCACCCTGAGTCCCTGCTCAGGACGGGCCAGAGCAGGCTGACCAGTGAAAGCGGGGTGGGAGCAGGATGAATGGAGGGTGGATGAACGTCAGCAGGCCAGGCAGCAGACTATCTGTGCGGGGGAAATCGTGGATTCCAGCCTCCACGTCCGTCAGCAGTAAAATATCACTTGGGACCAGACCAGCCTGTTTTCCTCTCTTTGTCACGTGTCCAGTCCTCGGCGCTAATTTGTGTGTCTGCCTGTTACTTCTCAGAATGCAAATCAGGTCACGTGGCTTCCCTGTTTGAACCCTGATGCCTTCAGGGCACCTTGGAGGAAAGCCGGCTCCTTGTCGAGCGAGCAGAGGCTCCCCGGCATCCAGCCTGGCTGCTCCGGCCTCTGGCAGGACCTCCGCAAGCCACTCCGCCTCTCCCCTGCTCCCTCCTCCAGGCAGCCCTCAGCTCCTGCAGGGCGGCTCCCCTTGCCAGAATCTTCTGTAGCCGCTCTAACCCCCGACCCCCAGCCCCTTTGCTCTAAGACATTCTCTCTCCCTGTGATTCACGCCACTTTTTCACAGTACGGGATTATTTTGTGTTTCCTTGTTTGTCTCTTTCCCCCAGTTAAATGTGATTTCCTCAAGTTGCCTGCACTTAGCTCCTGGTCCAGCACAAACTGGCTACAAGTCACTACTCCTTGAATAAATAAATGCTTGTAGTCTGTGGATGTATGTGTGCCCTACTAGGGGCCCATTTCTCTCCAACAGAGGCAGCAAATGTTTTCTCTAAAGGGCCAGTGAGCATGTAGTTTTGGCCCTGTGGCCCTGCGGCTGTAGCCTCCACCGGCTACAGTGGGAAGGCAGCCACAGTAGGACTCTAGTTATGGACACTGAAATTTGCATTTCATATCATTGTCATGCATCATGAAATATTATCATTCATAATTTTTTCCAATCTTTTAAAGATGTTAAAAAAAATCATTAACCCACAGACCATACAAAAACAGGCATCAACCCACATTTGGCCACACAAGCCATAGTCTGTTGGTCCTTGCCTGACCAGATCATAGAAGAGGGCAAATACATGGTCACTCGGTCCATTGATATCCTAGAATGACGACCATGGGCCCCACCCAGGATGTGGGGAGGAGTCAAGATGAATTAACCGTGAGAGTCCTGCCCAGATGCGGCGTGCACCACCCAGTGGGCATTCCAGCCTTGAGCCGGGGGCTTCTGGAAGCACAGCCGAGCCAAGGACAGACCAGGGAAGTCCCCCCTGGATCGGCTGGAGGCAACAGGGGTGGCTCCTCGGAAGGGCAGCACATGAGCTGGGCCTTTAAGAGTTCCAGGGGGGCGCTTCCCTGGTGGCGCGGTGGTTGGGAGTCCGCCTGCCAATGCAGGGGACACGGGTTCGGGCCCTGGTCTGGAAAGATCCCACGTGCAGCGGAGCGACTAGGCCCGTGCGCCACAACTACTGAGCCTACGCTCTAGAGCCCTCGAGCCACAACTACTGAGCCCACGTGCCTAGAGCCCGTGTTCTGCAACAAGAGAAGCCACCGCAATGAGAAGCCCGCACACCACAACGAAGAGTAGCCCCCGCTCACCACAACTAGAGAAAGCCCGCATGCAGCAACGAAGACCCAACACAGCCAATTAAAAAAAAAAAAGTTCCAGGGGGGACCTAGAGAGGATCATACTAAGTGGAGTCAGTCAGACAGAGAAAGACAGATACCATATGACATCACTTACAGGTGGAATCTAACAAATGATACAAATGAACTTATTCACAAAACAGATACAGACTCACAGACATAGAGAACAGACTTGTGGTTACCAAAGGGGAAGGGGGAGGGATAAATTGGTACTATGGGATTAATAGATGCAAACGATCATATATAAAATAGATAAACAGCAAGGATTTACTGTATAGCACAGGGAACTATATTCAATATCTTATAATACACTATAATGGAAAAGAATAGAAAAAAAGAATATAGATATATACATATATATGTACGTATAACTGAATCACTTTGCTGTACACCTGAAACTAACAAAATATTATAAATCAACTGTACTTCAATTAAAAAAAAAACAAAAGAGTTCCAGGAGGACCTGGCGATGAGGGAGCATTGCCGGCTGAGGGAGTGACGAGGACGGAGTGTGGAGGAGAGGCCAGGAAAGATGCGGCCACCCGGGTGTTTATAAGGTGCATCGTAGGAAGATGCAGCCAGCAGCACCCTGAGACTGCGGTGGGTGCCGGCAGCCAGGCCAGGCGGGTTGCAGGGCAGCCTGCTCTGCCGCGTGCGTTGGGCGACGGGCCTCTGCCGCCAGGTAGCGGTCGAGCTGCCAGCACGGTGGTGCCTGAGTGTATTGATAAATGGATCAATGTCAAGGCGGAGGGAGGCCTCCAGTGACATGCCCCGTCCTGCCCTGGCCCCGTCCAGCGTTTCTATCCATGACCAGGACAAAGGCGTAACAGGCCTGCTTGTCAAATTTGCAGATCAAAGCTCAGAGGGATAGCTAATGTGGTGGAAGAAATACTCCGGGTACAAAAAGCCTCCTGACAAGCTGAAACAATGGACTGAAGTGAACAAGATGGAATTTAGCAAGGTTAAGTGTGAAGTCTGGCTCGCTGGTTTAAAACAAAATCAACCACAAGTGCGGGACCAGCTGTGGGAGGGAGGGAGGGAGGGCCTGGCCTATGTGCGGTTCCTGCAGTGCCGGCTTCAGGCTTGAGCTGTAGACAGGCTGCCCCCGACCCCCTGGACCCCAGCCCAACAGCAAGGCCCGGCCCAGGGAGGAGCGGGTGGTCTGCCGGCTGCAGAGTCACAGCCGTGCCCAGGGGTCCCCGCCCCTTCCCGGGGACTCAGGCTGCAGGAAGTCACCCAGGGCTGAGAACCAAGGCCCCGGGCAGTGCGGGGCAGACAGAGGGTGCGGGCTGCTGAGCAGCGGAGGGCTCCGCCGAGCCACTCAGGGCCTCTCCGGGGAGCGGAGCCTTCCCTCAGCAGCCCGGCCAGCAGCAGGGAGACAGAAGTTTGGCCGGATTTGAGGACAGACCTGCTGACAAGAGCTGAGCTGCCAGCTGTGACGGGTAGAGGCTGAACGCCGTCTGTCAGGGACCCGGGGGCTCCCCTCGGCAGATGGGGCTGGTCCAGACCCTCATCCCACAGATGGGACGGCAGAGGCCGAGGGGCCGGGAGGTGCCCAGGAAACCCCTTGTCAACTGCTGGGCCTAACCGTTTTGGAACTTAGCCTCTTGAGTTCTTCCTTTGAGACCCAAACAAAGTTTATTTGAGACACACAGAGGGGGAGCAGTGTGTATGTCGGGGTTTGGGGTGTGAAACATGGAGCAGGTGCACCGCTCCTGTCTCTGGGTAACGTAAACGGTGTGATTCAGGATGACAGCATCACCACGTCCCTGTGTCTACAGGTCAGGGCTGGGGGCGTGTGCCCGGCCACAGCTTTTCCTCAAGTGAGAGGAACATCTGGAAAGCGGGGTGTCCTTCCCAGGGCAGGGCCAGGGCTGCCTGGTCAGGGGAGGCCAGTGGGAGAGCCGAAGGCTCCAGCCAAATGCTCACATTCTGACCTGTCACTCCCTCTCCTGGAGAAGCAGGACTGAGGGGAGGGGGAGGCTTTCCAACACCTCCGGGTAGGGAAAGTTCCTGCTTACACAGGGAGGTGGACCGAGGTCTCCCTCCTGGTCCCATGTATGCATTTCCTCAATGACTTGCGTAGGCTGCGTGGGTACAGAGTTGGGGGGTCCTAGAAACACCAGGATCGAAGGAGGAGGAGGAGGAAGGGGAGGATGGGGGAGGGGGAAGGGGAGGAGGGAGGGGGAGGAGGGAGGAGAAGGGGTTAGGGCACTGGGATCCGCACTCAGCATTACTGATGGCAGGAAAGACAGGCTGGAGTGGACCTAAGGAGAGGTCAGTATCTTCCCGTCCATGTCTGGGTTGGCTCGAGGGAGGAGGAGACAGGGGAGGGGCCGTGACATGAGGGAGACACTCCTGCTGGACAGAGGGTTGGGGAGGGAGGCGCAGGTGAAGTAGTGTCCTTACGGGACACCAGGATGGCCCCAAAGCTGGAGGGCACAGGGCTCAGCAGAAGAGCAGTGGGCAGCGCCTTCCTGGGTCTCTGAGGTGGCGGCCCTGCTGGGGTTCAGCCGGCCTGAGATCCCCCTGCAAAGTCTTGGTCCCCAGGAGGCAGGGGCTGGGGTGGGAGGGGCGGTCCCGGGGCTGGGCTCTGGGATCTCCCCCTGCCCTGTGTCCTGACCCTGTACTGGGCTCCCGCAGAGGGAATCAGAACCCGGAGGAAACCGGGCAGGTTTTCACTTCCTTGGGCTTTAACTGCCAAGGAAAAGGAGATTTCAATTTGGATTTTAATTGTTCTCTGGAAACACAGTCATTGGACGTGTCCTCATGGCCCCGAGGAGGCCCTTACTCACCTTTTCATCCTTAGGGCTCCTTGAAGCGTCCCTGAATGCCGGCGGGGACATCGAGGCCCAGGGTTCGATTCAGCAGACCCCTTTGTGGCCCGTGTGGGAGCCTTCTGGATGCGAAGCTGGGCCCGCCAGCGTGGACTCGAGAAGAGTGGATTTCCACTGGGGGCCACGGCCGGTGCCGCCCCGCCGGGGTCTGTGCTGTGTGGAGAGTCAGTGTGGCCCTTCCCAGAGCTGGCTGTCTTCAGTTTGGGGACCAAGGCAGCAGGCCTCAGGGATGAAGCTTGCCCACTGAGACTTGTGACCAGAGGCTCGGCAGTTTGAAGTCACTGGAGTTTTGTTAGTAAAGTTTTAGCCAGATTTGTCTCCTCCTCTCACGGAATTCAAACCCCGAGAGGGAAGGGGACTCACTAGGCGCCCCAGCCTTCAGGGATACCATAGCAAGTGCCCGGAGAGAGAAGATGGGCAGGAGAGGACCTCTTCTCTGGGTGGCGGTGACCTGAAGCTGGGAGAAATGGGGGCTCTCGGAAGCACCCCCTGGCTGGGTGGCAAGAGTTCGGAGCTTGGTGTTCAAACCACAGCTGTGCCTCTCACCAGCTTTGGGGACCTGGCAAGTTCTCTGTCCTCTGCACCTCAGGTTTCCCACTTTGAAAGTGGGAATCGTGACAGCACAGACCTCGCAGAGATGCTCTGAGGACCAAGCGAGTTAATAAGTGAAAAGCACGGTCCGCAGTCCCCGGCACTCAGAACTCACCATCAGAGCGCCAGCATTTCTCAAGTCATTCACGTTTTAATCAAATTAGATGAAGACAAACTACTCATTTGCTTGAGTATCTGAACCAGCAGACAGTGTTTACCTTAGCACAGAAGGGGTTTTTTTTTTCCAGTTTTTTTTTTTTTTAATTGTAAAAGTAGGGGCTTCCCTGGTGGCGCAGTGGTTGAGAGTCTGCCTGCCAATGCAGGGGACACGGGTTTGAGCCCTGGTCTGGGAAGATCCCACATGCCACGGAGCAACTAGGCCCGTGAGCCACACCTACTGAGCCTGCGCGTCTGGAGCCTGTGCTCCACAACAAGAGAGGCCGCAATAGTGAGAGGCCCGTGCACCGCGATGAAGAGTGGCCCCCACTTGCCGCAACTAGAGAAAGCCCTCGCACAGAAACGAAGACCCAGCACAGCCATAAATGAATAAATAAATAAATAAATAAATGAACAAAAAAACAAAAGTAGTAAGAGTTGATTAAAAAACATTCAGAATATCCAGCCATTCACACCCCTCCTTATACACATTCCTGGAAGCCATCATTGTTCACAAGTCAATGTGTGCTTTCTCTGGTTTCACATATTAACACTCGCGGGCATTTTTTCCTGAAGTGGTATCACAGCAAAACCCTTTTCCCGCACAGCCGCGGGTGGACATGCCCACAGGTTGCTGGGCGCAGACCCACTTCCCTCTTTCATTTCCTCACTTGGCCATTTCCATCACTCATGTTTCTTTTCTCAGTGTTTTCTATTAGAAACAGCATTGGCATGAATGCGGTTACGCATCAGTCTCCGAGCTGCCTGTGTCTTTCTGGCTGGACTCCTCAACGTGAGGTGTTTCGCACGGCTTACATACTGATGTGTGCTCTCCAGTTGCTCCCCAAAGCGCTTTCCAGTTTGTGTTTCCACGAAAAACTAAGTCCCCAAAGCTCCACGTCCCTTTCACTGTCATCGATGTGTTAGTTGCTTGGCCCTTGCAATGGATTAAAACCATATTTTGTTATTTTTGTTTGTATGACTGTTCATTTTGAGGTTGGATTGGGGAGTTATTTTTTCCAATCTCACATAAAAGGCAAGAAGAGATGAGATGATGTCATCATTTGAGCCCCAGGTTTTGCAGGGGTTGGAGCTGGAGCAGAGCTGCTCCAGTCAACCTGTGGGCACTTGGATGTGGACCTGGGGCCACCAGCGGAGGTCGGCACTCAGCTGCACTCCACTCCCCTGGGCAGCTGGCACTCACGGGCCCTCGGGCTGTGTTCATTTGAAAGGCTGAAACACCCTCCCTGAACTCTGGAATCAAGGGGGCTGGTCGCAAAGGCTTGTGCAAGTAGGCCTTTTCCTAACAGAGCCTGCCAGGATTTGAACCCAGGGCTCTGGGAGTCAAGGGCCCTTCCTTTTTCACCTGGTGGATTCCTACCTTCTGCAGTTCACAACCCTACTCAAAAATTCCACCTCCCCTGGGAGCCCTTTCTGACCTTCCTAGAGAGCGCTGACCGTGTCCTGCTCCGGACCTTTGCACCTATGATGAAGGGCGCCCCATGCCTGCACCTTTCCCTGCAGATGGGTGTCCGTCTTTATTCCCCCAGTGCCTGGGACGGTGCTGGACTTCAGTCACCATCTGTGGGATTGGAAGGACAGGCCCTTCTGGTCTCATTTTGAAATAGTCCCAGGGCCAGAGAGGGCTGGGAGGCAGTGGAGATGCAGCAGGAAGACTTCAGAGACCCTGGTTCCCTGGGGCCTGGGGCAGTCTGGCCTGAAGCCCTAACTTCAAGTGGGATCCAGTGAGGACAGTGAGACTTGGAAGAAGAAAGCAGATTCTTCCTGACAAAGCAGGGGGCGGGGGCAGGTGCGAGAGCAGGGGGCCCCCTGGTGTGGAGCTGGCTGCTGGGAGGAGCCCCTGGGGGGGCTGCAGTGGAGGAGGGGAAGGGGCGGATTCTGCTGACCAGCGGGCAGGCAGGGGTCTCTGGCAAACGCAAGGGGCAGAACCAGGAGCCCGCTCTGCAGCTCCAGGTGGGGTTGTGGCTCCCCCAGGCTGGGCACGGGCAGGCAGGCAGGCGTCAGGGCCCTCTGGCCAGACGTTTCCTCCTGGTACACTCTGACTTCCACACACTCCAGGGGTGCAGGGATGCAGCATCTCTCATCCTTCCAATCCTGGAGGAGACACTGGGGCCTCTTCACCCCTCTTTCCATCACCAAGTGCAAGCTGTCTGCTGCTGACCCACCTGGAGCCATGGTGGGTCTGGGAGAAGCAGCCTGAAAGCTGCAGCATCATTCTCTAACCCTGAGGATATTCTCAGCCTGAGTTTATGGTCCGTGGAGTCTCCTCAATCACGCACCAAACCACAGTCACACTCACGCTCACTGCAAGATGGGTTCCAGATCTTCCCCCAGGCCGGGTCCCCAGAGCAGGCTCTGTGCCAGCTCAGGATGGTCTGCGGCCTGGACCACAGAACCTGCAGGAGTGGACCCCAGAGACCCAGCAAGACAGTGGGATCTCAGCGCCATCTCCCCCGTGGCTTGTCTCCAGCTGCACTTGCCCCTGTACCCGAATTGTCCCAGGCGCTGGGGGTCCCTAAACAAGAGCCTTGCAAATAGTTCAGAGAGCCTGCCTTCATTTCAAGAGAATCCTCACCAAATCTTAAATTCCCACTGGGCAGACGCTGGGCCAGTGCTTTCCTTCCTGTTGAAGAGGAAGTGTTTGCCTCCAGGAAAAAAAAACACAAAAACAACATCCCTTTTGGCTAAAGCCTGCTGGTTCTATCCTGCTCATGGAATCACTGAATTCAGAGCTTTTAGCTGTTCTTTCCTGGAAGAGCCATGTCCCAGATCACCGCAGTGGTGCTGTGTGTACTCAGGGGGAAAAGACTCTTCCCCAAGCCCGTTTTTTCTCTTCTCTGGATACCTGTTCCCCCACAGTCAGCATCCAGCTTGGGATCTTGCGTGCAGACTTGGAGCAGAGGTAGCAGCTTCAGGAGAAACCAGGAGATGCCCCCGGACACTGAGCTCTCCACTTCCTAATTAACCATGGAAATGAGGTCTGCATTTCCATTCTCATTAGGAGGGCTATTCTGTTTCCAGAAGAAAAGTCAGCTCTGCATGGCTTCAGGAAACGGGAGTGATGTTCAAGTATCTGGGTCACTTCGAGTCTCTCTTGGTTTCGAATGAACCCAGTGGGGTGGATCCTGCTGAGAGTGACCACCAGCTGCATGGCTTCGAGCTCTCCCGTGAGAAAGGCTCAGCCTCCTTCGCTGGACCGTTCGTTCGTTCATTCATTCATTCATTCATTCATCAAACTCTGTGTCAGTTCTTGTTAGATGCCGGCTTCTTCAGCAGATTTTTTAATATTAATTCATATGATACCCAAGGGGGAGTCATGGGATGGTGTAAACAACTAGGATGTCCGTGTCCCAGATTTGAGCCCTAACTCTGCCATTTGCTGAAAGACGACCTCAGGCAACTGATTAAGTTCACTTGACCATATCCAAACGTCCTCAGTGTCTCAAAGTGTCTTTTTATATGTGTTTTGCTTGAGTCCACATCAGCTGACGCCTGCATTCGGCTGTTATGTCTGTTCAGCCTCGTTTCATCTCTAATGGTTCCTCCTCCCGTTTTCGGAGGTGGGTGGTGTTAAGATTTGGTGTGGAAGCATCAGGTCAGGTCATCGGACCTGAAGAGTATTTCAGTTCAGTGTATCATTCCTTTTTTTGGTGTTATTTAGAATGTTTCTAGAATTCTTGAATTTCCGATAAATGGTAGTTAGATCCAGAGACTTAGATTTTGGCTTGATTATGTGGGTTGTGCCACTTACTTAGGTCAAGATTATGGGTGGGTCAGGTGCTGCCAGCCTGATCCCTCCATCATAACTGCCCCCTCAACTCCTGGCTACAGGTGTAGCATCCATCGATGACTGTAACTGGAGCCACGTGTTCTTTGTTGGTTGCAAAATGATGACTTTGTAATTCTATGATTCTTTCTGAATCTATAACCTGAAGTATTTCTTTCTTTTTTTTATAAATTTATTTATTTTATTTATCTGTTTTTGGCTGCATTGGGTCTTCGTTGCTGCACGCAGGCTTTCTCTAGTTGCGGTTAGTAGAGGCTACTCTTCCTTGCAGTTCGCGGGCTTCTCATTGAGGTGGCTTCTCTTGTTGCCGAGCAGGGGCTCTAGGCACGTGGGCTTCAGTAGTTGTGGCACGTGGGCTCAGTAGTTGTGGCTCGCGAGCTCTAGAGCTCAGGCTCAGTAGTTGTGGCGCACGGGCTTAGTTGCTCCGCGGCACGTGGGATCTTCCCGGACCAGGGCTCGAACCCGTGTCCCCTGCATTGGCAGGCGGATTCCTAACCACTGCACCACCAGGGAAGCCTACCCTGACGTATTTCTATAAAATAGTTTTTCCATCAACTTTTTATTTACCCTGGAACATACTTCCTACAAAAAGAGCAAAGTCAATTGTGATTCTTCTCTCCTTCCTTTCTTCAATTTTCAGAGGAATGAGTGGTTACATTAGCAATCAACAATGATGACTTCTATTTTGTTTTTGAGTGTCCTTGTCAATTATGAGTGCTTTCAGTCAATATCGGCCATGTTCTTTTTGATGCTCAAATTATCTCCTTCAGCCCCATGTCCCTTTGACACAACCATAGTCACGATTGGTAGCTTCATCAACTTCTGGTTTAGGATATTCCCCAGGCTCATCGTACGAAGCTCTTGCCTGAGAACTGGACTTAGCCATTTTTCAGAAAAAAACGGATTCTTTCCAGTGGGAAACTGTGTTTATTTATTTTTTTAAAGCTTCTTATTTTTATTTTTTTAATTTTTATTTTGTTTTTATTTTTTGGCTATGCTGCATGGCACATGGGAGTTTAGTTCCCTGACCAGGGATCGAACCCACGTCCCCTACAGTGGAAGTGTGGAGTCTGAACCACTGGACCACCAGGGAATTCCTGGGAAGCTGTGTTTAGAGAGCATAATCCAGGTCTGAGAGTGCTCATTGCTCCAGACTGTCAATGCTTCTGGGCATTTTTACTAGACTAACCTGGGAAATACATACCAAATATATCTTTAAAGAGAAAAAAACATTAGTTTACCCCATTTCCAGTTCAGAGTTAAGACTGCTGGGTTTTTCTTTAACTTCTTTTGTGTTACACTTGCATCTGTTCTCTATTCTGCTGGAAATCTTGACTCCAATGACATCAGTGTAATTACTAGTTGTTTCTATCATACAAATATACAAGAGATAGTTTCAAAGTAACAATATGGCTTCTACCAACAAGACTTCTGAATGTGTTCTTTTGTATTATGATATATTCCTCTAGGGAGGTACAGTCAAAATACTGAATTTAAAGTCAATTATAATAATTTTTTTTCCTGTGTGTGTAGGCCACCGGCTTGAAATACAGGTTATTTCAGGCTGTTTTCACATTTTTATGGTTTTATTTTCTCTTTGATTTAATCTTTTAGAAGTACTTAAAGATTTATGTGGTTTCAAAATCAAATCTTTAATAAAAAGTGTTTTCAGAGATGTCTCTCTTTTCTCCCTCCTTCCCCCCCCCTTCCCCGTAGGTAACCATTTTAATTCATTTTTGATTTATTGTTTCATTGTTTTATTCCACTTCTTTCCATTTCAACAGAAAAAAAATATTTTAGACCATTGTTCTTTTGTGTTTTTTTTTAATTTAATACTATATCTTGGCAATAACTCCCTAATAGTACAGAGAATTATCTCTTAATTCTTTGTACCCCTGCCCTGCCCCTACTGTGTGCATGGACCAACATTGATTTAACAAGTCCCTGTTGATGGGCATTTGGACCAATTCCAGATTTTCAGTATTATTAATAATATCTCAGTGAATGATTAGAAGATATTTGTAAGAGAATGCATGACCTAACTTATATTTTAAAATTTTAAACTATCATTCTACTTGCTCTGTGGTGTCTATCTTGCCGTGAATCAGAAACAGGGAGACCACTGGGAGGCGGCTGTGCGAGTCCAGGCAGGATGTTGGCTTGGACCAGGCTGGTGGCAGTGGAGATGGAGCATTATGTCCAGATTGCCGTGACATTTAGGAGGAAGTGTCAACCGGCTTGACCATATGGTGGAAGGATTATTGTGTAGGAGAGAAAACCTTACATTTGTTTCTTGCAGCTCTGCCCCTTCACAGGTGTCCACTCCTGGTCTTCTTGGTCCCTTGTCCTGGCTTCTGACCACTGTCAGGGGACAGTGCTCAGCCCTGAGGTAGAAGCTCTCCTTGTCCATTCCTTCTCTTCTCTGGGCCCAACCCTGCATCTGCCAGTTTGCTGGCTCGACCAGAGAAGATGCAGACCAGTCAAGGGAGAGATGTCCTTTGCCTACATTGAACATAACTTTTATACTATTAAACAAAATGCTTAACGTCACGATTTGAAGGATCTGCATTTGTGTTCATCTCCTGATAGAGTGGATTCCCAAGGACAGTGGGTGGGCACTTGCCTTGAATCTCTTGATAGACAATGTTTACCCCAGAACGAAGGCAGGCCCCGTTTGAGGACCACTGTTGTGTCTGCCATGGTGGACACAGCTAGCGCGACTACATTCCCTAATCCCCTTTGTGACTAGTTAAGGCCATGTGACTAGTTCTCCCAAATATATTGACATTCCCGGCTGACAGAGTTAAGAAGCACCTCTTTTTCTCTCTATTTCTTTTTACTGTGGCTAAAAGCAGAGGTGACTGAGGCCTTAGGGGACCACACAGCCACAGATGTAAGGAGCCTGGTCCCTGAATCACCATGTGGAAGATCTCCATGTGAAAAAGAAATCTCTGTTACCTTATGCCACTGATGTTTGGAGTTTATTTATTAAACCAGAGTGTTACTAATCTTACTAATGCAGAACATGCTATCAGCATTGCAAGGCAAGGTGAAGCTCCTGGCACTCTTGAAACAACATTTTGTATGTGGACAAATTCCAGCCCATCACGCGGCTGGCTGCATTTCCAGCATCGGTTGAATAGGCCCCATTCCCCACCAGACGATGTCAGGCCTCCAGGGCAGGGCTGGGTGTTTCCAGCTCCTAGCACAGCCCGTGCACACAGTAGCTACAGCAAAAAAAAATTGTAAATGAATGTAAGGGTGATGCATTAGAACAAAATACTTTTTATAAATTACTTTTTAAATAAATTGCTTTTTATTTAATTTGTAAATAAAAATTAATTTAACAAAAACAGGCCACTGCAACATAAAAGAAGACTCCGAAATATTAGAAACATGGTGAGAAAACAGATCTAAACCCCTGGCAGGCAGGGTCGGCCAATATCCTAAGAAAGAAGCTTCCAGCTCCTGCATGGAAGGAACTGGGAAAGCAGGCCTAATGTGAGCTCACAAGGGGCCAGAGAGACTCTGAGATGGAGAACCAGGTGGTGTGTGTGGGCGGCCACGTGGGAAGGAGGGGTCCCGGTCTTGCAGGATTTGCTGGGCATCACGCTGAAGAAGGCGGCCGTGGGATTTCCAGGCTTCCAGCCCAGGAGAATGCCAGGTACTGCAGACCTTCTCTCTCTCCTACCTTCCCGCTATGGGCAAGGCTGTGCAGGCCATGGATCCTAAAGCTTTCCACCCACACCTTGTCACCTGTTCTGCCTGCTTTGCCCACAGAAGGGTCCACGGGCTGGTACCTGACCCAATCCCTTCACATGTGCCCTGAGTGAGTGGGCCTGGGCCTGGTGCTCTGGGCTGCCTTGCTCACGTGATTTCCTGTTCCTGCAGGTGTGGAACAGGCATCCTGGGAAGGAAGGACCCACAGTTTGCCAATGAGAGGACTGAGCCCAGGGAGGTTACAGGACTCCCAGGTCTTGGCGGGGCTCCATCCCTGGTATCCACGAACACACAGGTGCACAAACTGAGAACACGCTACTTTGGGTGCCGAGAAGAATAACCTAGTGTTTACTGCATCCACGCTCAGCAGCCCTGAGCGGTAGGGGCTATTTTTACTCCCCTTTTACAGAAGAGGAAACTGAGGCAGGAGTGGTACCCAGAGCCCCAGCATCTGACCTGGGTCTGCTCTGGCTGGCATTCCGCTGCTGCATCCTGCTGGTCGGGAAAGGACCGTGAGTCATCCTGGGCGACATTTGAGTGGGAGGACTTTGCTGAGTACTGCTCCAGACGTGTGACATGTGATAAAACAAAACAAAACAAATCCAGAGCCCTCAGATTATCTGATTTGTGGTTTAATTATGTGCCTTTGGAGATGATTTAGGGGCTTAGGAACGAAAGCAGTAGCATAGGCTTCTGTATATCCTCAGCCTCGGGGACGTTGCAGGCACCCTCGCCCTCCCCCTCAGAGAGCTGCCAGCTCAATGTGCACGGCCTCCCTCCCAGGAGGGCAGTGTACCCAGGACCGACCGTGCAGATGGCAGGTCCCCAATCCTGACCCCACAGGGGTCCCTGGACACAGCTGTGCAGCAGCCATGGCCAAGCCTGGGGCGAGGGCCACATCAGACCGCTGCCGTATCTGTGTTGGCCTCTCTGGAAGACTGATGGAGCTGGAATCAGGACAGAGGACAGCTCTTGGGGCAGTGAGGATGATGAGAGACTCCCGTCCAGGAGAAATCTAGGTCCAGAAAGCTGGGAACTTGGCAACAGATCACACACCCTAAAGCAGATGAGTTGGGAGGGGCTGTGTTTGTGGGATCCCCTGCTGTGTGGATTTGCATGTAATGTGCGCAGTTCAAGCGAGCTTCTTAGCGTGCACATGCCCCCTCTGCCTGCCTCCCCAAGCTTCCTGACCTCCCCTCCCCTCCCCAGCCAGCCCTGCTCTGTTCTCCAGGAAACCCACACTCTGCTCTCAGACCAAGGCATCCACCCCTAGCCCTAATCCTAACCCTCAGCTTCACGCATGCACCATCCAAAGCCCAGCTCAGCCTCACCTGCTCTGGGAAGCCTCTCCCAGCCCCTCCTGTCACCAAGGTGCTACTGCTTCTGGGCTCCCACATCCCCATACAGGTAGGAGCTACTCGGCCACTCTCATGAGATCCAAACCCAGCCCGTACCTGCCATCCCTCTGTGAGCACCCGTGCTGGGTTTGGGTCGCTTAGGAGTGGGGTCACACCGCATCCCTCTGTGCCTGGTTTCCTTTGCTCAGCGCCTGCAGGGTGTGGCCCACTCATGTGGCTGCTGTATGGAGAGCACCCCCCCCCCTTGTTACTGCTGTGCAGCCTTCCCCCCTCCACGTGGAAATCTGCACAAAGCATGCCTCTGCCCCCTCCACTGCCCAGCACGTGACAACAGGTTAGATGAGCAGATAACACCATGGAAGTTCTTAAGGAAGAGGAGACAGGATGCCAAGATAAGTCACCCCCATTCACATGCACTGAAGTTCATAGTTTTAAAACAATGGCCCACATTTAGTCAAAACTCTTATGTGGGAAAACACACACTAAGCAACTGGAAAGACTGCCAGGGGTGGGTGGGGCAGGGCAAGATGCTCTGGGGGATCAAAGGAAATAAACTTAAGGGAAGGGTCTCAGGCACCTCATTCTTCACCTTGGATCCCATCACTCTGTAAATGTCTCTCCTCTCAGGACCTGGAACTTAGTCTTTCCAGGATGGGAGGGTTTTACTAACTGAATGAATAAATGAGTCTTCTAATGAGTCTCCATAATCATCTGGAAAAAAACTGCCCCTACGCATCTCAGGCTGCCTAGTGCCCCCGGACATTGACATGTGCTCCCCACCTGCCTGAGATCCTTTCCCTCAGGTCTCAGCCCTCCCTGCAGGGGCTTCTTTCGGAGCAGCTCAGGCATCCTTTCTTGAGGAAACATCTCCAGCCCACCATCCTGAGTCTGATTGGTTGCAGAGCCAATGCCTCAGGCCACACCCCTCACACATCACCGCCTGGCCTGCCCACTCCCCCCCTCATCCGTCCCTCCCACCAGCCTATGCGTGATGTCGTGGAGGCTGAGGTCTGAGCTGGAGCCCCTGGACTCC